>NC_090439.1:581154652-581460499 GCF_031143425.1 Pleurodeles waltl | reverse complement strand
GTCCCCTGTCCCTTAGACAAAATAGATTGACGGCGATCTAACTGCTGTCCTGAAGATGAAGACTGATCCTGTACGCTGACTCATTCCGAGGAGGGTAATTATGACAATTGCTATTGTAATTCGTCTATATGCTTTTTCTTTCTAGGTACCAACTGCTGTATTTTTGGTTAGAGACCCTAGTTAGATGTTTTGCAAATTCGTGTTCTAAATCGTTTTGCATGAAGTCCAACATGCTGATGCCAATTAGTGGTTAGATTAGGCATTCACCTTGACTGACGCCAACAGACGTGACTGACATTGTGCTATGTTGAACTAAGGCATATATGATGTTCTATGCATTCTGATCTGTGTGTCTCTTATATTGGTGTCTTTATGTTTGTGATCTTTGCGTTATCAAAATCTTATCACAGTTGCCATATCGTGACTATGCTCTTTTGCTTCATGGTTTTGAGATTAATACTCTTGCCATTAGATTGTTATCAATAGGGAATAAAATTCACAAAACTCCCATAAAGGTGTGGTTATTCATGACTGAAAGGTCATGGTTGCGCCGACAGTTAAACCAATGTCTAAAGTGAAGTATATTGTGGTGTTATACGTTGATAATATTATCGATAAATTGCTTGAAATATTGATCAGTTATCTCGTTCCACGGTGTCTCACCACTGGGTCAAAAGATTCATCGGCCTAAAACGAGTCCTAATGTGTATAAATTAACATAGAGGGACGCGTTATCACTTGCAGTATTTTGCAATAGTTTTATGAGATTTGAGTTTTGGGAGGACAAGCTGCAAGACTTTGTCAGTTCATGTGCAAAGAGTGATGTTGTGGAGGTCTGCGTTGGGATAGGTCGATTGGCGAAAGGGTGCTTGTGAACAGATTGGTGGACAACCGTGAAGGGCTATTGTTTGAAAGTGACAGGTGAAAAGGATTTTGGGATTGAATTACTTCCTGTTTTGAATTTAAATTGTAGTTTTGGGACAAATTGGAGTAAAAATAAAAAAATTCAAAGCGTTAAAGAGTGTGCTAAGTGGAGATTAATATATTCCAGCTAGTGCTGGAGAAATGTGCCCACCAGAAGGTACTCTAGCAGACATTGTATTTGAGGAGAAAGGTACAGGAACATGTCTTTGGTTAAAACATTGGTGCAAAATTACAGAGAAGGAAGGGAGTTTAGTGTTTCCTTCCATGGAACTTTTAATATCAGAATTTTATAAAATTTTAGGAAAGTGGTGTATGATTTGAAACCTCCTCTGCGACCAGCACAATTTGAAGCTTTAGCTACTTGGGAATTAGTGGCCAGACAACAAGAGAAATTTTAATTTGAGAGAAGAAAGAGAAAAGTGGAGAAGGCATTAGTAGAAGATAGGTGGGACAATGAGCTACAGTTTTGGAGAACTGAGACTTTACAGGGAATTAAAATGTTTCCTGCAATTACACAAGAGAAAGAGAGCGGTGTCAAACAAAAGACTAAAAATAAAAATAAAGACTCTTCTGAAAAAGATGAGTTGAAGTCAGTTGAGACTAGAAAAATATTGACTTATGATGATGAATCAGATAATGAGGAATTTATAATGCAGTTACTGAGAAGTTGTCCTCCACCATATGCAGCGCAAGAGATAAGTCCAAGTACTAGTACTGATCCAAGTGCTCCTTTTCCAGTTGTAGTAAAGCAGAGTCAAGTACAGGTCACAACTAACGTTCCTGATATTACTGTTACTCAGACACCTATAGTCTACCCTTCTGTTCCTGTTGTGAGTTCTGCACCGAGTATGCAGGGCCTATAGTACAGTCAGCACAGATATCACAGGCTTACCAGAAACCAGTGATGGTTCAGAAGGAGTCTACACCTAGTTTAGTGCCTCAGAATATTCAAGGGTACACACATGTAGTAAGTTCACAGACGAGTTCCTCAATTTTGACAGGTCAGAAATCAGGAGTAATATACTCAAGAAATGAGAATGTTCAGACAAGTCCAGAAGCATTGAAAGTACCTGTAACTACTGGACCTGTTGTACCATTGTTTACCCAGGGAAATAATGAGAAAAATGTACAGAATGTTTTCAATTCAAATGCAGAAATGGAGAGATTAAGGGGGTCATTATGAAAGATCACACTGCCAGCGGTAACTACCGCCAACAGGCTGGCGGTCTGGACCGCCAAATAATGAAGCACACGAAAAACAGGCAGCCTGAAAAACACCCACCGCCAGCAGTGGAGTGTCGACAAGGATGGAAGAGGCCGCCCACAGGCCGACGGAAAGGCCCCACCCGCCCAACAAATAATTAAGCACCAGACTGCTGTCAGTTCCGGGGCGGGAACCACCACCACTCAAAGCCTGGCAGAAACAAACTAAATAAAAGTAAACACTCACCGGAGGCACACACAACACGCCGAAGCAGACATGGAGAGATAATTGGAAATCATGCCAGTGCTACTCCTTGCCATATACCTCCACAACTGTGACCGCTGACAAAGACGACGACGGTAAGTACCGCAACCTACCAAACATGGGAAGAAAGGGCACAATGACACTCCCACCCACTCCACCCACCCCGCAACGCACCCACAACCCCTCACAACATCACAAGCCATACACACCTGAGCAAGAGGTACTTACCCGACAGAAGGCCAAGACAACCTGCCCAAAGTACACACATGTGCACCACACCCCACCACAATGAAACAATGCCACATATCCAGAGTGCGCCAACACCAACACTGGGCACACAAACTTTATTACATTCAAAGTAACATCAGATTGCCCAAATGAGGCCATTGGCCAGTCCAACTCAAAAAGGCTGATGGGCCTAAATGGCCCGAACTTGACTCCCACATGTGCATATGGTGATGATAGTGGGAGTGATTGTGGGAATGCCATGGAGAGAGAAAGAAACTATTAACGCAACTTCAAAACCTGAAACTACTACATTAACACCATGGGAGAGATTTGAGCAAGATGCAAGACATATGCATGAAGGAACTAATGCAAAGGGAGAACTATCTACTAATGTCTTCTATCGCTTACTAAATGAGTATGTGGAAACAATGGATGCGAAAGATTGTTATGTATGTACTAAAATTCCTTCATCTGTGCAGGAGGGAGTTACCTATCATAGTCTCCCTCTTACTTATGGAATTAGTTGCAGCTTACTACTAACAAGATGTTATAATCAAGAGCATGTGCAATACTTTTATTCAAACTTGGATGTTGTGTTTTCCTTTGTACCTGTAATTGAATTCTTAAATAAATTAGCTAAAGAGCACAATATAAAAATAGTTAGAGGATTCTTTGAGCCAACACTCACATTTGGGACTGTGTATGCACATCGCAACAATTTGACTTGCTTATTGTCGCCTGTAGAGAAGAGCTTTTTAGATCACACAGATGATAGATGCAAAGTACTGAAAGAAAGGTTAGAAAAAGGATTAGAGAAACGTACCTATGCAAATGATTATGCTTATACTGCAATCAAGACGCAAGGCAAATTAGCTATAGATGCATTACACGTAGGTAGGCTCTGTGTATATAGGCCAAAATCTGATCAAGACAATTTGTTTGTAGGCACAAGTGAGTGTAGGCATGTGTTTTTGTTTCAGAGTAAATGGACCTTTATGTTGAATGTTCAAGATCCAGCAATCCCTGGAATCTATTACATCTGTGGGCTAAATGCTTATTACCGTCTCCCTAAGGGATGGTATAGGACATGTTATTTGGGGATAGTATTCCCAAAGATATACCAGATTGATGACTTAAAACAAATACCTAAAACATCTGAATTACAACATCCTAGACAAAAACGAGAATCAGTGGCGGCTGTCATTGGTGATATATTTGGAGCCATAATCCCATCAGTAGTGGTTATCTTGAATTCAATGAAAATTCAAAAGTTGTCTACTATAGTGGATAACATGTTGATAAATTTTACAGGAGCTATACTCCTGATGGATACTGAACTTGCTGCAGAAAGAGCTATGACTCTTCAAAATCGGCTTGCTTTAGACATTCTTTTAGCAAAGAGTGGAGGAGTCTGCAAAATGCTTAATGGGCATCATTGTTGCTCATTTATACCTGATAACAGTAAGAAAATTAGAAGCATGCTTACTAACCTTACTAGAGATAGTACAGATTTGAAGGATCTGAAAGAACTTGGTGTTTGGGAGAAATTTGGAAAGGGAATTGCCCGAGTTGGAAGCTGGTTTACCAACATTTGGAATGGGGTACTTGCAAAAATTCTCATGGGTTTACTGATTGGTTTGGTTTGTCTATCAGGACTATGGGGGGCATGTAAAATTAATGACAAGGTAAAAAGAAATTGGACTAAAAGAGCCAGAAGAAATGAAGAAAGTGAAAGAGAGAAAATGTTCAATGAGATATGGGAAAGCTCACATAAAGGGCAAGATGTTGAAATGCGTATTATGCGCAAGGTGAAAAATTAAGATCAAAGAGAAATTTGTGTGATGACGAGCGTCATCAGAGGAGGGACTGAGAGAGCGTAGTTTAAATATTACATATTAGATGTGAAATACTTATACC
Organism: Pleurodeles waltl; assembly: GCF_031143425.1. Taxonomy (NCBI): domain Eukaryota; kingdom Metazoa; phylum Chordata; class Amphibia; order Caudata; family Salamandridae; genus Pleurodeles; species Pleurodeles waltl. The sequence continues at coordinate 581,455,962 of NC_090439.1, read as the reverse complement.
TAACGATGCTGCATACAAAATGATCACAAAATATTATTCACTTGGATGTATTCTTAACGCAATCATAAGTGTGAAGCTGCTATTGTACGCATGTACTAATGTCGATTATAAGAATTAATTGCTTGCATTATGATTAATTGAATATGTTAATACCTACGAGGATTACGTTTATTAGAATCCATAAGTCTTAAGTTAGCATGAGTTGAAAACTTAGTCGTGTAGCTCTCATATTAAAGCATATTTTTCTGTTTCCTCAGTGTGCTGATTCGCAAAAGGCCATGACCCAGCATTTGTTCTTTTCTTCGTTTTATGTAACATTGCTAGATTTTCCCATCCGCATATTAGCTGTCTTTGCAATAGATTTTATACGTTTTGCAACAATAATAGAAACATTCAAGGACACTCAACCATGGAAAAGAGAACTTTTGACCTGAAGAACGTGCCAGAAAATGAAGTAACCCCAGATGTGCCACCTACGAAGACGTCAATTATGAAGACCAATCAAAGTGTTAAAAATGATCGGTGGGTGAAAAGTCCATTACTTAATGTATAATTTGATAGGTTGAAGATAGGGGGTGTAGCGACTGTCCAATAGAATTTTGGGGGAATGTATTGTGAAAAAGGGATAAAAACTCATGACACAGAGGACTCGAGAGAACTAGGTAGGATATGATATTGATTGCATCCAGAAACTCTGTCACTCTGTTTGGTGATTTGAGACTTAAACCATGCTCATCCATAGACAGCCCATTAAATTTTCCTCCTTATGAGGGAAGTGTCCCCTGTCCCTTAGACGAAATAGATTGACGGCGATCTAACTGATGTCCTGAAGACGAAGACTGATCCTGTACGCTGACTCATTCCGAGGAGGGTAATTATGACAATTGCTATTGTAATTCGTCTATATGCTTTTTCTTTCTAGGTACCAACTGCTGTATTTTTGGTTAGAGACCCTAGTTAGATGTTTTGCAAATTCGTGTTCTAAATCGTTTTGCATGAAGTCCAACATGCTGATGCCAATTAGTGGTTAGATTAGGCATTCACCTTGACTGACGCCAACAGACGTGACTGACATTGTGCTATGTTGAACTAAGGCATATATGATGTTCTATGCATTCTGATCTGTGTGTCTCTTATATTGGTGTCTTTATGTTTGTGATCTTTGCGTTATCAAAATCTTATCACAGTTGCCATATCGTGACTATGCTCTTTTGCTTCATGGTTTTGAGATTAATACTCTTGCCATTAGATTGTTATCAATAGGGAATAAAATTCACAAAACTCCCATAAAGGTGTGGTTATTCATGACTGAAAGGTCATGGTTGCGCCGACAGTTAAACCAATGTCTAAAGTGAAGTATATTGTGGTGTTATACGTTGATAATATTATCGATAAATTGCTTGAAATATTGATCAGTTATCTCGTTCCACGGTGTCTCACCACTGGGTCAAAAGATTCATCGGCCTAAAACGAGTCCTAATGTGTATAAATTAACATAGAGGGACGCGTTATCACTTGCAATATTTTGCAATAGTTTTATGAGATTTGAGTTTTGGGAGGACAAGCTGCAAGACTTTGTCAGTTCATGTGCAAAGAGTGATGTTGTGGAGGTCTGCGTTGGGATAGGTCGATTGGCGAAAGGGTGCTTGTGAACAGATTGGTGGACAACCGTGAAGGGCTATTGTTTGAAAGAGACAGGTGAAAAGGATTTTGGGATTGAATTACTTCCTGTTTTGAATTTAAATTGTAGTTTTGGGTCAAATTGGAGTAAAAATAAAAAAATTCAAAGCGTTAAAGAGTGTGCTAAGGGGAGATTAATATATTCCAGCTAGTGCTGGAGAAATGTGCCCACCAGAAGGTACTCTAGCAGACATTGTATTTGAGGAGAAAGGTACAGGAACATGTCTTTGGTTAAAACATTGGTGCAGAATTACAGAGAAGGAAGGGAGTTTAGTGTTTCCTTCCATGGAACTTTTAATATCAGAATTTTATAAAATTTTAGGAAAGTGGTGTATGATTTGAAACCTCCTCTGCGACCAGCACAATTTGAAGCTTTAGCTACTTGGGAATTAGTGGCCAGACAACAAGAGAAATTTTAATTTGAGAGAAGAATGAGAAAAGTGGAGAAGGCATTAGTAGAAGATAGGTGGGACAATGAGCAACAGTTTTGGAGAACTGAGACTTTACAGGAAATTAAAATGTTTCCTGCAATTACACAAGAGAAAGAGAGCGGTGTCAAACAAAAGACTAAAAATAAAAATAAAGACTCTTCTGAAAAAGATGAGTTGAAGTCAGTTGAGGCTAGAAAAATATTGACTTATGATGATGAATCAGATAATGAGGAATTTATAATGCAGTTACTGAGAAGTTGTCCTCCACCATATGCAGCGCAAGAGATAGGTCCAAGTACTAGTACTGATCCAAGTGCTCCTTTTCCAGTTGTAGTAAAGCAGAGTCAAGTACAGGTCACAACTAACGTTCCTGATATTACTGTTACTCAGACACCTATAGTCTACCCTTCTGTTCCTGTTGTGAGTTCTGCACAGAGTATGCAGGGCCTATAGTACAGTCAGCACAGATATCACAGGCTTACCAGAAACCAGTGATGGTTCAGAAGGAGTCTACACCTAGTTTAGTGCCTCAGAATATTCAAGGGTACACACATGTAGTAAGTTCACAGACGAGTTCCTCAATTTTGACAGGTCAGAAATCATGAGTAATATACTCAAGAAATGAGAATGTTCAGACAAGTCCAGAAGCATTGAAAGTACCTGTAACTACTGGACCTGTTGTACCATTGTTTACCCAGGGAAATAATGAGAAAAATGTACAGAATGTTTTCAATTCAAATGCAGAAATGGAGAGATTAAGGGGGTCATTATGAAAGATCACACTGCCAGCGGTAACTACCGCCAACAGGCTGGCGGTCTGGACCGCCAAATAATGAAGCACACGAAAAACAGGCAGCCTGAAAAACACCCACCGCCAGCAGTGGAGTGTCGACAAGGATGGAAGAGGCCGCCCACAGGCCGACGGAAAGGCCCCACCCGCCCAACAAATAATGAAGCACCAGACTGCTGTCAGTTCCGGGGCGGGAACCACCGCCACTCAAAGCCTGGCAGAAACAAACTAAATAAAAGTAAACACTCACCGGAGGCACACACAACACGCCGAAGCAGACATGGAGAGATAATTGGAAATCATGCCAGTGCTACTCCTTGCCATATACCTCCACAACTGTGACCGCTGACAAAGACGACGACGGTAAGTACCGCAACCTACCAAACATGGGAAGAAAGGGCACAATGACACTCCCACCCACTCCACCCACCCCGCAACGCACCCACAACCCCTCACAACATCACAAGCCATACACACCTGAGCAAGAGGTACTTACCCGACAGAAGGCCAAGACAACCTGCCCAAAGTACACACATGTGCACCACACCCCACCACAAAGAAACAATGCCACATATCCAGAGTGCGCCAACACCAACACTGGGCACACAAACTTTATTACATTCAAAGTAACATCAGATTGCCCAAATGAGGCCATTGGCCAGTCCAACTCAAAAAGGCTGATGGGCCTAAATGGCCCGAACTTGACTCCCACATGTGCATATGGTGATGATAGTGGGAGTGATGGTGGGAATGCCATGGAGAGAGAAAGAAACTATTAACGCAACTTCAAAACCTGAAACTACTACATTAACACCATGGGAGAGATTTGAGCAAGATGCAAGACATATGCATGAAGGAACTAATGCAAAGGGAGAACTATCTACTAATGTCTTCTATCGCTTACTAAATGAGTATGTGGAAACAATGGATGCGAAAGATTGTTATGTATGTACTAAAATTCCTTCATCTGTGCAGGAGGGAGTTACCTATCATAGTCTCCCTCTTACTTATGGAATTAGTTGCAGCTTACTACTAACAAGATGTTATAATCAAGAGCATGTGCAATACTTTTATTCAAACTTGGATGTTGTGTTTTCCTTTGTACCTGTAATTGAATTCTTAAATAAATTAGCTAAAGAGCACAATATAAAAATAGTTAGAGGATTCTTTGAGCCAACACTCACATTTGGGACTGCGTATGCACATCGCAACAATTTGACTTGCTTATTGTCGCCTGTAGAGAAGAGCTTTTTAGATCACACAGATGATAGATGCAAAGTACTGAAAGAAAGGTTAGAAAAAGGATTAGAGAAACGTACCTATGCAAATGATTATGCTTATACTGCAATCAAGACGCAAGGCAAATTAGCTATAGATGCATTACACGTAGGTAGGCTCTGTGTATATAGGCCAAAATCTGATCAAGACAATTTGTTTGTAGGCACAAGTGAGTGTAGGCATGTGTTTTTGTTTCAGAGTAAATGGACCTTTATGTTGAATGTTCAAGATCCAGCAATCCCTGGAATCTATTACATCTGTGGGCTAAATGCTTATTACCGTCTCCCTAAGGGATGGTATAGGACATGTTATTTGGGGATAGTATTCCCAAAGATATACCAGATTGATGACTTAAAACAAATACCTAAAACATCTGAATGACAACATCCTAGACAAAAACGAGAATCAGTGGCGGCTGTCATTGGTGATATATTTGGAGCCATAATCCCATCAGTAGGGGTTATCTTGAATTCAATGAAAATTCAAAAGTTGTCTACTATAGTGGATAACATGTTGATAAATTTTACAGGAGCTATACTCCTGATGGATACTGAACTTGCTGCAGAAAGAGCTATGACTCTTCAAAATCGGCTTGCTTTAGACATTCTTTTAGCAAAGAGTGGAGGAGTCTGCAAAATGCTTAATGGGCGTCATTGTTGCTCATTTATACCTGATAACAGTAAGAAAATTAGAAGCATGCTTACTAACCTTACTAGAGATAGTACAGATTTGAAGGATCTGAAAGAACTTGGTGTTTGGGAGAAATTTGGAAAGGGAATTGCCCGAGTTGGAAGCTGGTTTACCAACATTTGGAATGGGGTACTTGCAAAAATTCTCATGGGTTTACTGATTGTTTTGGTTTGTCTATCAGGACTATGGGGGGCATGTAAAATTAATGACAAGGTAAAAAGAAATTGGACTAAAAGAGCCAGAAGAAATGAAGAAAGTGAAAGAGAGAAAATGTTCAATGAGATATGGGAAAGCTCACATAAAGGGCAAGATGTTGAAATGCGTATTATGCGCAAGGTGAAAAATTAAGATAAAAGAGAAATTTGTGTGATGACGAGCGTCATCAGAGGAGGGACTGAGAGAGCGTAGTTTAAATATTACATATTTGATGTGAAATACTTATACCTAACAATGCTGCATACAAAATGATCACAAAATATTATTCACTTGGATGTATTCTTAACGCAATCATAAGTGTGAAGCTGCTATTGTACGCAGGTACTAATGTCGATTATAAGAATTAATTGCTTGCATTATGATTAATTGAATATGTTAATACCTACGAGGATTACGTTTATTAGAATCCATAAGTCTTAAGTTAGCATGAGTTGAAAACTTAGTCGTGTAGCTCTCATATTAAAGCATATTTTTCTGTTTCCTCAGTGTGCTGATTCGCAAAAGGCCATGACCCAGCATTTGTTCTTTTCTTCGTTTTATGTAACATTGCTATATTTTCCCATCCGCATATTAGCTGTCTTTGCAATAGATTTTATACGTTTTGCAACAATAATAGAAACATTCAAGGACACTCAACCATGGAAAAGAGAACTTTTGACCTGAAGAACGTGCCAGAAAATGAAGTAACCCCAGATGTGCCACCTACGAAGACGTCAATTATGAAGACCAATCAAAGTGTTAAAAATGATCGTGGGGTGAAAAGTCCATTACTTAATGTATAATTTGATAGGTTGAAGATAGGGGGGTGTAGCGACTGTCCAATAGAATTTTGGGGGAATGTATTGTGAAAAAGGGATAAAAACTCATGACACAGAAGACTCGAGAGAACTAGGTAGGGAATGATATTGATTGCATCCAGAAACTCTGTCACTCTGTTTGGTGATTTGAGACTTAAACCATGCTCATCCATAGACAGCCCATTACATTTTCCTCCTTATGAGGGAAGTGTCCCCTGTCCCTTAGACAAAATAGATTGACGGCGATCTAACTGCTGTCCTGAAGATGAAGACTGATCCTGTACGCTGACTCATTCCGAGGAGGGTAATTATGACAATTGCTATTGTAATTCGTCTATATGCTTTTTCTTTCTAGGTACCAACTGCTGTATTTTTGGTTAGAGACCCTAGTTAGATGTTTTGCAAATTCGTGTTCTAAATCGTTTTGCATGAAGTCCAACATGCTGATGCCAATTAGTGGTTAGATTAGGCATTCACCTTGACTGACGCCAACAGACGTGACTGACATTGTGCTATGTTGAACTAAGGCATATATGATGTTCTATGCATTCTGATCTGTGTGTCTCTTATATTGGTGTCTTTATGTTTGTGATCTTTGCGTTATCAAAATCTTATCACAGTTGCCATATCGTGACTATGCTCTTTTGCTTCATGGTTTTGAGATTAATACTCTTGCCATTAGATTGTTATCAATAGGGAATAAAATTCACAAAACTCCCATAAAGGTGTGGTTATTCATGACTGAAAGGTCATGGTTGCGCCGACAGTTAAACCAATGTCTAAAGTGAAGTATATTGTGGTGTTATACGTTGATAATATTATCGATAAATTGCTTGAAATATTGATCAGTTATCTCGTTCCACGGTGTCTCACCACTGGGTCAAAAGATTCATCGGCCTAAAACGAGTCCTAATGTGTATAAATTAACATAGAGGGACGCGTTATCACTTGCAGTATTTTGCAATAGTTTTATGAGATTTGAGTTTTGGGAGGACAAGCTGCAAGACTTTGTCAGTTCATGTGCAAAGAGTGATGTTGTGGAGGTCTGCGTTGGGATAGGTCGATTGGCGAAAGGGTGCTTGTGAACAGATTGGTGGACAACCGTGAAGGGCTATTGTTTGAAAGTGACAGGTGAAAAGGATTTTGGGATTGAATTACTTCCTGTTTTGAATTTAAATTGTAGTTTTGGGACAAATTGGAGTAAAAATAAAAAAATTCAAAGCGTTAAAGAGTGTGCTAAGTGGAGATTAATATATTCCAGCTAGTGCTGGAGAAATGTGCCCACCAGAAGGTACTCTAGCAGACATTGTATTTGAGGAGAAAGGTACAGGAACATGTCTTTGGTTAAAACATTGGTGCAAAATTACAGAGAAGGAAGGGAGTTTAGTGTTTCCTTCCATGGAACTTTTAATATCAGAATTTTATAAAATTTTAGGAAAGTGGTGTATGATTTGAAACCTCCTCTGCGACCAGCACAATTTGAAGCTTTAGCTACTTGGGAATTAGTGGCCAGACAACAAGAGAAATTTTAATTTGAGAGAAGAAAGAGAAAAGTGGAGAAGGCATTAGTAGAAGATAGGTGGGACAATGAGCTACAGTTTTGGAGAACTGAGACTTTACAGGGAATTAAAATGTTTCCTGCAATTACACAAGAGAAAGAGAGCGGTGTCAAACAAAAGACTAAAAATAAAAATAAAGACTCTTCTGAAAAAGATGAGTTGAAGTCAGTTGAGACTAGAAAAATATTGACTTATGATGATGAATCAGATAATGAGGAATTTATAATGCAGTTACTGAGAAGTTGTCCTCCACCATATGCAGCGCAAGAGATAAGTCCAAGTACTAGTACTGATCCAAGTGCTCCTTTTCCAGTTGTAGTAAAGCAGAGTCAAGTACAGGTCACAACTAACGTTCCTGATATTACTGTTACTCAGACACCTATAGTCTACCCTTCTGTTCCTGTTGTGAGTTCTGCACCGAGTATGCAGGGCCTATAGTACAGTCAGCACAGATATCACAGGCTTACCAGAAACCAGTGATGGTTCAGAAGGAGTCTACACCTAGTTTAGTGCCTCAGAATATTCAAGGGTACACACATGTAGTAAGTTCACAGACGAGTTCCTCAATTTTGACAGGTCAGAAATCAGGAGTAATATACTCAAGAAATGAGAATGTTCAGACAAGTCCAGAAGCATTGAAAGTACCTGTAACTACTGGACCTGTTGTACCATTGTTTACCCAGGGAAATAATGAGAAAAATGTACAGAATGTTTTCAATTCAAATGCAGAAATGGAGAGATTAAGGGGGTCATTATGAAAGATCACACTGCCAGCGGTAACTACCGCCAACAGGCTGGCGGTCTGGACCGCCAAATAATGAAGCACACGAAAAACAGGCAGCCTGAAAAACACCCACCGCCAGCAGTGGAGTGTCGACAAGGATGGAAGAGGCCGCCCACAGGCCGACGGAAAGGCCCCACCCGCCCAACAAATAATTAAGCACCAGACTGCTGTCAGTTCCGGGGCGGGAACCACCACCACTCAAAGCCTGGCAGAAACAAACTAAATAAAAGTAAACACTCACCGGAGGCACACACAACACGCCGAAGCAGACATGGAGAGATAATTGGAAATCATGCCAGTGCTACTCCTTGCCATATACCTCCACAACTGTGACCGCTGACAAAGACGACGACGGTAAGTACCGCAACCTACCAAACATGGGAAGAAAGGGCACAATGACACTCCCACCCACTCCACCCACCCCGCAACGCACCCACAACCCCTCACAACATCACAAGCCATACACACCTGAGCAAGAGGTACTTACCCGACAGAAGGCCAAGACAACCTGCCCAAAGTACACACATGTGCACCACACCCCACCACAATGAAACAATGCCACATATCCAGAGTGCGCCAACACCAACACTGGGCACACAAACTTTATTACATTCAAAGTAACATCAGATTGCCCAAATGAGGCCATTGGCCAGTCCAACTCAAAAAGGCTGATGGGCCTAAATGGCCCGAACTTGACTCCCACATGTGCATATGGTGATGATAGTGGGAGTGATTGTGGGAATGCCATGGAGAGAGAAAGAAACTATTAACGCAACTTCAAAACCTGAAACTACTACATTAACACCATGGGAGAGATTTGAGCAAGATGCAAGACATATGCATGAAGGAACTAATGCAAAGGGAGAACTATCTACTAATGTCTTCTATCGCTTACTAAATGAGTATGTGGAAACAATGGATGCGAAAGATTGTTATGTATGTACTAAAATTCCTTCATCTGTGCAGGAGGGAGTTACCTATCATAGTCTCCCTCTTACTTATGGAATTAGTTGCAGCTTACTACTAACAAGATGTTATAATCAAGAGCATGTGCAATACTTTTATTCAAACTTGGATGTTGTGTTTTCCTTTGTACCTGTAATTGAATTCTTAAATAAATTAGCTAAAGAGCACAATATAAAAATAGTTAGAGGATTCTTTGAGCCAACACTCACATTTGGGACTGTGTATGCACATCGCAACAATTTGACTTGCTTATTGTCGCCTGTAGAGAAGAGCTTTTTAGATCACACAGATGATAGATGCAAAGTACTGAAAGAAAGGTTAGAAAAAGGATTAGAGAAACGTACCTATGCAAATGATTATGCTTATACTGCAATCAAGACGCAAGGCAAATTAGCTATAGATGCATTACACGTAGGTAGGCTCTGTGTATATAGGCCAAAATCTGATCAAGACAATTTGTTTGTAGGCACAAGTGAGTGTAGGCATGTGTTTTTGTTTCAGAGTAAATGGACCTTTATGTTGAATGTTCAAGATCCAGCAATCCCTGGAATCTATTACATCTGTGGGCTAAATGCTTATTACCGTCTCCCTAAGGGATGGTATAGGACATGTTATTTGGGGATAGTATTCCCAAAGATATACCAGATTGATGACTTAAAACAAATACCTAAAACATCTGAATTACAACATCCTAGACAAAAACGAGAATCAGTGGCGGCTGTCATTGGTGATATATTTGGAGCCATAATCCCATCAGTAGTGGTTATCTTGAATTCAATGAAAATTCAAAAGTTGTCTACTATAGTGGATAACATGTTGATAAATTTTACAGGAGCTATACTCCTGATGGATACTGAACTTGCTGCAGAAAGAGCTATGACTCTTCAAAATCGGCTTGCTTTAGACATTCTTTTAGCAAAGAGTGGAGGAGTCTGCAAAATGCTTAATGGGCATCATTGTTGCTCATTTATACCTGATAACAGTAAGAAAATTAGAAGCATGCTTACTAACCTTACTAGAGATAGTACAGATTTGAAGGATCTGAAAGAACTTGGTGTTTGGGAGAAATTTGGAAAGGGAATTGCCCGAGTTGGAAGCTGGTTTACCAACATTTGGAATGGGGTACTTGCAAAAATTCTCATGGGTTTACTGATTGGTTTGGTTTGTCTATCAGGACTATGGGGGGCATGTAAAATTAATGACAAGGTAAAAAGAAATTGGACTAAAAGAGCCAGAAGAAATGAAGAAAGTGAAAGAGAGAAAATGTTCAATGAGATATGGGAAAGCTCACATAAAGGGCAAGATGTTGAAATGCGTATTATGCGCAAGGTGAAAAATTAAGATCAAAGAGAAATTTGTGTGATGACGAGCGTCATCAGAGGAGGGACTGAGAGAGCGTAGTTTAAATATTACATATTAGATGTGAAATACTTATACCTAACGATGCTGCATACAAAATGATCACAAAATATTATTCACTTGGATGTATTCTTAACGCAATCATAAGTGTGAAGCTGCTATTGTACGCATGTACTAATGTCGATTATAAGAATTAATTGCTTGCATTATGATTAATTGAATATGTTAATACCTACGAGGATTACGTTTATTAGAATCCATAAGTCTTAAGTTAGCATGAGTTGAAAACTTAGTCGTGTAGCTCTCATATTAAAGCATATTTTTCTGTTTCCTCAGTGTGCTGATTCGCAAAAGGCCATGACCCAGCATTTGTTCTTTTCTTCGTTTTATGTAACATTGCTAGATTTTCCCATCCGCATATTAGCTGTCTTTGCAATAGATTTTATACGTTTTGCAACAATAATAGAAACATTCAAGGACACTCAACCATGGAAAAGAGAACTTTTGACCTGAAGAACGTGCCAGAAAATGAAGTAACCCCAGATGTGCCACCTACGAAGACGTCAATTATGAAGACCAATCAAAGTGTTAAAAATGATCGGTGGGTGAAAAGTCCATTACTTAATGTATAATTTGATAGGTTGAAGATAGGGGGTGTAGCGACTGTCCAATAGAATTTTGGGGGAATGTATTGTGAAAAAGGGATAAAAACTCATGACACAGAGGACTCGAGAGAACTAGGTAGGATATGATATTGATTGCATCCAGAAACTCTGTCACTCTGTTTGGTGATTTGAGACTTAAACCATGCTCATCCATAGACAGCCCATTAAATTTTCCTCCTTATGAGGGAAGTGTCCCCTGTCCCTTAGACGAAATAGATTGACGGCGATCTAACTGATGTCCTGAAGACGAAGACTGATCCTGTACGCTGACTCATTCCGAGGAGGGTAATTATGACAATTGCTATTGTAATTCGTCTATATGCTTTTTCTTTCTAGGTACCAACTGCTGTATTTTTGGTTAGAGACCCTAGTTAGATGTTTTGCAAATTCGTGTTCTAAATCGTTTTGCATGAAGTCCAACATGCTGATGCCAATTAGTGGTTAGATTAGGCATTCACCTTGACTGACGCCAACAGACGTGACTGACATTGTGCTATGTTGAACTAAGGCATATATGATGTTCTATGCATTCTGATCTGTGTGTCTCTTATATTGGTGTCTTTATGTTTGTGATCTTTGCGTTATCAAAATCTTATCACAGTTGCCATATCGTGACTATGCTCTTTTGCTTCATGGTTTTGAGATTAATACTCTTGCCATTAGATTGTTATCAATAGGGAATAAAATTCACAAAACTCCCATAAAGGTGTGGTTATTCATGACTGAAAGGTCATGGTTGCGCCGACAGTTAAACCAATGTCTAAAGTGAAGTATATTGTGGTGTTATACGTTGATAATATTATCGATAAATTGCTTGAAATATTGATCAGTTATCTCGTTCCACGGTGTCTCACCACTGGGTCAAAAGATTCATCGGCCTAAAACGAGTCCTAATGTGTATAAATTAACATAGAGGGACGCGTTATCACTTGCAATATTTTGCAATAGTTTTATGAGATTTGAGTTTTGGGAGGACAAGCTGCAAGACTTTGTCAGTTCATGTGCAAAGAGTGATGTTGTGGAGGTCTGCGTTGGGATAGGTCGATTGGCGAAAGGGTGCTTGTGAACAGATTGGTGGACAACCGTGAAGGGCTATTGTTTGAAAGAGACAGGTGAAAAGGATTTTGGGATTGAATTACTTCCTGTTTTGAATTTAAATTGTAGTTTTGGGTCAAATTGGAGTAAAAATAAAAAAATTCAAAGCGTTAAAGAGTGTGCTAAGGGGAGATTAATATATTCCAGCTAGTGCTGGAGAAATGTGCCCACCAGAAGGTACTCTAGCAGACATTGTATTTGAGGAGAAAGGTACAGGAACATGTCTTTGGTTAAAACATTGGTGCAGAATTACAGAGAAGGAAGGGAGTTTAGTGTTTCCTTCCATGGAACTTTTAATATCAGAATTTTATAAAATTTTAGGAAAGTGGTGTATGATTTGAAACCTCCTCTGCGACCAGCACAATTTGAAGCTTTAGCTACTTGGGAATTAGTGGCCAGACAACAAGAGAAATTTTAATTTGAGAGAAGAATGAGAAAAGTGGAGAAGGCATTAGTAGAAGATAGGTGGGACAATGAGCAACAGTTTTGGAGAACTGAGACTTTACAGGAAATTAAAATGTTTCCTGCAATTACACAAGAGAAAGAGAGCGGTGTCAAACAAAAGACTAAAAATAAAAATAAAGACTCTTCTGAAAAAGATGAGTTGAAGTCAGTTGAGGCTAGAAAAATATTGACTTATGATGATGAATCAGATAATGAGGAATTTATAATGCAGTTACTGAGAAGTTGTCCTCCACCATATGCAGCGCAAGAGATAGGTCCAAGTACTAGTACTGATCCAAGTGCTCCTTTTCCAGTTGTAGTAAAGCAGAGTCAAGTACAGGTCACAACTAACGTTCCTGATATTACTGTTACTCAGACACCTATAGTCTACCCTTCTGTTCCTGTTGTGAGTTCTGCACAGAGTATGCAGGGCCTATAGTACAGTCAGCACAGATATCACAGGTTTACCAGAAACCAGTGATGGTTCAGAAGGAGTCTACACCTAGTTTAGTGCCTCAGAATATTCAAGGGTACACACATGTAGTAAGTTCACAGACGAGTTCCTCAATTTTGACAGGTCAGAAATCAGGAGTAATATACTCAAGAAATGAGAATGTTCAGACAAGTCCAGAAGCATTGAAAGTACCTGTAACTACTGGACCTGTTGTACCATTGTTTACCCAGGGAAATAATGAGAAAAATGTACAGAATGTTTTCAATTCAAATGCAGAAATGGAGAGATTAAGGGGGTCATTATGAAAGATCACACTGCCAGCGGTAACTACCGCCAACAGGCTGGCGGTCTGGACCGCCAAATAATGAAGCACACGAAAAACAGGCAGCCTGAAAAACACCCACCGCCAGCAGTGGAGTGTCGACAACGATGGAAGAGGCCGCCCACAGGCCGACGGAAAGGCCCCACCCGCCCAACAAATAATGAAGCACAAGACTGCCGTCAGTTTCGGGGCGGGAACCACCGCCACTCAAAGCCTGGCAGAAACAAACTAAATAAAAGTAAACACTCACCGGAGGCACACACAACACGCCGAAGCAGACATGGAGAGATAATTGGAAATCATGCCAGTGCTACTCCTTGCCATATACCTCCACAACTGTGACCGCTGACAAAGACGACTACGGTAAGTACCGCAACCTACCAAACATGGGAAGAAAGGGCACAATGACACTCCCACCCACTCCACCCACCCCGCAACGCACCCACAACCCCTCACAACATCACAAGCCATACACACCTGAGCAAGAGGTACTTACCCGACAGAAGGCCAAGACAACCTGCCCAAAGTACACACATGTGCACCACACCCCACCACAATGAAACAATGCCACATATCCAGAGTGTGCCAACACCAACACTGGGCACACAAACTTTATTACATTCAAAGTAACATCAGATTGCCCAAATGAGGCCATTGGCCAGTCCAACTCAAAAAGGCTGATGGGCCTAAATGGCCCGAACTTGACTCCCACATGTGCATATGGTGATGATAGTGGGAGTGATTGTGGGAATGCCATGGAGAGAGAAAGAAACTATTAACGCAACTTCAAAACCTGAAACTACTACATTAACACCATGGGAGAGATTTGAGCAAGATGCAAGACATATGCATGAAGGAACTAATGCAAAGGGAGAACTATCTACTAATGTCTTCTATCGCTTACTAAATGAGTATGTGGAAACAATGGATGCGAAAGATTGTTATGTATGTACTAAAATTCCTTCATCTGTGCAGGAGGGAGTTACCTATCATAGTCTCCCTCTTACTTATGGAATTAGTTGTAGCTTACTACTAACAAGAATTTATAATCAAGAGCATGTGCAATACTTTTATTCAAACTTGGATGTTGTGTTTTCCTTTGTACCTGTAATTGAATTCTTAAATAAATTAGCTAAAGAGCACAATATAAAAATAGTTAGAGGATTCTTTGAGCCAACACTCACATTTGGGACTGCGTATGCACATCGCAACAATTTGACTTGCTTATTGTCGCCTGTAGAGAAGAGCTTTTAAGATCACACAGATGATAGATGCAAAGTACTGAAAGAAAGGTTAGAAAAAGGATTAGAGAAACGTACCTATGCAAATGATTATGCTTATACTGCAATCAAGACGCAAGGCAAATTAGCTATAGATGCATTACATGTAGGTAGCCTCTGTGTATATAGGCCAAAATCTGATCAAGACAATTTGTTTGTAGGCACAAGTGAGTGTAGGCATGTGTTTTTGTTTCAGAGTAAATGGACCTTTATGTTGAATGTTCAAGATCCAGCAATCCCTGGAATCTATTACATCTGTGGGCTAAATGCTTATTACCGTCTCCCTAAGGGATGGTATAGGACATGTTATTTGGGATAGTATTCCCAAAGATATACCAGATTGATGACTTAAAACAAATACCTAAAACATCTGAATTACAACATCCTAGACAAAAACGAGAATCAGTGGCGGCTGTCATTGGTGATATATTTGGAGCCATAATCCCATCAGTAGGGGTTATCTTGAATTCAATGAAAATTCAAAAGTTGTCTACTATAGTGGATAACATGTTGATACATTTTACAGGAGCTATACTCCTGATGGATACTGAACTTGCTGCAGAAAGAGCTATGACTCTTCAAAATCGGCTTGCTTTAGACATTCTTTTAGCAAAGAGTGGAGGAGTCTGCAAAATGCTTAATGGGCGTCATTGTTGCTCATTTATACCTGATAACAGTAAGAAAATTAGAAGCATGCTTACTAACCTTACTAGAGATAGTACAGATTTGAAGGATCTGAAAGAACTTGGTGTTTGGGAGAAATTTGGAAAGGGAATTGCCCGAGTTGGAAGCTGGTTTACCAACATTTGGAATGGGGTACTTGCAAAAATTCTCATGGGTTTACTGATTGTTTTGGTTTGTCTATCAGGACTATGGCGGGCATGTAAAATTAATGACAAGGTAAAAAGAAATTGGACTAAAAGAGCCAGAAGAAATGAAGAAAGTGAAAGAGAGAAAATGTTCAATGAGATATGGGAAAGCTCACATAAAGGGCAAGATGTTGAAATGCGTATTATGCGCAAGGTGAAAAATTAAGATAAAAGAGAAATGTGTGTGATGACGAGCGTCATCAGAGGAGGGACTGAGAGAGCGTAGTTTAAATATTACATATTAGATGTGAAATACTTATACCTAACGATGCTGCATACAAAATGATCACAAAATATTATTCACTTGGATGTATTCTTAACGCAATCATAAGTGTGAAGCTGCTATTGTACACATGTACTAATGTCGATTATAAGAATTAATTGCTTGCATTATGATTAATTGAATATGTTAATACCTACGAGGATTACGTTTATTAGAATCCATAAGTCTTAAGTTAGCATGAGTTGAAAACTTAGTCGTGTAGCTCTCATATTAAAGCATATTTTTCTGTTTCCTCAGTGTGCTGATTCACAAAAGGCCATGACCCAGCATTTGTTCTTTTCTTCGTTTTATGTAACATTGCAAGATTTTCCCATCCGCATATTAGCTGTCTTTGCAATAGATTTTATACGTTTTGCAACAATAATAGAAACATTCAAGGACACTCAACCATGGAAAAGAGAACTTTTGACCTGAAGAACGTCCCAGAAAATGAAGTAACCCCAGATGTGCCACCTACGAAGACGTCAATTATGAAGACCAATCAAAGTGTTAAAAATGATCGTGGGGTGAAAAGTCCATTACTTAATGTATAATTTGATAGGTTGAAGATAGGGGGGTGTAGCGACTGTCCAATAGAATTTTGGGGGAATGTATTGTGAAAAAGGGATGAAACTCATGACACAGAAGACTCGAGAGAACTAGGTAGGGAATGATATTGATTGCATCCAGAAACTCTGTCACTCTGTTTGGTGATTTGAGACTTAAACCATGCTCATCCATAGACAGCCCATTAAATTTTCCTCCTTATGAGGGAAGTGTCCCCTGTCCCTTAGACGAAATAGATTGACGGCGATCTAACTGATGTCCTGAAGACGAAGACTGATCCTGTACGCTGACTCATTCCGAGGAGGGTAATTATGACAATTGCTATTGTAATTCGTCTATATGCTTTTTCTTTCTAGGTACCAACTGCTGTATTTTTGGTTAGAGACCCTAGTTAGATGTTTTGCAAATTTGTGTTCTAAATCGTTTTGCATGAAGTCCAACATGCTGATGCCAATTAGTGGTTAGATGAGGCATTCACCTTGACTGACGCCAACAGACGTGACTGACATTGTGCTATGTTGAACTAAGGCATATATGATGTTCTATGCATTCTGATCTGTGTGTCTCTTATATTGGTGTCTTTATGTTTGTGATCTTTGCGTTATCAAAATCTTATCACAGTTGCCATATCGTGACTATGCTCTTTTGCTTCATGGTTTTGAGATTAATACTCTTGCCATTAGATTGTTATCAATAGGGAATAAAATTCACAAAACTCCCATAAAGGTGTGGTTATTCATGACTGAAAGGTCATGGTTGCGCCAACAGTTAAACCAATGTCTAAAGTGAAGTATATTGTGGTGTTATACGTTGATAATATTATCGATAAATTGCTTGAAATATTGATCAGTTATCTCGTTCCACGGTGTCTCACCACTGGGTCAAAAGATTCATCGGCCTAAAACGAGTCCTAATGTGTATAAATTAACATAGAGGGACGCGTTATCACTTGCAATATTTTGCAATAGTTTTATGAGATTTGAGTTTTGGGAGGACAAGCTGCAAGACTTTGTCAGTTCATGTGCAAAGAGTGATGTTGTGGAGGTCTGCGTTGGGATAGGTCGATTGGCGAAAGGGTGCTTGTGAACAGATTGGTGGACAACCGTGAAGGGCTATTGTTTGAAAGAGACAGGTGAAAAGGATTTTGGGATTTAATTACTTCCTGTTTTGAATTTAAATTGTAGTTTTGGGTCAAATTGGAGTAAAAATAAAAAAATTCAAAGCGTTAAAGAGTGTGCTAAGGGGAGATTAATATATTCCAGCTAGTGCTGGAGAAATGTGCCCACCAGAAGGTACTCTAGCAGACATTGTATTTGAGGAGAAAGGTACAGGAACATGTCTTTGGTTAAAACATTGGTGCAAAATTACAGAGAAGGAAGGGAGTTTAGTGTTTCCTTCCATGGAACTTTTAATATCAGAATTTTATAAAATTTTAGGAAAGTGGTGTATGATTTGAAACCTCCTCTGCGACCAGCACAATTTGAAGCTTTAGCTACTTGGGAATTAGTGGCCAGACAACAAGAGAAATTTTAATTTGAGAGAAGAATGAGAAAAGTGGAGAAGGCATTAGTAGAAGATAGGTGGGACAATGAGCAACAGTTTTGGAGAACTGAGACTTTACAGGAAATTAAAATGTTTCCTGCAATTACACAAGAGAAAGAGAGCGGTGTCAAACAAAAGACTAAAAATAAAAATAAAGACTCTTCTGAAAAAGATGAGTTGAAGTCAGTTGAGGCTAGAAAAATATTGACTTATGATGATGAATCAGATAATGAGGAATTTATAATGCAGTTACTGAGAAGTTGTCCTCCACCATATGCAGCGCAAGACATAAGTCCAAGTACTAGTACTGATCCAAGTGCTCCTTTTCCAGTTGTAGTAAAGCAGAGTCAAGTACAGGTCACAACTAACGTTCCTGATATTACTGTTACTCAGACACCTATAGTCTACCCTTCTGTTCCTGTTGTGAGTTCTGCACAGAGTATGCAGGGCCTATAGTACAGTCAGCACAGATATCACAGGTTTACCAGAAACCAGTGATGGTTCAGAAGGAGTCTACACCTAGTTTAGTGCCTCAGAATATTCAAGGGTACACACATGTAGTAAGTTCACAGACGAGTTCCTCAATTTTGACAGGTCAGAAATCAGGAGTAATATACTCAAGAAATGAGAATGTTCAGACAAGTCCAGAAGCATTGACTACTTGGCAACCTGTAACTACTGGACCTGTTGTACCATTGTTTACCCAGGGAAATAATGAGAAAAATGTACAGAATGTTTTCAATTCAAATGCAGAAATGGAGAGATTAAGGGGGTCATTATGAAAGATCACACTGCCAGCGGTAACTACCGCCAACAGGCTGGCGGTCTGGACCGCCAAATAATGAAGCACACGAAAAACAGGCAGCCTGAAAAACACCCACCGCCAGCAGTGGAGTGTCGACAACGATGGAAGAGGCCGCCCACAGGCCGACGGAAAGGCCCCACCCGCCCAACAAATAATGAAGCACAAGACTGCCGTCAGTTTCGGGGCGGGAACCACCGCCACTCAAAGCCTGGCAGAAACAAACTAAATAAAAGTAAACACTCACCAGAGGCACACACAACACGCCGAAGCAGACATGGAGAGATAATTGGAAATCATGCCAGTGCTACTCCTTGCCATATACCTCCACAACTGTGACCGCTGACAAAGACGACTATGGTAAGTACCGCAACCTACCAAACATGGGAAGAAAGGGCACAATGACACTCCCACCCACTCCACCCACCCCGCAACGCACCCACAACCCCTCACAACATCACAAGCCATACACACCTGAGCAAGAGGTACTTACCCGACAGAAGGCCAAGACAACCTGCCCAAAGTACACACATGTGCACCACACCCCACCACAATGAAACAATGCCACATATCCAGAGTGTGCCAACACCAACACTGGGCAGACAAACTTTATTACATTCAAAGTAACATCAGATTGCCCAAATGAGGCCATTGGCCAGTCCAACTCAAAAAGGCTGATGGGCCTAAATGGCCCGAACTTGACTCCCACATGTGCATATGGTGATGATAGTGGGAGTGATTGTGGGAATGCCCTGGAGAGAGAAAGAAACTATTAACGCAACTTCAAAACCTGAAACTACTACATTAACACCATGGGAGAGATTTGAGCAAGATGCAAGACATATGCATGAAGGAACTAATGCAAAGGGAGAACTATCTACTAATGTCTTCTATCGCTTACTAAATGAGTATGTGGAAACAATGGATGCGAAAGATTGTTATGTATGTACTAAAATTCCTTCATCTGTGCAGGAGGGAGTTACCTATCATAGTCTCCCTCTTACTTATGGAATTAGTTGTAGCTTACTACTAACAAGAATTTATAATCAAGAGCATGTGCAATACTTTTATTCAAACTTGGATGTTGTGTTTTCCTTTGTACCTGTAATTGAATTCTTAAATAAATTAGCTAAAGAGCACAATATAAAAATAGTTAGAGGATTCTTTGAGCCAACACTCACATTTGGGACTGCGTATGCACATCGCAACAATTTGACTTGCTTATTGTCGCCTGTAGAGAAGAGCTTTTTAGATCACACAGATGATAGATGCAAAGTACTGAAAGAAAGGTTAGAAAAAGGATTAGAGAAACGTACCTATGCAAATGATTATGCTTATACTGCAATCAAGACGCAAGGCAAATTAGCTATAGATGCATTACATGTAGGTAGCCTCTGTGTATATAGGCCAAAATCTGATCAAGACAATTTGTTTGTAGGCACAAGTGAGTGTAGGCATGTGTTTTTGTTTCAGAGTAAATGGACCTTTATGTTGAATGTTCAAGATCCAGCAATCCCTGGAATCTATTACATCTGTGGGCTAAATGCTTATTACCGTCTCCCTAAGGGATGGTATAGGACATGTTATTTGGGATAGTATTCCCAAAGATATACCAGATTGATGACTTAAAACAAATACCTAAAACATCTGAATTACAACATCCTAGACAAAAACGAGAATCAGTGGCGGCTGTCATTGGTGATATATTTGGAGCCATAATCCCATCAGTAGGGGTTATCTTGAATTCAATGAAAATTCAAAAGTTGTCTACTATAGTGGATAACATGTTGATACATTTTACAGGAGCTATACTCCTGATGGATACTGAACTTGCTGCAGAAAGAGCTATGACTCTTCAAAATCGGCTTGCTTTAGACATTCTTTTAGCAAAGAGTGGAGGAGTCTGCAAAATGCTTAATGGGCGTCATTGTTGCTCATTTATACCTGATAACAGTAAGAAAATTAGAAGCATGCTTACTAACCTTACTAGAGATAGTACAGATTTGAAGGATCTGAAAGAACTTGGTGTTTGGGAGAAATTTGGAAAGGGAATTGCCCGAGTTGGAAGCTGGTTTACCAACATTTGGAATGGGGTACTTGCAAAAATTCTCATGGGTTTACTGATTGTTTTGGTTTGTCTATCAGGACTATGGCGGGCATGTAAAATTAATGACAAGGTAAAAAGAAATTGGACTAAAAGAGCCAGAAGAAATGAAGAAAGTGAAAGAGAGAAAATGTTCAATGAGATATGGGAAAGCTCACATAAAGGGCAAGATGTTGAAATGCGTATTATGCGCAAGGTGAAAAATTAAGATAAAAGAGAAATGTGTGTGATGACGAGCGTCATCAGAGGAGGGACTGAGAGAGCGTAGTTTAAATATTACATATTAGATGTGAAATACTTATACCTAACGATGCTGCATACAAAATGATCACAAAATATTATTCACTTGGATGTATTCTTAACGCAATCATAAGTGTGAAGCTGCTATTGTACACATGTACTAATGTCGATTATAAGAATTAATTGCTTGCATTATGATTAATTGAATATGTTAATACCTACGAGGATTACGTTTATTAGAATCCATAAGTCTTAAGTTAGCATGAGTTGAAAACTTAGTCGTGTAGCTCTCATATTAAAGCATATTTTTCTGTTTCCTCAGTGTGCTGATTCACAAAAGGCCATGACCCAGCATTTGTTCTTTTCTTCGTTTTATGTAACATTGCAAGATTTTCCCATCCGCATATTAGCTGTCTTTGCAATAGATTTTATACGTTTTGCAACAATAATAGAAACATTCAAGGACACTCAACCATGGAAAAGAGAACTTTTGACCTGAAGAACGTCCCAGAAAATGAAGTAACCCCAGATGTGCCACCTACGAAGACGTCAATTATGAAGACCAATCAAAGTGTTAAAAATGATCGTGGGGTGAAAAGTCCATTACTTAATGTATAATTTGATAGGTTGAAGATAGGGGGGTGTAGCGACTGTCCAATAGAATTTTGGGGGAATGTATTGTGAAAAAGGGATGAAACTCATGACACAGAAGACTCGAGAGAACTAGGTAGGGAATGATATTGATTGCATCCAGAAACTCTGTCACTCTGTTTGGTGATTTGAGACTTAAACCATGCTCATCCATAGACAGCCCATTAAATTTTCCTCCTTATGAGGGAAGTGTCCCCTGTCCCTTAGACGAAATAGATTGACGGCGATCTAACTGATGTCCTGAAGACGAAGACTGATCCTGTACGCTGACTCATTCCGAGGAGGGTAATTATGACAATTGCTATTGTAATTCGTCTATATGCTTTTTCTTTCTAGGTACCAACTGCTGTATTTTTGGTTAGAGACCCTAGTTAGATGTTTTGCAAATTTGTGTTCTAAATCGTTTTGCATGAAGTCCAACATGCTGATGCCAATTAGTGGTTAGATGAGGCATTCACCTTGACTGACGCCAACAGACGTGACTGACATTGTGCTATGTTGAACTAAGGCATATATGATGTTCTATGCATTCTGATCTGTGTGTCTCTTATATTGGTGTCTTTATGTTTGTGATCTTTGCGTTATCAAAATCTTATCACAGTTGCCATATCGTGACTATGCTCTTTTGCTTCATGGTTTTGAGATTAATACTCTTGCCATTAGATTGTTATCAATAGGGAATAAAATTCACAAAACTCCCATAAAGGTGTGGTTATTCATGACTGAAAGGTCATGGTTGCGCCAACAGTTAAACCAATGTCTAAAGTGAAGTATATTGTGGTGTTATACGTTGATAATATTATCGATAAATTGCTTGAAATATTGATCAGTTATCTCGTTCCACGGTGTCTCACCACTGGGTCAAAAGATTCATCGGCCTAAAACGAGTCCTAATGTGTATAAATTAACATAGAGGGACGCGTTATCACTTGCAATATTTTGCAATAGTTTTATGAGATTTGAGTTTTGGGAGGACAAGCTGCAAGACTTTGTCAGTTCATGTGCAAAGAGTGATGTTGTGGAGGTCTGCGTTGGGATAGGTCGATTGGCGAAAGGGTGCTTGTGAACAGATTGGTGGACAACCGTGAAGGGCTATTGTTTGAAAGAGACAGGTGAAAAGGATTTTGGGATTTAATTACTTCCTGTTTTGAATTTAAATTGTAGTTTTGGGTCAAATTGGAGTAAAAATAAAAAAATTCAAAGCGTTAAAGAGTGTGCTAAGGGGAGATTAATATATTCCAGCTAGTGCTGGAGAAATGTGCCCACCAGAAGGTACTCTAGCAGACATTGTATTTGAGGAGAAAGGTACAGGAACATGTCTTTGGTTAAAACATTGGTGCAAAATTACAGAGAAGGAAGGGAGTTTAGTGTTTCCTTCCATGGAACTTTTAATATCAGAATTTTATAAAATTTTAGGAAAGTGGTGTATGATTTGAAACCTCCTCTGCGACCAGCACAATTTGAAGCTTTAGCTACTTGGGAATTAGTGGCCAGACAACAAGAGAAATTTTAATTTGAGAGAAGAATGAGAAAAGTGGAGAAGGCATTAGTAGAAGATAGGTGGGACAATGAGCAACAGTTTTGGAGAACTGAGACTTTACAGGAAATTAAAATGTTTCCTGCAATTACACAAGAGAAAGAGAGCGGTGTCAAACAAAAGACTAAAAATAAAAATAAAGACTCTTCTGAAAAAGATGAGTTGAAGTCAGTTGAGGCTAGAAAAATATTGACTTATGATGATGAATCAGATAATGAGGAATTTATAATGCAGTTACTGAGAAGTTGTCCTCCACCATATGCAGCGCAAGACATAAGTCCAAGTACTAGTACTGATCCAAGTGCTCCTTTTCCAGTTGTAGTAAAGCAGAGTCAAGTACAGGTCACAACTAACGTTCCTGATATTACTGTTACTCAGACACCTATAGTCTACCCTTCTGTTCCTGTTGTGAGTTCTGCACAGAGTATGCAGGGCCTATAGTACAGTCAGCACAGATATCACAGGTTTACCAGAAACCAGTGATGGTTCAGAAGGAGTCTACACCTAGTTTAGTGCCTCAGAATATTCAAGGGTACACACATGTAGTAAGTTCACAGACGAGTTCCTCAATTTTGACAGGTCAGAAATCAGGAGTAATATACTCAAGAAATGAGAATGTTCAGACAAGTCCAGAAGCATTGACTACTTGGCAACCTGTAACTACTGGACCTGTTGTACCATTGTTTACCCAGGGAAATAATGAGAAAAATGTACAGAATGTTTTCAATTCAAATGCAGAAATGGAGAGATTAAGGGGGTCATTATGAAAGATCACACTGCCAGCGGTAACTACCGCCAACAGGCTGGCGGTCTGGACCGCCAAATAATGAAGCACACGAAAAACAGGCAGCCTGAAAAACACCCACCGCCAGCAGTGGAGTGTCGACAACGATGGAAGAGGCCGCCCACAGGCCGACGGAAAGGCCCCACCCGCCCAACAAATAATGAAGCACAAGACTGCCGTCAGTTTCGGGGCGGGAACCACCGCCACTCAAAGCCTGGCAGAAACAAACTAAATAAAAGTAAACACTCACCAGAGGCACACACAACACGCCGAAGCAGACATGGAGAGATAATTGGAAATCATGCCAGTGCTACTCCTTGCCATATACCTCCACAACTGTGACCGCTGACAAAGACGACTATGGTAAGTACCGCAACCTACCAAACATGGGAAGAAAGGGCACAATGACACTCCCACCCACTCCACCCACCCCGCAACGCACCCACAACCCCTCACAACATCACAAGCCATACACACCTGAGCAAGAGGTACTTACCCGACAGAAGGCCAAGACAACCTGCCCAAAGTACACACATGTGCACCACACCCCACCACAATGAAACAATGCCACATATCCAGAGTGTGCCAACACCAACACTGGGCAGACAAACTTTATTACATTCAAAGTAACATCAGATTGCCCAAATGAGGCCATTGGCCAGTCCAACTCAAAAAGGCTGATGGGCCTAAATGGCCCGAACTTGACTCCCACATGTGCATATGGTGATGATAGTGGGAGTGATTGTGGGAATGCCATGGAGAGAGAAAGAAACTATTAACGCAACTTCAAAACCTGAAACTACTACATTAACACCATGGGAGAGATTTGAGCAAGATGCAAGACATATGCATGAAGGAACTAATGCAAAGGGAGAACTATCTACTAATGTCTTCTATCGCTTACTAAATGAGTATGTGGAAACAATGGATGCGAAAGATTGTTATGTATGTACTAAAATTCCTTCATCTGTGCAGGAGGGAGTTACCTATCATAGTCTCCCTCTTACTTATGGAATTAGTTGTAGCTTACTACTAACAAGAATTTATAATCAAGAGCATGTGCAATACTTTTATTCAAACTTGGATGTTGTGTTTTCCTTTGTACCTGTAATTGAATTCTTAAATAAATTAGCTAAAGAGCACAATATAAAAATAGTTAGAGGATTCTTTGAGCCAACACTCACATTTGGGACTGCGTATGCACATCGCAACAATTTGACTTGCTTATTGTCGCCTGTAGAGAAGAGCTTTTTAGATCACACAGATGATAGATGCAAAGTACTGAAAGAAAGGTTAGAAAAAGGATTAGAGAAACGTACCTATGCAAATGATTATGCTTATACTGCAATCAAGACGCAAGGCAAATTAGCTATAGATGCATTACATGTAGGTAGCCTCTGTGTATATAGGCCAAAATCTGATCAAGACAATTTGTTTGTAGGCACAAGTGAGTGTAGGCATGTGTTTTTGTTTCAGAGTAAATGGACCTTTATGTTGAATGTTCAAGATCCAGCAATCCCTGGAATCTATTACATCTGTGGGCTAAATGCTTATTACCGTCTCCCTAAGGGATGGTATAGGACATGTTATTTGGGATAGTATTCCCAAAGATATACCAGATTGATGACTTAAAACAAATACCTAAAACATCTGAATTACAACATCCTAGACAAAAACGAGAATCAGTGGCGGCTGTCATTGGTGATATATTTGGAGCCATAATCCCATCAGTAGGGGTTATCTTGAATTCAATGAAAATTCAAAAGTTGTCTACTATAGTGGATAACATGTTGATACATTTTACAGGAGCTATACTCCTGATGGATACTGAACTTGCTGCAGAAAGAGCTATGACTCTTCAAAATCGGCTTGCTTTAGACATTCTTTTAGCAAAGAGTGGAGGAGTCTGCAAAATGCTTAATGGGCGTCATTGTTGCTCATTTATACCTGATAACAGTAAGAAAATTAGAAGCATGCTTACTAACCTTACTAGAGATAGTACAGATTTGAAGGATCTGAAAGAACTTGGTGTTTGGGAGAAATTTGGAAAGGGAATTGCCCGAGTTGGAAGCTGGTTTACCAACATTTGGAATGGGGTACTTGCAAAAATTCTCATGGGTTTACTGATTGTTTTGGTTTGTCTATCAGGACTATGGCGGGCATGTAAAATTAATGACAAGGTAAAAAGAAATTGGACTAAAAGAGCCAGAAGAAATGAAGAAAGTGAAAGAGAGAAAATGTTCAATGAGATATGGGAAAGCTCACATAAAGGGCAAGATGTTGAAATGCGTATTATGCGCAAGGTGAAAAATTAAGATAAAAGAGAAATTTGTGTGATGACGAGCGTCATCAGAGGAGGGACTGAGAGAGCGTAGTTTAAATATTACATATTAGATGTGAAATACTTATACCTAACGATGCTGCATACAAAATGATCACAAAATATTATTCACTTGGATGTATTCTTAACGCAATCATAAGTGTGAAGCTGCTATTGTACACATGTACTAATGTCGATTATAAGAATTAATTGCTTGCATTATGATTAATTGAATATGTTAATACCTACGAGGATTACGTTTATTAGAATCCATAAGTCTTAAGTTAGCATGAGTTGAAAACTTAGTCGTGTAGCTCTCATATTAAAGCATATTTTTCTGTTTCCTCAGTGTGCTGATTCGCAAAAGGCCATGACCCAGCATTTGTTCTTTTCTTCGTTTTATGTAACATTGCAAGATTTTCCCATCCGCATATTAGCTGTCTTTGCAATAGATTTAATACGTTTTGCAACAATAATAGAAACATTCAAGGACACTCAACCATGGAAAAGAGAACTTTTGACCTGAAGAACGTCCCAGAAAATGAAGTAACCCCAGATGTGCCACCTACGAAGACGTCAATTATGAAGACCAATCAAAGTGTTAAAAATGATCGTGGGGTGAAAAGTCCATTACTTAATGTATAATTTGATAGGTTGAAGATAGGGGGGTGTAGCGACTGTCCAATAGAATTTTGGGGGAATGTATTGTGAAAAAGGGATAAAACTCATGACACAGAAGACTCGAGAGAACTAGGTAGGGAATGATATTGATTGCATCCAGAAACTCTGTCACTCTGTTTGGTGATTTGAGACTGAAACCATGCTCATCCATAGACAGCCCATTAAATTTTCCTCCTTATGAGGGAAGTGTCCCCTGTCCCTTAGACGAAATAGATTGACGGCGATCTAACTGATGTCCTGAAGACGAAGAATGATCCTGTACGCTGACTCATTCCGAGGAGGCTAATTATGACAATTGCTATTGTAATTCGTCTATATGCTTTTTCTTTCTAGGTACCAACTGCTGTATTTTTGGTTAGAGACCCTAGTTAGATGTTTTGCAAATTCGTGTTCTAAATCGTTTTGCATGAAGTCCAACATGCTGATGCCAATTAGTGGTTAGATGAGGCATTCACCTTGACTGACGCCAACAGACGTGACTGACATTGTGCTATGTTGAACTAAGGCATATATGATGTTCTATGCATTCTGATCTGTGTGTCTCTTATATTGGTGTCTTTATGTTTGTGATCTTTGCGTTATCAAAATCTTATCACAGTTGCCATATCGTGACTATGCTCTTTTGCTTCATGGTTTTGAGATTAATACTCTTGCCATTAGATTGTTATCAATAGGGAATAAAATTCACAAAACTCACATAAAGGTGTGGTTATTCATGACTGAAAGGTCATGGTTGCGCCGACAGTTAAACCAATGTCTAAAGTGAAGTATATTGTGGTGTTATACGTTGATAATATTATCGATAAATTGCTTGAAATATTGATCAGTTATCTCGTTCCACGGTGTCTCACCACTGGGTCAAAAGATTCATCGGCCTAAAACGAGTCCTAATGTGTATAAATTAACATAGAGGGACGCGTTATCACTTGCAATATTTTGCAATAGTTTTGTGAGATTTGAGTTTTGGGAGGACAAGCTGCAAGACTTTGTCAGTTCATGTGCAAAGAGTGATGTTGTGGAGGTCTGCGTTGGGATAGGTCGATTGGCGAAAGGGTGCTTGTGAACAGATTGGTGGACAACCGTGAAGGGCTATTGTTTGAAAGAGACAGGTGAAAGGGATTTTGGGATTGAATTACTTCCTGTTTTGAATTTAAATTGTAGTTTTGGGTCAAATTGGAGTAAAAATAAAAAAATTCAAAGCGTTAAAGAGTGTGCTAAGGGGAGATTAATATATTCCAGCTAGTGCTGGAGAAATGTGCCCACCAGAAGGTACTCTAGCAGACATTGTATTTGAGGAGAAAGGTACAGGAACATGTCTTTGGTTAAAACATTGGTGCAAAATTACAGAGAAGGAAGGGAGTTTAGTGTTTCCTTCCATGGAACTTTTAATATCAGAATTTTATAAAATTTTAGGAAAGTGGTGTATGATTTGAAACCTCCTCTGCGACCAGCACAATTTGAAGCTTTAGCTACTTGGGAATTAGTGGCCAGACAACAAGAGAAATTTTAATTTGAGAGAAGAATGAGAAAAGTGGAGAAGGCCTTAGTAGAAGATAGGTGGGACAATGAGCAACAGTTTTGGAGAACTGAGACTTTACAGGGAATTAAAATGTTTCCTGCAATTACACAAGAGAAAGAGAGCGGTGTCAAACAAAAGACTAAAAATAAAAATAAAGACTCTTCTGAAAAAGATGAGTTGAAGTCAGTTGAGGCTAGAAAAATATTGACTTATGATGATGAATCAGATAATGAGGAATTTATAATGCAGTTACTGAGAAGTTGTCCTCCACCATATGCAGCGCAAGAGATAAGTCCAAGTACTAGTACTGATCCAAGTGCTCCTTTTCCAGTTGTAGTAAAGCAGAGTCAAGTACAGGTCACAACTAACGTTCCTGATATTACTGTTACTCAGACACCTATAGTCTACCCTTCTGTTCCTGTTGTGAGTTCTGCACAGAGTATGCAGGGCCTATAGTACAGTCAGCACAGATATCACAGGCTTACCAGAAACCAGTGATGGTTCAGAAGGAGTCTACACCTAGTTTAGTGCCTCAGAATATTCAAGTGTACACACATGTAGTAAGTTCACAGACGAGTTCCTCAATTTTGACAGGTCAGAAATCAGGAGTAATATACTCAAGAAATGAGAATGTTCAGACAAGTCCAGAAGCATTGAAAGTACCTGTAACTACTGGACCTGTTGTACCATTGTTTACCCAGGGAAATAATTAGAAAAATGTACAGAATGTTTTCAATTCAAATGCAGAAATGGAGAGATTAAGGGGGTCATTATGAAAGATCACACTGCCAGCGGTAACTACCGCCAACAGGCTGGCGGTCTGGACCGCCAAATAATGAAGCACACGAAAAACAGGCAGCCTGAAAAACACCCACCGCCAGCAGTGGATTGTCGACAACGATGGAAGAGGCCGCCCACAGGCCGACGGAAAGGCCCCACCCGCCCAACAAATAATGAAGCACAAGACTGCCGTCAGTTTCGGGGCGGGAACCACCGCCACTCAAAGCCTGGCAGAAACAAACTAAATAAAAGTAAACACTCACCGGAGGCACACACAACACGCCGAAGCAGACATGGAGAGATAATTGGAAATCATGCCAGTGCTACTCCTTGCCATATACCTCCACAACTGTGACCGCTGACAAAGACGACGACGGTAAGTACCGCAACCTACCAAACATGGGAAGAAAGGGCACAATGACACTCCCACCCACTCCACCCACCCCGCAACGCACCCACAACCCCTCACAACATCACAAGCCATACACACCTGAGCAAGAGGTACTTACCCGACAGAAGGCCAAGACAACCTGCCCAAAGTACACACATGTGCACCACACCCCACCACAATGAAACAATGCCACATATCCAGAGTGTGCCAACACCAACACTGGGCACACAAACTTTATTACATTCAAAGTAACATCAGATTTCCCAAATGAGGCCATTGGCCAGTCCAACTCAAAAAGGCTGATGGGCCTAAATGGCCCGAACTTGACTCCCACATGTGCATATGGTGATGATAGTGGGAGTGATTGTGGGAATGCCATGGAGAGAGAAAGAAACTATTAACGCAACTTCAAAACCTGAAACTACTACATTAACACCATGGGAGAGATTTGAGCAAGATGCAAGACATATGCATGAAGGAACTAATGCAAAGGGAGAACTATCTACTAATGTCTTCTATCGCTTACTAAATGAGTATGTGGAAACAATGGATGCGAAAGATTGTTATGTATGTACTAAAATTCCTTCATCTATGCAGGAGGGAGTTACCTATCATAGTCTCCCTCTTACTTATGGAATTAGTTGTAGCTTACTACTAACAAGAATTTATAATCAAGAGCATGTGCAATACTTTTATTCAAACTTGGATGTTGTGTTTTCCTTTGTACCTGTAATTGAATTCTTAAATAAATTAGCTAAAGAGCACAATATAAAAATAGTTAGAGGATTCTTTGAGCCAACACTCACATTTGGGACTGCGTATGCACATCGCAACAATTTGACTTGCTTATTGTCGCCTGTAGAGAAGAGCTTTTTAGATCACACAGATGATAGATGCAAAGTACTGAAAGAAAGGTTAGAAAAAGGATTAGAGAAACGTACCTATGCAAATGATTATGCTTATACTGCAATCAAGACGCAAGGCAAATTAGCTATAGATGCATTACATGTAGGTAGCCTCTGTGTATATAGGCCAAAATCTGATCAAGACAATTTGTTTGTAGGCACAAGTGAGTGTAGGCATGTGTTTTTGTTTCAGAGTAAATGGACCTTTATGTTGAATGTTCAAGATCCAGCAATCCCTGGAATCTATTACATCTGTGGGCTAAATGCTTATTACCGTCTCCCTAAGGGATGGTATAGGACATGTTATTTGGGATAGTATTCCCAAAGATATACCAGATTGATGACTTAAAACAAATACCTAAAACATCTGAATTACAACATCCTAGACAAAAACGAGAATCAGTGGCGGCTGTCATTGGTGATATATTTGGAGCCATAATCCCATCAGTAGGGGTTATCTTGAATTCAATGAAAATTCAAAAGTTGTCTACTATAGTGGATAACATGTTGATACATTTTACAGGAGCTATACTCCTGATGGATACTGAACTTGCTGCAGAAAGAGCTATGACTCTTCAAAATCGGCTTGCTTTAGACATTCTTTTAGCAAAGAGTGGAGGAGTCTGCAAAATGCTTAATGGGCGTCATTGTTGCTCATTTATACCTGATAACAGTAAGAAAATTAGAAGCATGCTTACTAACCTTACTAGAGATAGTACAGATTTGAAGGATCTGAAAGAACTTGGTGTTTGGGAGAAATTTGGAAAGGGAATTGCCCGAGTTGGAAGCTGGTTTACCAACATTTGGAATGGGGTACTTGCAAAAATTCTCATGGGTTTACTGATTGTTTTGGTTTGTCTATCAGGACTATGGGGGGCATGTAAAATTAATGACAAGGTAAAAAGAAATTGGACTAAAAGAGCCAGAAGAAATGAAGAAAGTGAAAGAGAGAAAATGTTCAATGAGATATGGGAAAGCTCACATAAAGGGCAAGATGTTGAAATGCGTATTATGCGCAAGGTGAAAAATTAAGATAAAAGAGAAATTTGTGTGATGACGAGCGTCATCAGAGGAGGGACTGAGAGAGCGTAGTTTAAATATTACATATTAGATGTGAAATACTTATACCTAACGATGCTGCATACAAAATGATCACAAAATATTATTCACTTGGATGTATTCTTAACGCAATCATAAGTGTGAAGCTGCTATTGTACACATGTATTAATGTCGATTATAAGAATTAATTGCTTGCATTATGATTAATTGAATATGTTAATACCTACGAGGATTACGTTTATTAGAATCCATAAGTCTTAAGTTAGCATGAGTTGAAAACTTAGTCGTGTAGCTCTCATATTAAAGCATATTTTTCTGTTTCCTCAGTGTGCTGATTCGCAAAAGGTCATGACCCAGCATTTGTTCTTTTCTTCGTTTTATGTAACATTGCAAGATTTTCCCATCCGCATATTAGCTGTCTTTGCAATAGATTTTATACGTTTTGCAACAATAATAGAAACATTCAAGGACACTCAACCATGGAAAAGAGAACTTTTGACCTGAAGAACGTGCCAGCAAATGAAGTAACCCCAGATGTGCCACCTACGAAGACGTCAATTATGAAGACCAATCAAAGTGTTAAAAATGATCGTGGGGTGAAAAGTCCATTACTTAATGTATAATTTGATAGGTTGAAGATAGGGGGTGTAGCGACTGTCCAATAGAATTTTGGGGGAATGTATTGTGAAAAAGGGATAAAAACTCATGACACAGAAGACTCGAGAGAACTAGGTAGGGAATGATATTGATTGCATCCAGAAACTCTGTCACTCTGTTTGGTGATTTGAGACTTAAACCATGCTCATCCATAGACAGCCCATTAAATTTTCCTCCTTATGAGGGAAGTGTCCCCTGTCCCTTAGACGAAATAGATTGACGGCGATCTAACTGATGTCCTGAAGACGAAGACTGATCCTGTACGCTGACTCATTCCGAGGAGGGTAATTATGACAATTGCTATTGTAATTCGTCTATATGCTTTTTCTTTCTAGGTACCAACTGCTGTATTTTTGGTTAGAGACCCTAGTTAGATGTTTTGCAAATTCGTGTTCTAAATCGTTTTGCATGAAGTCCAACATGCTGATGCCAATTAGTGGTTAGATTAGGCATTCACCTTGACTGACGCCAACAGACGTGACTGACATTGTGCTATGTTGAACTAAGGCATATATTATGTTCTATGCATTATGATCTGTGTGTCTCTTATATTGGTGTCTTTATGTTTGTGATCTTTGCGTTATCAAAATCTTATCACAGTTGCCATATCGTGACTATGCTCTTTTGCTTCATGGTTTTGAGATTAATACTCTTGCCATTAGATTGTTATCAATAGGGAATAAAATTCACAAAACTCCCATAAAGGTGTGGTTATTCATGACTGAAAGGTCATGGTTGCGCCGACAGTTAAACCAATGTCTAAAGTGAAGTATATTGTGGTGTTATACGTTGATAATATTATCGATAAATTGCTTGAAATATTGATCAGTTATCTCGTTCTACGGTGTCTCACCACTGGGTCAAAAGATTCATTGGCCTAAAACGAGTCCTAATGTGTATAAATTAACATAGAGGGACGCGTTATCACTTGCAATATTTTGCAATAGTTTTATGAGATTTGAGTTTTGGGAGGACAAGCTGCAAGACTTTGTCAGTTCATGTGCAAAGAGTGATGTTGTGGAGGTCTGCGTTGGGATAGGTCGATTGGCGAAAGGGTGCTTGTGAACAGATTGGTGGACAACCGTGAAGGGCTATTGTTTGAAGGAGACAGGTGAAAAGGATTTTGGGATTGAATTACTTCCTGTTTTGAATTTAAATTGTAGTTTTGGGTCAAATTGGAGTAAAAATAAAAAAATTCAAAGCGTTAAAGAGTGTGCTAAGGGGAGATTAATATATTCCAGCTAGTGCTGGAGAAATGTGCCCACCAGAAGGTACTCTAGCAGACATTGTATTTGAGGAGAAAGGTACAGGAACATGTCTTTGGTTAAAACATTGGTGCAAAATTACAGAGAAGGAAGGGAGTTTAGTGTTTCCTTCCATGGAACTTTTAATATCAGAATTTTATAAAATTTTAGGAAAGTGGTGTATGATTTGAAACCTCCTCTGCGACCAGCACAATTTGAAGCTTTAGCTACTTGGGAATTAGTGGCCAGACAACAAGAGAAATTTTAATTTGAGAGAAGAATGAGAAAAGTGGAGAAGGCCTTAGTAGAAGATAGGTGGGACAATGAGCAACAGTTTTGGAGAACTGAGACTTTACAGGGAATTAAAATGTTTCCTGCAATTACACAAGAGAAAGAGAGCGGTGTCAAACAAAAGACTAAAAATAAAAATAAAGACTCTTCTGAAAAAGATGAGTTGAAGTCAGTTGAGGCTAGAAAAATATTGACTTATGATGATGAATCAGATAATGAGGAATTTATAATGCAGTTACTGAGAAGTTGTCCTCCACCATATGCAGCGCAAGAGATAAGTCCAAGTACTAGTACTGATCCAAGTGCTCCTTTTCCAGTTGTAGTAAAGCAGAGTCAAGTACAGGTCACAACTAACGTTCCTGATATTACTGTTACTCAGACACCTATAGTCTACCCTTCTGTTCCTGTTGTGAGTTCTGCACAGAGTATGCAGGGCCTATAGTACAGTCAGCACAGATATCACAGGCTTACCAGAAACCAGTGATGGTTCAGAAGGAGTCTACACCTAGTTTAGTGCCTCAGAATATTCAAGTGTACACACATGTAGTAAGTTCACAGACGAGTTCCTCAATTTTGACAGGTCAGAAATCAGGAGTAATATACTCAAGAAATGAGAATGTTCAGACAAGTCCAGAAGCATTGAAAGTACCTGTAACTACTGGACCTGTTGTACCATTGTTTACCCAGGGAAATAATTAGAAAAATGTACAGAATGTTTTCAATTCAAATGCAGAAATGGAGAGATTAAGGGGGTCATTATGAAAGATCACACTGCCAGCGGTAACTACCGCCAACAGGCTGGCGGTCTGGACCGCCAAATAATGAAGCACACGAAAAACAGGCAGCCTGAAAAACACCCACCGCCAGCAGTGGATTGTCGACAACGATGGAAGAGGCCGCCCACAGGCCGACGGAAAGGCCCCACCCGCCCAACAAATAATGAAGCACAAGACTGCCGTCAGTTTCGGGGCGGGAACCACCGCCACTCAAAGCCTGGCAGAAACAAACTAAATAAAAGTAAACTCTCACCGGAGGCACACACAACACGCCGAAGCAGACATGGAGAGATAATTGGAAATCATGCCAGTGCTACTCCTTGCCATATACCTCCACAACTGTGACCGCTGACAAAGACGACGACGGTAAGTACCGCAACCTACCAAACATGGGAAGAAAGGGCACAATGACACTCCCACCCACTCCACCCACCCCGCAACGCACCCACAACCCCTCACAACATCACAAGCCATACACACCTGAGCAAGAGGTACTTACCCGACAGAAGGCCAAGACAACCTGCCCAAAGTACACACATGTGCACCACACCCCACCACAATGAAACAATGCCACATATCCAGAGTGTGCCAACACCAACACTGGGCACACAAACTTTATTACATTCAAAGTAACATCAGATTTCCCAAATGAGGCCATTGGCCAGTCCAACTCAAAAAGGCTGATGGGCCTAAATGGCCCGAACTTGACTCCCACATGTGCATATGGTGATGATAGTGGGAGTGATTGTGGGAATGCCATGGAGAGAGAAAGAAACTATTAACGCAACTTCAAAACCTGAAACTACTACATTAACACCATGGGAGAGATTTGAGCAAGATGCAAGACATATGCATGAAGGAACTAATGCAAAGGGAGAACTATCTACTAATGTCTTCTATCGCTTACTAAATGAGTATGTGGAAACAATGGATGCGAAAGATTGTTATGTATGTACTAAAATTCCTTCATCTATGCAGGAGGGAGTTACCTATCATAGTCTCCCTCTTACTTATGGAATTAGTTGTAGCTTACTACTAACAAGAATTTATAATCAAGAGCATGTGCAATACTTTTATTCAAACTTGGATGTTGTGTTTTCCTTTGTACCTGTAATTGAATTCTTAAATAAATTAGCTAAAGAGCACAATATAAAAATAGTTAGAGGATTCTTTGAGCCAACACTCACATTTGGGACTGCGTATGCACATCGCAACAATTTGACTTGCTTATTGTCGCCTGTAGAGAAGAGCTTTTTAGATCACACAGATGATAGATGCAAAGTACTGAAAGAAAGGTTAGAAAAAGGATTAGAGAAACGTACCTATGCAAATGATTATGCTTATACTGCAATCAAGACGCAAGGCAAATTAGCTATAGATGCATTACATGTAGGTAGCCTCTGTGTATATAGGCCAAAATCTGATCAAGACAATTTGTTTGTAGGCACAAGTGAGTGTAGGCATGTGTTTTTGTTTCAGAGTAAATGGACCTTTATGTTGAATGTTCAAGATCCAGCAATCCCTGGAATCTATTACATCTGTGGGCTAAATGCTTATTACCGTCTCCCTAAGGGATGGTATAGGACATGTTATTTGGGATAGTATTCCCAAAGATATACCAGATTGATGACTTAAAACAAATACCTAAAACATCTGAATTACAACATCCTAGACAAAAACGAGAATCAGTGGCGGCTGTCATTGGTGATATATTTGGAGCCATAATCCCATCAGTAGGGGTTATCTTGAATTCAATGAAAATTCAAAAGTTGTCTACTATAGTGGATAACATGTTGATACATTTTACAGGAGCTATACTCCTGATGGATACTGAACTTGCTGCAGAAAGAGCTA
Organism: Pleurodeles waltl; assembly: GCF_031143425.1. Lineage (NCBI taxonomy): Eukaryota > Metazoa > Chordata > Amphibia > Caudata > Salamandridae > Pleurodeles > Pleurodeles waltl. Next base: position 581,419,317 of record NC_090439.1, on the reverse strand, counting down.
TGACTCTTCAAAATCGGCTTGCTTTAGACATTCTTTTAGCAAAGAGTGGAGGAGTCTGCAAAATGCTTAATGGGCGTCATTGTTGCTCATTTATACCTGATAACAGTAAGAAAATTAGAAGCATGCTTACTAACCTTACTAGAGATAGTACAGATTTGAAGGATCTGAAAGAACTTGGTGTTTGGGAGAAATTTGGAAAGGGAATTGCCCGAGTTGGAAGCTGGTTTACCAACATTTGGAATGGGGTACTTGCAAAAATTCTCATGGGTTTACTGATTGTTTTGGTTTGTCTATCAGGACTATGGGGGGCATGTAAAATTAATGACAAGGTAAAAAGAAATTGGACTAAAAGAGCCAGAAGAAATGAAGAAAGTGAAAGAGAGAAAATGTTCAATGAGATATGGGAAAGCTCACATAAAGGGCAAGATGTTGAAATGCGTATTATGCGCAAGGTGAAAAATTAAGATAAAAGAGAAATTTGTGTGATGACGAGCGTCATCAGAGGAGGGACTGAGAGAGCGTAGTTTAAATATTACATATTAGATGTGAAATACTTATACCTAACGATGCTGCATACAAAATGATCACAAAATATTATTCACTTGGATGTATTCTTAACGCAATCATAAGTGTGAAGCTGCTATTGTACACATGTATTAATGTCGATTATAAGAATTAATTGCTTGCATTATGATTAATTGAATATGTTAATACCTACGAGGATTACGTTTATTAGAATCCATAAGTCTTAAGTTAGCATGAGTTGAAAACTTAGTCGTGTAGCTCTCATATTAAAGCATATTTTTCTGTTTCCTCAGTGTGCTGATTCGCAAAAGGTCATGACCCAGCATTTGTTCTTTTCTTCGTTTTATGTAACATTGCAAGATTTTCCCATCCGCATATTAGCTGTCTTTGCAATAGATTTTATACGTTTTGCAACAATAATAGAAACATTCAAGGACACTCAACCATGGAAAAGAGAACTTTTGACCTGAAGAACGTGCCAGCAAATGAAGTAACCCCAGATGTGCCACCTACGAAGACGTCAATTATGAAGACCAATCAAAGTGTTAAAAATGATCGTGGGGTGAAAAGTCCATTACTTAATGTATAATTTGATAGGTTGAAGATAGGGGGTGTAGCGACTGTCCAATAGAATTTTGGGGGAATGTATTGTGAAAAAGGGATAAAAACTCATGACACAGAAGACTCGAGAGAACTAGGTAGGGAATGATATTGATTGCATCCAGAAACTCTGTCACTCTGTTTGGTGATTTGAGACTTAAACCATGCTCATCCATAGACAGCCCATTAAATTTTCCTCCTTATGAGGGAAGTGTCCCCTGTCCCTTAGACGAAATAGATTGACGGCGATCTAACTGATGTCCTGAAGACGAAGACTGATCCTGTACGCTGACTCATTCCGAGGAGGGTAATTATGACAATTGCTATTGTAATTCGTCTATATGCTTTTTCTTTCTAGGTACCAACTGCTGTATTTTTGGTTAGAGACCCTAGTTAGATGTTTTGCAAATTCGTGTTCTAAATCGTTTTGCATGAAGTCCAACATGCTGATGCCAATTAGTGGTTAGATTAGGCATTCACCTTGACTGACGCCAACAGACGTGACTGACATTGTGCTATGTTGAACTAAGGCATATATTATGTTCTATGCATTATGATCTGTGTGTCTCTTATATTGGTGTCTTTATGTTTGTGATCTTTGCGTTATCAAAATCTTATCACAGTTGCCATATCGTGACTATGCTCTTTTGCTTCATGGTTTTGAGATTAATACTCTTGCCATTAGATTGTTATCAATAGGGAATAAAATTCACAAAACTCCCATAAAGGTGTGGTTATTCATGACTGAAAGGTCATGGTTGCGCCGACAGTTAAACCAATGTCTAAAGTGAAGTATATTGTGGTGTTATACGTTGATAATATTATCGATAAATTGCTTGAAATATTGATCAGTTATCTCGTTCTACGGTGTCTCACCACTGGGTCAAAAGATTCATTGGCCTAAAACGAGTCCTAATGTGTATAAATTAACATAGAGGGACGCGTTATCACTTGCAATATTTTGCAATAGTTTTATGAGATTTGAGTTTTGGGAGGACAAGCTGCAAGACTTTGTCAGTTCATGTGCAAAGAGTGATGTTGTGGAGGTCTGCGTTGGGATAGGTCGATTGGCGAAAGGGTGCTTGTGAACAGATTGGTGGACAACCGTGAAGGGCTATTGTTTGAAGGAGACAGGTGAAAAGGATTTTGGGATTGAATTACTTCCTGTTTTGAATTTAAATTGTAGTTTTGGGTCAAATTGGAGTAAAAATAAAAAAATTCAAAGCGTTAAAGAGTGTGCTAAGGGGAGATTAATATATTCCAGCTAGTGCTGGAGAAATGTGCCCACCAGAAGGTACTCTAGCAGACATTGTATTTGAGGAGAAAGGTACAGGAACATGTCTTTGGTTAAAACATTGGTGCAAAATTACAGAGAAGGAAGGGAGTTTAGTGTTTCCTTCCATGGAACTTTTAATATCAGAATTTTATAAAATTTTAGGAAAGTGGTGTATGATTTGAAACCTCCTCTGCGACCAGCACAATTTGAAGCTTTAGCTACTTGGGAATTAGTGGCCAGACAACAAGAGAAATTTTAATTTGAGAGAAGAATGAGAAAAGTGGAGAAGGCATTAGTAGAAGATAGGTGGGACAATGAGCAACAGTTTTGGAGAACTGAGACTTTACAGGGAATTAAAATGTTTCCTGCAATTACACAAGAGAAAGAGAGCGGTGTCAAACAAAAGACTAAAAATAAAAATAAAGACTCTTCTGAAAAAGATGAGTTGAAGTCAGTTGAGGCTAGAAAAATATTGACTTATGATGATGAATCAGATAATGAGGAATTTATAATGCAGTTACTGAGAAGTTGTCCTCCACCATATGCAGCGCAAGAGATAAGTCCAAGTACTAGTACTGATCCAAGTGCTCCTTTTCCAGTTGTAGTAAAGCAGAGTCAAGTACAGGTCACAACTAACGTTCCTGATATTACTGTTACTCAGACACCTATAGTCTACCCTTCTGTTCCTGTTGTGAGTTCTGCACCGAGTATGCAGGGCCTATAGTACAGTCAGCACAGATATCACAGGCTTACCAGAAACCAGTGATGGTTCAGAAGGAGTCTACACCTAGTTTAGTGCCTCAGAATATTCAAGGGTACACACATGTAGTAAGTTCACAGACGAGTTCCTCAATTTTGACAGGTCAGAAATCAGGAGTAATATACTCAAGAAATGAGAATGTTCAGACAAGTCCAGAAGCATTGAAAGTACCTGTAACTACTGGACCTGTTGTACCATTGTTTACTCAGGGAAATAATGAGAAAAATGTACAGAATGTTTTCAATTCAAATGCAGAAATGGAGAGATTAAGGGGGTCATTATGAAAGATCACACTGCCAGCGGTAACTACCGCCAACAGGCTGGCGGTCTGGACCGCCAAATAATGAAGCACACGAAAAACAGGCAGCCTGAAAAACACCCACCGCCAGCAGTGGAGTGTCGACAACGATGGAAGAGGCCGCCCACAGGCCGACGGAAAGGCCCCACCCGCCCAACAAATAATGAAGCACAAGACTGCCGTCAGTTTCGGGGCGGGAACCACCGCCACTCAAAGCCTGGCAGAAACAAACTAAATAAAAGTAAACACTCACCGGAGGCACACACAACACGCCGAAGCAGACATGGAGAGATAATTGGAAATCATGCCAGTGCTACTCCTTGCCATATACCTCCACAACTGTGACCGCTGACAAAGACGACAACGGTAAGTACCGCAACCTACCAAACATGGGAAGAAAGGGCACAATGACACTCCCACCCACTCCACCCACCCCGCAACGCACCCACAACCCCTCACAACATCACAAGCCATACACCTGAGCAAGAGGTACTTACCCGACAGAAGGCCAAGACAACCTGCCCAAAGTACACACATGTGCACCACACCCCACCACAATGAAACAATGCCACATATCCAGAGTGTGCCAACACCAACACTGGGCACACAAACTTTATTACATTCAAAGTAACATCAGATTGCCCAAATGAGGCCATTGGCCAGTCCAACTCAAAAAGGCTGATGGGCCTAAATGGCCCGAACTTGACTCCCACATGTGCATATGGTGATGATAGTGGGAGTGATTGTGGGAATGCCATGGAGAGAGAAAGAAACTATTAACGCAACTTCAAAACCTGAAACTACTACATTAACACCATGGGAGAGATTTGAGCAAGATGCAAGACATATGCATGAAGGAACTAATGCAAAGGGAGAACTATCTACTAATGTCTTCTATCGCTTACTAAATGAGTATGTGGAAACAATGGATGCGAAAGATTGTTATGTATGTACTAAAATTCCTTCATCTGTGCAGGAGGGAGTTACCTATCATAGTCTCCCTCTTACTTATGGAATTAGTTGTAGCTTACTACTAACAAGAATTTATAATCAAGAGCATGTGCAATACTTTTATTCAAACTTGGATGTTGTGTTTTCCTTTGTACCTGTAATTGAATTCTTAAATAAATTAGCTAAAGAGCACAATATAAAAATAGTTAGAGGATTCTTTGAGCCAACACTCACATTTGGGACTGCGTATGCACATCGCAACAATTTGACTTGCTTATTGTCGCCTGTAGAGAAGAGCTTTTTAGATCACACAGATGATAGATGCAAAGTACTGAAAGAAAGGTTAGAAAAAGGATTAGAGAAACGTACCTATGCAAATGATTATGCTTATACTGCAATCAAGACGCAAGGCAAATTAGCTATAGATGCATTACATGTAGGTAGGCTCTGTGTATATAGGCCAAAATCTGATCAAGACAATTTGTTTGTAGGCACAAGTGAGTGTAGGCATGTGTTTTTGTTTCAGAGTAAATGGACCTTTATGTTGAATGTTCAAGATCCAGCAATCCCTGGAATCTATTACATCTGTGGGCTAAATGCTTATTACCGTCTCCCTAAGGGATGGTATAGGACATGTTATTTGGGATAGTATTCCCAAAGATATACCAGATTGATGACTTAAAACAAATACCTAAAACATCTGAATTACAACATCCTAGACAAAAACGAGAATCAGTGGCGGCTGTCATTGGTGATATATTTGGAGCCATAATCCCATCAGTAGGGGTTATCTTGAATTCAATGAAAATTCAAAAGTTGTCTACTATAGTGGATAACATGTTGATACATTTTACAGGAGCTATACTCCTGATGGATACTGAACTTGCTGCAGAAAGAGCTATGACTCTTCAAAATCGGCTTGCTTTAGACATTCTTTTAGCAAAGAGTGGAGGAGTCTGCAAAATGCTTAATGGGCGTCATTGTTGCTCATTTATACCTGATAACAGTAAGAAAATTAGAAGCATGCTTACTAACCTTACTAGAGATAGTACAGATTTGAAGGATCTGAAAGAACTTGGTGTTTGGGAGAAATTTGGAAAGGGAATTGCCCGAGTTGGAAGCTGGTTTACCAACATTTGGAATGGGGTACTTGCAAAAATTCTCATGGGTTTACTGATTGTTTTGGTTTGTCTATCAGGACTATGGGGGGCATGTAAAATTAATGACAAGGTAAAAAGAAATTGGACTAAAAGAGCCAGAAGAAATGAAGAAAGTGAAAGAGAGAAAATGTTCAATGAGATATGGGAAAGCTCACATAAAGGGCAAGATGTTGAAATGCGTATTATGCGCAAGGTGAAAAATTAAGATAAAAGAGAAATTTGTGTGATGACGAGCGTCATCAGAGGAGGGACTGAGAGAGCGTAGTTTAAATATTACATATTAGATGTGAAATACTTATACCTAACGATGCTGCATACAAAATGATCACAAAATATTATTCACTTGGATGTATTCTTAACGCAATCATAAGTGTGAAGCTGCTATTGTACACATGTACTAATGTCGATTATAAGAATTAATTGCTTGCATTATGATTAATTGAATATGTTAATACCTACGAGGATTACGTTTATTAGAATCCATAAGTCTTAAGTTAGCATGAGTTGAAAACTTAGTCGTGTAGCTCTCATATTAAAGCATATTTTTCTGTTTCCTCAGTGTGCTGATTCGCAAAAGGTCATGACCCAGCATTTGTTCTTTTCTTCGTTTTATGTAACATTGCAAGATTTTCCCATCCGCATATTAGCTGTCTTTGCAATAGATTTTATACGTTTTGCAACAATAATAGAAACATTCAAGGACACTCAACCATGGAAAAGAGAACTTTTGACCTGAAGAACGTGCCAGCAAATGAAGTAACCCCAGATGTGCCACCTACGAAGACGTCAATTATGAAGACCAATCAAAGTGTTAAAAATGATCGTGGGGTGAAAAGTCCATTACTTAATGTATAATTTGATAGGTTGAAGATAGGGGGTGTAGCGACTGTCCAATAGAATTTTGGGGGAATGTATTGTGAAAAAGGGATAAAAACTCATGACACAGAAGACTCGAGAGAACTAGGTAGGGAATGATATTGATTGCATCCAGAAACTCTGTCACTCTGTTTGGTGATTTGAGACTTAAACCATGCTCATCCATAGACAGCCCATTAAATTTTCCTCCTTATGAGGGAAGTGTCCCCTGTCCCTTAGACGAAATAGATTGACGGCGATCTAACTGATGTCCTGAAGACGAAGACTGATCCTGTACGCTGACTCATTCCGAGGAGGGTAATTATGACAATTGCTATTGTAATTCGTCTATATGCTTTTTCTTTCTAGGTACCAACTGCTGTATTTTTGGTTAGAGACCCTAGTTAGATGTTTTGCAAATTCGTGTTCTAAATCGTTTTGCATGAAGTCCAACATGCTGATGCCAATTAGTGGTTAGATTAGGCATTCACCTTGACTGACGCCAACAGACGTGACTGACATTGTGCTATGTTGAACTAAGGCATATATTATGTTCTATGCATTATGATCTGTGTGTCTCTTATATTGGTGTCTTTATGTTTGTGATCTTTGCGTTATCAAAATCTTATCACAGTTGCCATATCGTGACTATGCTCTTTTGCTTCATGGTTTTGAGATTAATACTCTTGCCATTAGATTGTTATCAATAGGGAATAAAATTCACAAAACTCCCATAAAGGTGTGGTTATTCATGACTGAAAGGTCATGGTTGCGCCGACAGTTAAACCAATGTCTAAAGTGAAGTATATTGTGGTGTTATACGTTGATAATATTATCGATAAATTGCTTGAAATATTGATCAGTTATCTCGTTCTACGGTGTCTCACCACTGGGTCAAAAGATTCATTGGCCTAAAACGAGTCCTAATGTGTATAAATTAACATAGAGGGACGCGTTATCACTTGCAATATTTTGCAATAGTTTTATGAGATTTGAGTTTTGGGAGGACAAGCTGCAAGACTTTGTCAGTTCATGTGCAAAGAGTGATGTTGTGGAGGTCTGCGTTGGGATAGGTCGATTGGCGAAAGGGTGCTTGTGAACAGATTGGTGGACAACCGTGAAGGGCTATTGTTTGAAAGAGACAGGTGAAAAGGATTTTGGGATTGAATTACTTCCTGTTTTGAATTTAAATTGTAGTTTTGGGTCAAATTGGAGTAAAAATAAAAAAATTCAAAGCGTTAAAGAGTGTGCTAAGGGGAGATTAATATATTCCAGCTAGTGCTGGAGAAATGTGCCCACCAGAAGGTACTCTAGCAGACATTGTATTTGAGGAGAAAGGTACAGGAACATGTCTTTGGTTAAAACATTGGTGCAAAATTACAGAGAAGGAAGGGAGTTTAGTGTTTCCTTCCATGGAACTTTTAATATCAGAATTTTATAAAATTTTAGGAAAGTGGTGTATGATTTGAAACCTCCTCTGCGACCAGCACAATTTGAAGCTTTAGCTACTTGGGAATTAGTGGCCAGACAACAAGAGAAATTTTAATTTGAGAGAAGAATGAGAAAAGTGGAGAAGGCATTAGTAGAAGATAGGTGGGACAATGAGCAACAGTTTTGGAGAACTGAGACTTTACAGGGAATTAAAATGTTTCCTGCAATTACACAAGAGAAAGAGAGCGGTGTCAAACAAAAGACTAAAAATAAAAATAAAGACTCTTCTGAAAAAGATGAGTTGAAGTCAGTTGAGGCTAGAAAAATATTGACTTATGATGATGAATCAGATAATGAGGAATTTATAATGCAGTTACTGAGAAGTTGTCCTCCACCATATGCAGCGCAAGAGATAAGTCCAAGTACTAGTACTGATCCAAGTGCTCCTTTTCCAGTTGTAGTAAAGCAGAGTCAAGTACAGGTCACAACTAACGTTCCTGATATTACTGTTACTCAGACACCTATAGTCTACCCTTCTGTTCCTGTTGTGAGTTCTGCACCGAGTATGCAGGGCCTATAGTACAGTCAGCACAGATATCACAGGCTTACCAGAAACCAGTGATGGTTCAGAAGGAGTCTACACCTAGTTTAGTGCCTCAGAATATTCAAGGGTACACACATGTAGTAAGTTCACAGACGAGTTCCTCAATTTTGACAGGTCAGAAATCAGGAGTAATATACTCAAGAAATGAGAATGTTCAGACAAGTCCAGAAGCATTGAAAGTACCTGTAACTACTGGACCTGTTGTACCATTGTTTACTCAGGGAAATAATGAGAAAAATGTACAGAATGTTTTCAATTCAAATGCAGAAATGGAGAGATTAAGGGGGTCATTATGAAAGATCACACTGCCAGCGGTAACTACCGCCAACAGGCTGGCGGTCTGGACCGCCAAATAATGAAGCACACGAAAAACAGGCAGCCTGAAAAACACCCACCGCCAGCAGTGGAGTGTCGACAACGATGGAAGAGGCCGCCCACAGGCCGACGGAAAGGCCCCACCCGCCCAACAAATAATGAAGCACAAGACTGCCGTCAGTTTCGGGGCGGGAACCACCGCCACTCAAAGCCTGGCAGAAACAAACTAAATAAAAGTAAACACTCACCGGAGGCACACACAACACGCCGAAGCAGACATGGAGAGATAATTGGAAATCATGCCAGTGCTACTCCTTGCCATATACCTCCACAAGTGTGACCGCTGACAAAGACGACAACGTTAAGTACCGCAACCTACCAAACATGGGAAGAAAGGGCACAATGACACTCCCACCCACTCCACCCACCCCGCAACGCACCCACAACCCCTCACAACATCACAAGCCATACACACCTGAGCAAGAGGTACTTACCCGACAGAAGGCCAAGACAACCTGCCCAAAGTACACACATGTGCACCACACCCCACCACAATGAAACAATGCCACATATCCAGAGTGTGCCAACACCAACACTGGGCACACAAACTTTATTACATTCAAAGTAACATCAGATTGCCCAAATGAGGCCATTGGCCAGTCCAACTCAAAAAGGCTGATGGGCCTAAATGGCCCGAACTTGACTCCCACATGTGCATATGGTGATGATAGTGGGAGTGATTGTGGGAATGCCATGGAGAGAGAAAGAAACTATTAACGCAACTTCAAAACCTGAAACTACTACATTAACACCATGGGAGAGATTTGAGCAAGATGCAAGACATATGCATGAAGGAACTAATGCAAAGGGAGAACTATCTACTAATGTCTTCTATCGCTTACTAAATGAGTATGTGGAAACAATGGATGCGAAAGATTGTTATGTATGTACTAAAATTCCTTCATCTGTGCAGGAGGGAGTTACCTATCATAGTCTCCCTCTTACTTATGGAATTAGTTGTAGCTTACTACTAACAAGAATTTATAATCAAGAGCATGTGCAATACTTTTATTCAAACTTGGATGTTGTGTTTTCCTTTGTACCTGTAATTGAATTCTTAAATAAATTAGCTAAAGAGCACAATATAAAAATAGTTAGAGGATTCTTTGAGCCAACACTCACATTTGGGACTGCGTATGCACATCGCAACAATTTGACTTGCTTATTGTCGCCTGTAGAGAAGAGCTTTTTAGATCACACAGATGATAGATGCAAAGTACTGAAAGAAAGGTTAGAAAAAGGATTAGAGAAACGTACCTATGCAAATGATTATGCTTATACTGCAATCAAGACGCAAGGCAAATTAGCTATAGATGCATTACATGTAGGTAGCCTCTGTGTATATAGGCCAAAATCTGATCAAGACAATTTGTTTGTAGGCACAAGTGAGTGTAGGCATGTGTTTTTGTTTCAGAGTAAATGGACCTTTATGTTGAATGTTCAAGATCCAGCAATCCCTGGAATCTATTACATCTGTGGGCTAAATGCTTATTACCGTCTCCCTAAGGGATGGTATAGGACATGTTATTTGGGATAGTATTCCCAAAGATATACCAGATTGATGACTTAAAACAAATACCTAAAACATCTGAATTACAACATCCTAGACAAAAACGAGAATCAGTGGCGGCTGTCATTGGTGATATATTTGGAGCCATAATCCCATCAGTAGGGGTTATCTTGAATTCAATGAAAATTCAAAAGTTGTCTACTATAGTGGATAACATGTTGATACATTTTACAGGAGCTATACTCCTGATGGATACTGAACTTGCTGCAGAAAGAGCTATGACTCTTCAAAATCGGCTTGCTTTAGACATTCTTTTAGCAAAGAGTGGAGGAGTCTGCAAAATGCTTAATGGGCGTCATTGTTGCTCATTTATACCTGATAACAGTAAGAAAATTAGAAGCATGCTTACTAACCTTACTAGAGATAGTACAGATTTGAAGGATCTGAAAGAACTTGGTGTTTGGGAGAAATTTGGAAAGGGAATTGCCCGAGTTGGAAGCTGGTTTACCAACATTTGGAATGGGGTACTTGCAAAAATTCTCATGGGTTTACTGATTGTTTTGGTTTGTCTATCAGGACTATGGGGGGCATGTAAAATTAATGACAAGGTAAAAAGAAATTGGACTAAAAGAGCCAGAAGAAATGAAGAAAGTGAAAGAGAGAAAATGTTCAATGAGATATGGGAAAGCTCACATAAAGGGCAAGATGTTGAAATGCGTATTATGCGCAAGGTGAAAAATTAAGATAAAAGAGAAATTTGTGTGATGACGAGCGTCATCAGAGGAGGGACTGAGAGAGCGTAGTTTAAATATTACATATTAGATGTGAAATACTTATACCTAACGATGCTGCATACAAAATGATCACAAAATATTATTCACTTGGATGTATTCTTAACGCAATCATAAGTGTGAAGCTGCTATTGTACACATGTACTAATGTCGATTATAAGAATTAATTGCTTGCATTATGATTAATTGAATATGTTAATACCTACGAGGATTACGTTTATTAGAATCCATAAGTCTTAAGTTAGCATGAGTTGAAAACTTAGTCGTGTAGCTCTCATATTAAAGCATATTTTTCTGTTTCCTCAGTGTGCTGATTCGCAAAAGGCCATGACCCAGCATTTGTTCTTTTCTTCGTTTTATGTAACATTGCAAGATTTTCCCATCCGCATATTAGCTGTCTTTGCAATAGATTTTATACGTTTTGCAACAATAGTAGAAACATTCAAGGACACTCAACCATGGAAAAGAGAACTTTTGACCTGAAGAACGTGCCAGAAAATGAAGTAACCCCAGATGTGCCACCTACGAAGACGTCAATTATGAAGACCAATCAAAGTGTTAAAAATGATCGTGGGGTGAAAAGTCCATTACTTAATGTATAATTTGATAGGTTGAAGATAGGGGGGTGTAGCGACTGTCCAATAGAATTTTGGGGGAATGTATTGTGAAAAAGGGATAAAAACTCATGACACAGAAGACTCGAGAGAACTAGGTAGGGAATGATAATGATTGCATCCAGAAACTCTGTCACTCTGTTTGGTGAGTTGAGACTTAAACCATGCTCATCCATAGACAGCCCATTAAATTTTCCTCCTTATGAGGGAAGTGTCCCCTGTCCCTTAGACGAAATAGATTGACGGCGATCTAACTGATGTCCTGAAGACGAAGACTGATCCTGTACGCTGACTCATTCCGAGGAGGGTAATTATGACAATTGCTATTGTAATTCGTCTATATGCTTTTTCTTTCTAGGTACCAACTGCTGTATTTTTGGTTAGAGACCCTAGTTAGATGTTTTGCAAATTCGTGTTCTAAATCGTTTTGCATGAAGTCCAACATGCTGATGCCAATTAGTGGTTAGATTAGTCATTCACCTTGACTGACGCCAACAGACGTGACTGACATTGTGCTATGTTGAACTAAGGCATATATTATGTTCTATGCATTATGATCTGTGTGTCTCTTATATTGGTGTCTTTATGTTTGTGATCTTTGCGTTATCAAAATCTTATCACAGTTGCCATATCGTGACTATGCTCTTTTGCTTCATGGTTTTGAGATTAATACTCTTGCCATTAGATTGTTATCAATAGGGAATAAAATTCACAAAACTCCCATAAAGGTGTGGTTATTCATGACTGAAAGGTCATGGTTGCGCCGACAGTTAAACCAATGTCTAAAGTGAAGTATATTGTGGTGTTATACGTTGATAATATTATCGATAAATTGCTTGAAATATTGATCAGTTATCTCGTTCTACGGTGTCTCACCACTGGGTCAAAAGATTCATCGGCCTAAAACGAGTCCTAATGTGTATAAATTAACATAGAGGGACGCGTTATCACTTGCAATATTTTGCAATAGTTTTATGAGATTTGAGTTTTGGGAGGACAAGCTGCAAGACTTTGTCAGTTCATGTGCAAAGAGTGATGTCGTGGAGGTCTGCGTTGGGATAGGTCGATTGGCAAAAGGGTGCTTGTGAACAGATTGGTGGACAACCGTGAAGGGCTATTGTTTGAAAGAGACAGGTGAAAAGGATTTTGGGATTGAATTACTTCCTGTTTTGAATTTAAATTGTAGTTTTGGGTCAAATTGGAGTAAAAATAAAAAAATTCAAAGCGTTAAAGAGTGTGCTAAGGGGAGATTAATATATTCCAGCTAGTGCTGGAGAAATGTGCCCACCAGAAGGTACTCTAGCAGACATTGTATTTGAGGAGAAAGGTACAGGAACATGTCTTTGGTTAAAACATTGGTGCAAAATTACAGAGAAGGAAGGGAGTTTAGTGTTTCCTTCCATGGAACTTTTAATATCAGAATTTTATAAAATTTTAGGAAAGTGGTGTATGATTTGAAACCTCCTCTGCGACCAGCACAATTTGAAGCTTTAGCTACTTGGGAATTAGTGGCCAGACAACAAGAGAAATTTTAATTTGAGAGAAGAATGAGAAAAGTGGAGAAGGCATTAGTAGAAGATAGGTGGGACAATGAGCTACAGTTTTGGAGAACTGAGACTTTACAGGGAATTAAAATGTTTCCTGCAATTACACAAGAGAAAGAGAGCGGTGTCAAACAAAAGACTAAAAATAAAAATAAAGACTCTTCTGAAAAAGATGAGTTGAAGTCAGTTGAGACTAGAAAAATATTGACTTATGATGATGAATCAGAGAATGAGGAATTTATAATGCAGTTACTGAGAAGTTGTCCTCCACCATATGCAGCGCAAGAGATAAGTCCAAGTACTAGTACTGATCCAAGTGCTCCTTTTCCAGTTGTAGTAAAGCAGAGTCAAGTACAGGTCACAACTAACGTTCCTGATATTACTGTTACTCAGACACCTATAGTCTACCCTTCTGTTCCTGTTGTGAGTTCTGCACCGAGTATGCAGGGCCTATAGTACAGTCAGCACAGATATCACAGGCTTACCAGAAACCAGTGATGGTTCAGAAGGAGTCTACACCTAGTTTAGTGCCTCAGAATATTCAAGGGTACACACATGTAGTAAGTTCACAGACGAGTTCCTCAATTTTGACAGGTCAGAAATCAGGAGTAATATACTCAAGAAATGAGAATGTTCAGACAAGTCCAGAAGCATTGAAAGTACCTGTAACTACTGGACCTGTTGTACCATTGTTTACCCAGGGAAATAATGAGAAAAATGTACAGAATGTTTTCAATTCAAATGCAGAAATGGAGAGATTAAGGGGGTCATTATGAAAGATCACACTGCCAGCGGTTACTACCGCCAACAGGCTGGCGGTCTGGACCGCCAAATAATGAAGCACACGAAAAACAGGCAGCCTGAAAAACACCCACCGCCAGCAGAGGAGTGTCGACAACGATGGAAGAGGCCGCCCACAGGCCGACGGAAAGGCCTCACCCGCCCAACAAATAATGAAGCACAAGACTGCCGTCAGTTCCGGGGCGGGAACCACCGCCACTCAAAGCCTGGCAGAAACAAACTAAATAAAAGTAAACACTCACCGGAGGCACACACAACACGCCGAAGCAGACATGGAGAGATAATTGGAAATCATGCCAGTGCTACTCCTTGCCATATACCTCCACAACTGTGACCGCTGACAAAGACGACGACGGTAAGTACCGCAACCTACCAAACATGGGAAGAAAGGGCACAATGACACTCCCACCCACTCCACCCACCCCGCAACGCACCCACAACCCCTCACAACATCACAAGCCATACACACCTGAGCAAGAGGTACTTACCCGACAGAACGCCAAGACAACCTGCCAAAGTACACACATGTGCACCACACCCCACCACAATGAAACAATGCCACATATCCAGAGTGTGCCAACACCAACACTGGGCACACAAACTTTATTACATTCAAAGTAACATCAGATTGCCCAAATGAGGCCATTGGCCAGTCCAACTCAAAAAGGCTGATGGGCCTAAATGGCCCGAACTTGACTCCCACATGTGCATATGGTACTCCACCATAAAGGGACATCAATGGGGCAGCCAGGCACCTCAGGGAACAGGGGCAGGGGCTGGAGTGGGTGGGGTCTTACGTCTGTGAGAGGTGCTTGGGCTTTTGTTTGAGAGGTGGAGTAGGTTTGGGTTAGCCTTGGAAGGTGGGGGAGTGGGCTTGGACTGCGGGGTGGCAGATTGGCCAGGGCCAGCATGGGGCTTCTTTCTCACTGAGGAAGGGGCACAGGAATGTGAAGGGCGGACAGGGGCAGACTTGGACGTGGAAGAAGTGGACAGGGCAAGGAAGTAGGTACGTTTAGGGACGAGACAGGGTGGACCAGTGGGTTCAAAAAGGTCAACAAGGGACAGGAAGAATTTTTTAGGGGCACTCCGAGTGGACATGGAGGAAGGTGTGGGAGTGGAGGCAGAGGGAGTGCTTGTAACAGGTGTAGGTGTGCATGATGTGGATGCAGGTGCCTGTACAGTATGCTGAGGTGTGGTGGATGTGTGTTGGGTCGGTGCCTGGGAATGTTTGAGTGTCTTGGGAGGAGGGGGATGGACACAGTGGGACAAGACAGGCTGCCAGTGTAAATGGATGTTGTCTGGGTGTCTGAAGTTTGGTGAGTGTGCTGCAAGTGTTACTCAAAGTCGTTGTGGTGAGTGCAGGTGTGGTGTCTGGAGTGCATGACAGGATGTCTGATGTTGTGGTGACTGCAAGAATGGGGCCAGCAATAGTGAATGAGGGTGCAGTGCTTGTGAGTGTGCATGTAGAGGTGACCGACAGGGATCCGGGAGAGGTGGACACATTGGGCGAAGTGGATGTTGTTGTGTGTGCCTTTGTATGTTGGCTGTGTGTAAGCCTTTAGTGGGAAGTGTAGTGCTTGTGTTTCTCTGTATGTTTTTTATGTGTTGAGGTATGTGCATGGCTGTCTGAACGTGTGCTTGGGATGGGTGAAGGGAGTGGGGTGCTGGAAGGGGTAATGGTTGTCGAAGGGGGGACGGAAAGACCAGGGACACTGGCTGCCATCAAAGAGGAGACCAGAGCCTGAAAAAAAGATCTCTGTAGGCCAGACATGGCTCCGTGAATGCCGTTTAGGTATGCATTGCACTGCTGCATCTGGGATGCTAGCCTCTGGATGGCATTCACAATGGTTGTCTGCCCTACAGAGATGATTCTTAGGAGGGCAATAGCCTTATCCGTGAGGGCAGAAGGGCTGACTGGGGCAGGGGATGAGGTGCCTGGGGCAAAGGAGATGCCCACCCTACTAGGTGAGCGGGCAAGGGCAACTGGGTGGGGCACAACTGGGAGGGCAGTGATGGTATGGGGGTGGCAGAAGATGTCAAAGATTGGTTGGGCCCAGTAGGGTCTGCCACCACCAGGGAGCTCCCATCGGAGGAGATATCAGAGTCACTACCTCCAGTGGTAGTAGCCTCCCCGTGGTACTCCCCTCGCCCTCCAACCAATTGGTCCCCTTGGCATCAGTAGACTCTGCCTCCTTGGAACCGTGGGCCGCTGCATCCCCACGCACAGGTGCCACCGCTCCCTTGTCAGGTGATGCTGATATACATAGACAACACAAGAGTACAGGGGTGGGGAGGCAAAACAGGAGAGAAATATGTTAACATCTGAATGGATGTACATATTTGGTTCACTCATACTCCCATCCAGCTAATACACTAATATGCAGCACCTACGGCTATAGTCATGCCTATGCCCCTGACTAGTGGCCACAACCCTAGCATACAACCATCTCCCACATTACAGAAGGACCAGAGGAACTGCAGACCTGCCCCTTATCATCTAATTGCCAATGGGGGCCTTATTGCTATTAGACATCAGTCAGAGTCCCTGCCACTAGACAGCATACATACTACAGCACCCTCAGACATCCATCAAGGAGGCAGAAACTGGTCTCTGTACTCACCTCCTTGTGTCTGCTGTGCAGCCTTCAAGCTCCTTCCAAGTCTGGATATGCCACTGCCAGAATGTGGCGCATTAGTGGGGTCAGGGCCCGACGGGTACCCCTTCCTCGTTGGGAGGACTCCCCTAGCTGGGCCTCGCAGGTCTTCCTGGCCCAGCACTTCAGGTCCTGCCACTGGTTCCTGCAGTGGGTGCTCCACCGGTTGTTGACCGCCAGGGTCCGCACCTCCCTGGCTATGGCCTGCCAGAGTCCTCTTTTCTGATGGGCGCTGACCTGTAGGGGACACACCGAAAAGTAACATAGAGGTTAGACACTGCCCATTTGATACCGCTGGCTATACATCCCCTATGGGACAGACACTTAACGACATCATTCCATCACCTCACTCATGCTGATTGTCTAACATTCAACACCTGTGCAGTTACAAATCATGCACACATGCATACAGGCATCCACCACCATCACACACATCCATGCACCCCATCTGCCTACTCACCTTCACCTCTGTTCGCCCATAAAACTTGGCATACCGGGGTAGGAGTCCATCCACCAGCTTCTCCAGCTCCTCCATGGTGAAGGCCGGGCCGTTTCCCCTGTGGCTTGTGTCATTTGAGTAACCAGAGTCAGGACACAGCAGCACACTCAGTGGAGTACTTGCATGCGCGGAATCTGGGAGTCAAGTGAACCTGGGGCGGCAAAATGGCATACGCTTACGCTCCGCGGCGGTGTGCACCGTCACCGCCGGCGACGATCATGATAGGCCCATATTCCCCAGTGACATCAATGTTGAACAATGAATGGGTGCACAATGGTGAACACCACCTTACGCCATTACAACAGCGGCTAGCGGTATGAGGTCACTTCCACTGCTACATATCGAGATGACAGGGGACTGCCTGCATTCCAAAATTACTATTTACTCAACAGTCCAGACGCATCAGTTAAAACATGTCACTCCAGTTGTACATCCCACAATGCTTATATGTAATCTACATGTTGGACAGCTGTTTTGAATACACAACAGGTTGTGCAAATGAATGTGTGCCCCTCACACGTGTTCTCCACTCTTCCTAGGTACAGACCCATGTGGCGAGGGAGGGCCCCATCAGTGTACAGACCTCTTGTTGATTTGGAGACCATGTTGGAACGTCACCATCATTATCAATTAAAGACTCACTCGTGTTACTATCCATGAACTGTGTGCATTACTGGATCCTGTACTAAGACCGGTAAATTGGAATCAGCATGCCATCCCTACTGAAGTGCAAGTGCTGTCTGTACTCCATTTCTGGGCTAGGGGCTCATTTCAGGTGACAGTGGGCATGGGTGCAGGGTTCTCACAGCCAATGTTTTGCATCATCGTCTCAAAATTCCTGGATGCATTTGTACAACACCTGCAGACATATGTGAAGTTTCCCCAAAGTGCTGAACTCCCTGCCATCAAGTCAGACTTTTATGCCTTTGCCAACATTCCCCTTGTGATAGGTGCCATCAATGGCACCCACATAGCTCTCATCCCCCGAGGGTCAAATGAACATGTGTACAGAAACAGGAAGAACTTCTACTCCAATAACATTCAATTAGTGTGTACTGCAGACCAGTACATTTCACATGTGAATGCCATGTTCCCTGGATCAGTCCATGATTCATTTGTTATGAGGAACAGCAGCGTGCCACATGTGATGTAACAACTACAAGGGGACAGAGGATGGCTCATAGGTGAGTGTGTTTTACACTCTTCTGTACATAGCTGACAGCCAGGCTGTCTGCAACTGAGGGTGGTTTTTTTACAGTCCTGTTTCGCCCACTTTTGCAGGTGATTCTGGCTACCCCAACATGCTTTGGCTACTGACACTAGTGAGGAATCCTAGGACAGATGCTAAGAGGAATTTCAATGAGGCCCATGAACATACTAGAAGGGTGATAGAGCGCACTATCAGTCTCTTGAAAACTAGATTTCGTTGCCTCCATCTCTCTCAGGGATCCCTGTGCTATGGCCCTGAGAAAGTGTGTAGAATAGTGGTGGCCTGCTGTATATCCAGACCAGCTTCCTCTGAGAGGGGATGAGTGTGATGGGGATGATGAAGATGGGGAAGATGTTCACTCCAGGAACCAACTGATCCAACTATATTTCCAGTGACTATGAGGTACTGTCCACTGAAGATTTTGTCTGCCCTGCAAAATGTCAGTCTGACTAGTTTTCTAAAGGGATGTGGTGTCTGTAGTCATTGACACTGTTACATGAATTTCAGGTGCCATGTGACATGAAAACTAACATGGTGTACATTTCTGTTTACTCCACACAATGTTGTTCGTGGGGTGCCATTCCTGCAATAAAGGTCTGAATTTTAATTTAACTGGCAAATGCATTTACACTTACAATTGATTCAAGATAATGACAGGGAACATAGAAATTGGTGTACATGTGTTTTAATAGTTGTCAGGGATGCATTGGTGCTCTTTACAGTGATAGGGAGTGTGATGATGATGGATGTCCATACTTGCTACATGGTCTCAGCGATTGGTGGCAGTGGGTATATGTCCATCTGTACCTTGCAGGTTGTTGAGTTGCAATTGGCCAGTGAGGATGGTAGCACAGTGGCACACTTGGGAGATATTTTGTGTCAAAGTCAATTCTTTGATGGTGCCTTGGTCTTGGTAGATGTTCCAGTGCCATATCTGGGTTTGAGGGACCATTTGAGTGCATGGTGCTGGGCTGTATGGGTAGGGGTGCTGGTCTCCTGTGTGTCCTTAGACAGTGACACCAGTCTGTGTCCTGGGCAGTGGGAGGGGCTTCCTGGTTTGTGGGGGTCTCTGACTGGGTAGGGTAGTGGTGCTGCAGCACCCCTGCAATAGTGGCCATAGTGACATTGAGTTGTTTCCACTGCTCCATGGTCTCTTGATGTTGGGCTATCTACAGCCTTTGACTCTGCTCCAGGGTGGCCACGATCTGGCCCATCCTGTCTTGGGTATGGTGGTATGCTCTGAGGACCTCCGATATCACCTCCTGGACTGCTGCATCCATCCTTTGGCCTCCCCCTGGGCCTGTCTTTGTGTTCTACCAGTCGGTGGCCTGGATACCCTGGTGTGGGGTCGATTGGCATGTGCAGATGTTGTTGGCTGGGTGGTAGGGGTGTCAGTGGTGTACTGGGTGGGGCTGCAGGAAGGGAGACAGTCCAGGACTGTGTGATGGACCAGGGTATTCCTCAGTGTCCACTGTTCCCTGTCCAGTGTCCTGAGTGGTGCCTCTGTCTCCATGTGGGGCGCTGCCACTCCTTGTCCTTTCCGTCAGGGTGGCATGGGTGGTGGTGCCTGTGGGAGGGGGGGTGGACATGTATGTTACATCTACTAATTGGGTGGGATGAGGGTGCAGAGGCCAGGCCTATATTGTGCAGTTCATCCCCTTTTGGGCCATGCAGGGACCTTTTGTGGGGTTGCTATTGCATTTTGCATGGGATGTGGTGGTGCATTGAGGGTGGTGTAGTGCCATTGGGATAACTTTTCAGAGGTGGGTGGCTGTGCACAGGGGGAGGGATGTGAGCCTGTTGGTGGGTTTGTGGGCATGCAAGGTGACTGGATGTAGTGATTGAGGCCAGGGTGGGGTGTGATCCTGGTGGTAGTTGGAGGGGTGAGGTGGTTCTCGCCTTACCCAAGTCCATTCCTCCAGTGAGTCCAGTGAGGCCCTCAGGGTGCAAGATGGCCAGTACCTTTTCCTCCCAGTCGGTGTATTAGTGGGGTGTAGGTGGGGGTCCTCCCCCAGTCTTCTGGACCACAATATGGTGACTCGATGCCATGAACCTCACCTTCCTGTGCAGGTCATTCCATCTCTTGTGGATGTCGTCCCTCGTGCATGGATGGTTTCCCACTGCATTGACCTTGTTCACTATAGCCTGCCATAAGCCTATCTTCCTGGCGATGGGTGTGTGCTGGACCTGTGCCCCGAAGATTTGGGGCTCAACCTTGGGTATCTCATTCATCATTGTTCTTAGCTCCCTTTCTGTGAAGCGTGGGTGTTTAGGGGCGGCCATGGTGTGTGTTGTGGATGCCCTGTTGTGTGGATATTGGTGAAGGTGCTGTTGTGTGGTTGGGTGTGTGAGTTGTGTGATGTGACGTTCAGTGTCTGCATCTAGTGTTATCAGTCTGGCTTATCCTATTGGCGATAAAAAGTATTGTGGGGTGTGTGTCTGTGCGTGTTTTATGGTGTTGTGGATGTGTGTCAGGTGTGGGGGTTTCAAACTTGCCAATGTGTGCATTTCTTGCTGTTGGGTCCCATTGCTGGCCGTGACGGTCTGTACCGCCAATGGTTGTTCGGCTTCCACTAACCACTGCAGTGATTTGTGAATCATTATTTGGTGGGGAGGGGATTTGTGTGCTTGACGGTGGTGGGGTGGGATGTGCAGCCCTTATGCCCACATGGCCCTGGCGGTGGCTGGTGGTTGCAGAATTTTTGACAGTTTCTGGTTTTGACATCTTTATACTGCGGGTTTCTGTTCACCGCCAATGGCGGTCTTCTGATCACCATCGCCACGGTGGCCAACTGTGTTTACCGCCATGGTCATAATGACCACCTACATGTTCACACAGGAGTTATCACTCCAATGACCCATACTTTTGACAAGACAGGTCCACTAATTGATTTGAGTTATTCCAGAACTTCAAAGATTCCAGAGACTCCATGTATTACTCAACAGGGCATATCAAATGTAAATAATACCATACCCAATGTAAATAATAAGAATGTTTCTTTGCAAGGTTTGTCAGCTCAGCAGTTAACAGACTGGCTAGAAAGGATGAGTGGAATGAGGATGAAGGCAAATACTGAGAGGTAAAATTCATGGAACCTGACAAAGCTGAAATTGGAAATAAATGAAATAATTGAGTGAACAATTGATGTATATAGAATAGATTCATATAATAAAGATGAGTTACGCTTCACATGTAAAATTGTTAGACACAGAGCAGGACTAGCACACCAGAAATTAGCAGACCTTGCAGAGAAATAGGACATGGATATTGAGAAAACAAAGCAACTAAGAAGAAGTTATAGATTAGAATTTGATTCAAAAGATTTTGAGAACATAAGAATACCAGGAATGAAGATTCATATTAGAGCATTAATTCAGAATATCCAATTATGGGGAGCATTAGATAAATGGGAAGGCATATGGGTAAAGAAAAAGAGATCAGAAGAAAAAGGAGTCTCCGAATTTGAATGCTTATGCACAGCAGACTGATAATACAGTAAAAGTATTTCCAATGAGAGAAATTCCAGGAGGGAAATTTGTACATGTCCTTTGGAGCAGAAGTGATATTTTGTCATTTACAAATGACTATCCGAGATTGAGAGAGAAACCAGTGGAATGGTACCAGCAATCAGGTTTGTGAAGCTCGTAAATTGCCTGTGGGAAGACTAGAGCGCCCTGTTAGAAATAATGGTTCCAGCTGATTTATGGTTGAATGCAAGAGGAGTGTAGACTGCCCAACAAGAGAGCCCCCACGAGATCCAGTTACAGGTGCACCATCACCTCATGTAATGAAGTACTATTACAAAGTGATCGATTGTTTTAAACCAAGATTTTCACCCAGAAGTATTGATTGGCAGAGAATTGAAAGGACAACACAGGAAGCAAAACAGTTAATACATGCACACTATGAAAGATTGCTGCAAGTGTTCAAACATTACAGTGCTACAGAACCAATGGAGCCGAAAGACATGATTCATTTTGTGTTTAGATTTGTTGAAGGTTTGAGACCTGAAACTGGATAGATGCTTAAGAGTCATTTGATATGTTGACAAGTAAAACCAGTTGATAAAGTGTTACAGTTTACGAAATAGTGTAGTGACGAGATTTGAATGAAGCAGAAGAAATTGAAGGAAAAGGCGATGGTGATGCAGATTAAAGTGGCACATTCAGGGATGTGGGGAAATTATCCACAGCAGCAGGGAATCTATCCTCAGCAACAGGGAAACATGTTGTTTCAGAATCAAGCAAAGTCGTGGTGGAAATGGAAGTTGTAATCTCGTTGATTCGAATGTGATGGTTAATTAAGTTGATTTGCAGGACATTAAAAGGATGTTACCTTGTCAAAGTTGCATTTTTTGGGGGCTTTGGAAGCGTGAGTGTCCAAAGTTGGTACAAGAAGGCATGGCTACGCAAATGAAAACAATCAATTTCCAAATTCGAGAGGTCCGCGAATGAGGGTTCCTAATTTAAATGTCCAAATTAATCAGATGCAGATCCCTCAGCAAATGCGAAGTTCTCAACCAATGCAGCAAATACAAATGCTACGTTTTCAGGTGCCACAGCCACAGTTAATTCAGCATCACGTACAAATGGTACCAAAGCAACAAATGCAAATACCTCAGGCTCTAATGGTGCAGCACCAGATGATGCTTCCTCAGCAGAACACAGGTCAAACGTTAAATCACAGTAATCATACAGTTCAACAGTTCACACTTCACAGTGAGGATAAATCAGATGATGCAGTGTTGGAATGATGGGTGAGAGTGAAAGTTCGGATGAAGAAAAATGCGTGTTAGCAGCTTCGTTAGAAATGGATCACAAGGGTCCTTATGTAAATGGAAAGGTAATGGGTCATGATGTCTCATTCCTAGGTGATACAGGAGCTACATGCACTACAATGAGAACAGAAGAAGTTCCTAATGTGCCACTTACTGGGAAAACAATCCAGATTGTAGGAGTTGCAAATCAGTTTCTGACACACCCGACTACTGAACCAGTCCCTGTTAAAATTGGAAACTTTAACGGACAGTATAAATTTGTAGTTTTCGACTCAAGTCCAGTTTCCTTGTTAGGAAGAGACCTATTTTGCAAAACAAAATATTTGATTACAAGTTCAAATGATGGTGATGATGATGATTCATATATGCAAACTGAATGTGATTTAGTGAATGAAGAGATTCCACTGATTAGTTTCTATCCTGCTTTTACAGTAAAAGACCTGCCAACTGATTTACAGGATACAGTTAATGCAAACGTTTGGGATTGTTCTGGAAAATATATTGGTCTGCTCAAAGGAGTTGAACCAGTTAAAATCACAGTCAAACCTAATTCAGTTCTTCCACAGATACCGCAATATCACATAGCACCAGATGTAATTGAAGGAGTAATTCATGTAATTGAAGAGTTTGTGAAGAAGGGAGTTCTTAAAGAAGTGCTGAACAGTCTGTATAATCTTAATTTGCAAATGAATCCTCCAGTTACACAAAGAGATGTCAGCATATTGGGTCCTTTTGATGAAGCTCGTATGAAAGATTTTACTGAGTTGAGAGAGAGTTTGTGCAGAGCACCAGCTTTGGGAATGCCTGACTACGCAAAGCCATTTATTTTGTTTTGTCATGAGAAAGATTTATGTGCTCTTTCTTTCCTCACACATGTACATGGTGGTATTAATGGACCTGTAGCATATTTTCCTGCTACTTTGGATCCAGTTGCAGTAGCTTTACCTGGCTATTTGTGAGCTGTGGCACCAGTTGGTTTATCACTATCCCAATGTGAAGTTATTGTGATGGGACTTCCTTCAACTGTTTTTGTCTCTCACTCGGTTGAAATCCTTCTTACCGGTTTCAAAACCCAATATGAAAAATTCAATGCTTACTAAGTGTGAGCTGATAATATTGGGCTCTCCAAATGTTACTTTGAAAAGATGTCTAGTGCTTAACCCAGCAACCTTACTCCCAGTTGACAATGTTGACATTAAGAATCTGAAAGAAGTTGAACATGATTGTCTGGAGGTTACAGAATTGTGTACGAAACCCAGACCTGTTATTAAAGATAGCCTGCTATAAGAGAATGATGAGATTTTTTTAGTTGATGGTTCCTGTTTAAGATGTAATGTGGGAACATTGAAAGCTGGCTATGCTGTGTGCACAATTTCTGGTATACTCGAAGCTTCATGGCTTCAAAAAGTATTTTCTGCACAAGTTGCTGAATTAGTTGCCCTTATAAGAGCCTGTTGTATTAGTGCACAGCTTAAAGTTAAAATTTTTACAGATAGCCAGTATGGATTTGGAATTGTTCATGACATTGTCCAGCTATGGTCACAGAAAGGTTTCATGACCTCATCTGGTTCACCAATTAGAAATGGTGATAGAATTCATGATTTGTTACAAAACCTACAATTGCCTGAGAAGATTGTTGTGGTCAAATGCAGTGCACATCAGAAATCAAATGATTTTGTTTCAAAAGGAAAAGCTTATGCAGATCAGGTTGCGAGATATTGCGCCTTGAACTGCATTTCAATTCATGAAGAATGTCAGAAATTTGAAAATGATGAAACAGATGCAACCGCCATGCTGACTGCCACCAACATACCGCAACGGTATACCGCTACGGGTATTATGACCCACACATAGAAATCTGCCACTAAACAGACGCACACAGAAGTCCGCCAGACCAAAGGTCAGTGATAACCTGGCGGTACCAAAACCCACACCGTTACGCCAACAGAAATACGCCCACAGCATCATGACCCACGAATCACCGCAGTGGTCATTCAACCGCGGTAAACCATTAGCGGTACACACCGCCGTGCTCAAAATTCACACACACTAACAAAACAACACCACATTGGACAATACAAAATACACACACCTGACACTCATACACACACCACACCCACACACCCACACACTCACACCAATATAAAACACACACCCACACTACCCACAACGCTTTACGACCCAAAGATTTTGGCAATTGAGAGAGAGACAAGCCAGGAGCACCCACTGAATCTGAGCCACAAAACACCATCACCCACAGACAATCTACGCACCTCACAGCACACACCCCAACACATCACCCCACACACCCTCAGACATACCACTCAAAATACACCCATGGCACTACAAAGACACCCCAGGTTCTCAGAGGAGGAGCTAAGGGTCATGGTGGAGGAAATCATCGGGGTAGAGCCACAGCTATTCGGATCACAGGTGCAGCAGACGTCCATTGCTAGGAAGATGGAGCTATGGCGGAGAGTTGTGGACAGGGTCATTGCCGTGGGACCGCACCCCAGAACAAGGGATGACATCAGGAAGAGGTGGAACAACCTATGAGGGAAGGTGCGTTCCGTGGTTGCAAGACACCAGACAGCTGTACAGACGAGTGGCCGTGGACCCCCACCTCCTTCCCCACAACTAACATGGAAGGAGCAAGTCTTGCCGATCATGCATCCTGAGGGCCTGGCAGGAGTAGCAGGAATACTGGACTCTGGTAAGTCAAATCTCTATTACTATCATGCCCCCACCTGCATGCCATCACAAACTCCTACCCCTACCCTCACCCCCATCACTCCACCACTTCACATATACCCCACCATCACATCTCCCTCATCCCAATACCAAGGCCTGCATGCAACACCACTGCATGGACCCCCATCACAGGCCTGCATGGACACCCATCACCACAGCATGCACACTAGTGACAATCACTTAGCAAAAGCAATCACAACTCACACAACCCAAAGGTGCCTTGCTAATAACAACCATTGAGGGAAACATATCCATGCACAAGATGGCACACGCAGAAACAATAACACTGCATTCATATCCCCCCAGGACCCCCACTCAATGTCACCGGAGAGGAGGTGCCAGCCACATCCAGTCCCCCCCAGAAAACGCCCACAGTGATGACAGCAGCTCTGCACACCTGGATCAGGATGACCAACCTGGCCCATCAGGGACCTCTGGTCAGTCGGTGACCCAGCCACAGTCCCAAACCACCACAGAGCCTCCTCCCTCAGGAAACACCAGCACTGCACCCACCCAGCGGGCCCATCCCTCTGTACCCAGGACACCTCCATCAGCAGTGTGTCCACAACTACAGGGACCCCAGGCAACCCCACAAACACAGGACGGTCAGGGACCTGGGTACAGTGGCAGTGGGCACACGGTTCAGGGGACAGAGGCACAGGACAACAGGGAAGATGGGAGGACTGCTGTGTGACAGGGGGAGGACAGGCCCAGGGAACTGACTCTCCACAAAGCACTCACCAACATCTTGGGAGCATACCGCCATTCCCAGGAGACCATGGGCCAGATGAAGGAGACCCAGCGGCTGCAGGAGGGACAGTACCTGGGGATCAGGGAGGAACTGAGGGATATCCACACCACCCTGGTCACCATTGTAGGGGTGCTAGCAGACATGGCCATCACCATGAGGGAGGCAGAGGCACAACAACGGGCCCCTGACACTAGCCAAACCGAACAACAACCCTCCACCTCCGCCGACGCTAGTGGACAGGAGACCACGTTACAGGAACAACAGGCCACCAGCACCCCACCCCCTGCAGAAGGAGAAAGGAGAACCACCACGCAAACTGTCCCTGTGATCCAGGCAGATGCCGGAGAACATTGGCAAGACCCCGCCAGGAAATAAGACTCTCCTGATTGTCACCCTTGTGTTCCACTCTGTCACCCTGTCCACCTTCAACTGCCATAGCTCCCCATCCTGTGCCCCCTTGGACAATGCACCTGTGACAAAAATAGCCTGGACTCTGCCCTCGACTTTCCTCCATCATCAACCCAGCCAATTGCAATGCTCCCTCCACTTATTAGCACCTAAATAAACACCCTGGGAACAAAATCAAATATGGAGTCTGTCAATTGTTTCACAAATGTATTAGTTACACAAACTGTAAACACTGCAATTCAAATTTACTGTAATATTTACATAGGTATGACCTGTAGTGGGCAGCAGTAAACACACCAGGAGCCAGAGTGGGGCACATAGATCTAAAAATAGAGATGCCAAAGGGTACAGTAAGTGGCCATAGAAATAAGGAATTCAGGCTGACATGTTTAATGTCCAACACAAAACTGCAATGGAAGACGAAGTTACAGTGTCTTTCCTGTGTGTCACTGGAAGTACTGTTGAATTAGTGTGGTTGTGTTGTCCACATCTTCTTCCTCTACCTCCTCTTCATCACTGTCCACAGGCTCCACCACTGCCACGACCATCCCCAACCTCATCCTCCTGCAGAAAAGGCACCTGGCATCTCGAGACCAGGTTGTGCAACACGCAACATGCAACGATGATCTGGCACACCTTCTTGGGTGAGTAGTACAGGGATCCACCAGTCAGATGGAGGCACCGGAATCTGGCCTTCAGGAGGCCAAAGGTTTGTTCAATGATCCTCCTTGTTCGCCCATGTGCCACATTGTAATGTTCCTCTGTCATTCCTCACTGGCATCAGTAGCCATGAGAGGTTGGGGTAACCAGAGTCACCTGCAAATATCGAGGGATACCTGTTTGCCACACACTCACCGTTAGGGCCAAACCCACACCCATATACCTACATCAACTGGGTGGGGACCATGAGCTCACCTATTAACCACACCCGGTGCCTCTGGAGTTGAGACATCACATATGGGATGCTGCTATTCCTCATGATAAATGCATCATGCACAGAGCCAGGATACTTGGCATTGACATGGGAGATATACTGGTCCCCCAAACACACCATCTGCACATTCAGAGAGTGAAAGCTTTTTCTATTTTCTATTTCTGAACACTAGTTCATTTCTCGGGGGGGGGACAAATGTAATATGTGTACCATCAATGGCACCAATGATGTTGGGGATATGTCCTAGTGCATAGAAGTCAGCCTTCACTGTGGCCAAATCCTCCACCTGTGGGAATATGATGTAGCTGCACATGTGTTTCAGCAGGGCAGACAACACTCTAGTCAGCACGTTTGAGAACATAGGCTGTGACATCCCTGATGCCATGGCCATTGTCGCTTGGAAGGAACCACTTGCCAAGCAATAGAGCACTGACAGAACCTGCACTGGGGGGATACCTGTGGGGTGGCGGATAGCTGAGATCAGGTCTGGCTCCAATTAGGCACACAGTTCTTGGATTGTGGCCCTACCAAGTCTGTAGGTCAGGATAATGTGCCTGTCCTCCATTGTCGCAAGGTCCACCAGGGGTCTGTACACGGGGGATGTCTCCATCTCCTATTCATCCTCAGTGGTTGAACTCTAGGGTGAAAAACGGTGAGCAGAAGGCCAAATTCACACATATTTCAACAGTAATATGCATTTTTTCCTTCACAGAAACAGTATGTGAATTCAAAAGTCAGTTGATGTGCCAATGTCTGCTGTGACCCAGTTAGGTGCGATGGCCTGTGCCCCCATGAAATAGCGGCTGCTGACCTGTGAGTAGGGACAAGTGGAAATGAAGTAATTCCGCTGGCGTTGAGCGCCCGCTACGCAACACCGCATGGGTTTTCATTGGGCCCTATGGGTTCCAGGAGCCAATGGCGATGTACGCACTGCCACGGACGTGACCACCATTTTCTATCTGTGCACTCACTTGCTACCTGACCTTCAACAAGAGAGGATCTACACTGCTGCAAGTGCTGCTGTGACCTGTGTCTGGAAGCAACAATGGCTCGAGTGTCTGGGGAAAGGGCCCCTGCCTTCATTTTGGAGAAGTTGGAAAGACTGGTGAATGGGGTCCTACCCTAGTATACTTTACTCTATGGTCCTCCAGACAAAGAGGTGAGTACACTGTGAGCATGATGCGTGGGCCATGAATGTATGGATTGCTGTGTGTGTAAGCCTCATGTATGGGGGGGTCTGAGGGGTCCTGGGCAGAGTGATGCATGTATGGCGGTCAATGTATGTGCTTAAGGGGATTTGCGGGATATGTTGGGCCATGAGTATAACAGTCCGGACGGTAGGACTAATACATTTTCTGCTGTATTTTTTCTGCAGGTCAGTGCCCATCAGAAGAAGGGTATTTGGCATGCCATCATCAAGGAGGTGCGGACCCTGGGGGTCTTTGACAGGTGGAGCACCCACTGCCGCAAATGGTGGGGGGACCTGCGCTGCTGGGCAAGGAAGACGGCGGAGGCCCAGCTGGGGCTGGCCTCCCAACGAGGAAGGGGTGCCCATCGTACCCTGACCCCCCTGATGTTCCGCCTCCTGGCGGTGGCCTATCCGGAGTTGGATGGGTGCTTAAAGGCATCACAGCAGCCACAAGGGGGGGAGTACAGATACAGAATCATGACTTTGCGCATGTTAAGGTATTACCTGGGTGGGGGATGTGGGCTGTGGGTGCCCCTAGGCCAGGGCGAACATGGCAGGGTATGTTCAATAATGTGCAAGCTCAGATGCACTCCAACCACAATAATGTTAGTGGGCATCTACTACTGGGCAGGGTTCTGGGGGTTCAGGTGTGCAGCTAATGGCGTTAGGCATTGTACCCCGTGGGCTGGTGACTAACATTGTAACTGGTAGTGCATAGCCTTGTGCATAGGGCTGTTCCCTGAGAGTTGTGTACGCCAACGGTGGTGTTGTTGCTGGCATTGACTAAGTGTATCCTCTGTCTCTCCCCCCCTTTTTGTTTTGTCACCCTGTCCTTGTGTGCATTAGCATCATCTGGCGGAGGAGCAGAGGCACCGGCGACGGAGGGAGCTGCATCCCACATGGGCCTGGAGGTCAAATCTACATACGGTGAGAGCACCAGTGGGACGGAGGGCGAGGGAAGCACCACAATGGAGACAGGAGGGGACACTACCAACAGCGACACCTCCTCCGATGGCAGCTCCCTGGCGGTGGTGGACACCTCTGTGGCCACCTCAACTACAGGTACAGCTGCCACCCCCGTACCAGCACCACCCTCCCAGCAGCCCCTCAGTGAGTTTCCCGTGCCCGCTCACCCAGAGGGTGGGCATCTCCTTCGCCCCAGGCACCTCAGGCCCTGCCCCAGTCAGCCCTGCTGCCCTCAGTGAGGAGGCTATTGACCTCTTGAGATCCCTCTCTGTTGGTCAGTCAACCATACTGAATGCCATCCAGGGTGTAGCAGGGCATTTGCAACAAACAAATGCATACCTGGAGGGCATTCACTCTGGTGTGGCGGCCCAACAGAGAGCACTCCAGGCTCTGGCCAACACACTGATGGCAGCCATTTTCTGGCTCTAGCCTCCCCCCTCCAACTTCCTCTACCCAGTCCCAATCCCCTCAACCCCAGCCTACCCCAAGCACACCTTCAGACCAGCAATCACCCAAATCAACACACAGAAGTGGCTCAGGCAAACACAAGCACCACACTTCATCTCACAAGCACTCACACAAGCACCATCCACATGCAGACACACCAACACCCACTGCCTCCACTGTGTCCCCTTCCTCCTCCTCGTCCACCTCCCTCCCAGTAGCGTCTCCACTCACACCTGCATTCACTACATCCACATCCACTACCTCCATCACCAGCACGCCTATCACTACACGCTGCTCACTGGCAGTCACCACCCCCACATCCATGTACACGTCCCCTGTGTCCTCTCCCACTGTGTCTGTGAGCCCTCCTCCCACAGTACACAAACGCAAGCACTCAGACACACAACAGCCATCCACCTCACAACAGCATCCAGCCCATGCACCTGCACCAAAACACAGCAGACTGACACCTCCTACAAACATTCCCTCTTCCTCCACTCCCAAACCTTCACTCTCTTCCCACCCCAGTGTCCCTAAGATGCTTTTCCTCGCCCCCCTTTGACCTATTCCCTCCCCCTCCCCCCGTTCTTCACTTCAGGCCCTGGTGGCTAGAACCCAGCCCAGCACCTAAGGCACCCAGTCCACGGCCACTGTGGTTTCTGCAGCTACTGCAGGTGTAAGAGGCTCCAAGGAGGCACCCGGCAGCCCAGCCAGTGTGCCAGCAGCACCTGCAAAGGCCAAGAAGGGTCCACCTAGCAAGTGCAAGAAGGGGACCCAAGCCAGCAAGGGGAAAGAGGCACCACCAGCCAGCAAGAAAAAGGCACCAGTTGGCAGAGACAAGGAGGCACCACCCTCTGCCAGGGGCAGGAAGGGGCACACAACACCAGCCATGGCACTTCAGCCGTCCGAGGCTGCAGGTGAAGGCCTGGAGGCTACCACCACCACTGCCAGCACCGCCATTTGCATCGCGGGCAGCACCACCACCTGCACCGCGTCCAGCACCGCCACATGCACCGCTGCCAGCAGCACCACTGCCAGAAGCAGCAGCCCCAGTGGGCAGCCGTTAGAGGCTGCAGGTGAAGGCCGGTAGGCTTCCACCACCACTGATGGCACCACCACCTGCAGCGCAACTGGCATCCACTGAGCAGCCGTCACCGCCAGCGAGCAGTGTGTAGTGGTGACTACATGGGCTGCAGTGCATCCTGGCCTCTGCAATACCTGTTGGTGTGACACACAGGTGAGAGACTGTGACCTTGCACCATCCAGGATGAAACACTCTGCGGACAAGGCCTCTTCCAGAACCAGTGGAAAAAGCCATCTACTCAGCCCCTCCTTGCCAGGATGAAGCACACTGCGGACAAGTCCCCCTCCAAAACCAGTGGAAGAAGTCATCCACTCAGCCCCTCCTTGCCAGGATGAAGCACACTGGGCACAAGGCCCCCTCCAGAACCAGTGGAAGAAGCCATCCACTCACCCCCTTCTTGCCCGGATGAAGCACACTGAGCACAAGGCCCCCTCCAGAACCAGTGGAAGAAGCCGTCCACTAGTGTGACTGTGGCTTTGCACTCCCCAGGAGCAAGCAGTGGGAAAACTACCTCCTAGAGAAACTGTGGCCTTGCAATCCCCAGGACCAAGCAGTGGACAAACCACCCACTTGAGAGACTATGGCCTTGCACTCCCCAGGACCAAGCAGTGGGCAAACACCCCACTTGAGAGACTGTAGCTTTGCACTCCCCAGGACGAAGCAGTGGGGCAAATCACCCACTAGAGAGACTGTGGCCTTTCACTCCTCAGGACCAAGCAGTGGGCAAAGGACCCACTTGAGAGACTGTGGCCTTGCACTCCCCAGAACCAAGCAGTGGGCAAACCACCCACTAGAGAGACTGTGGCCTTGCACTCCTCAGGACCAAGCAGTCGGCAAACCATCCACTTGAGAGACTGTGGCCTTCACTCCCCAGGATCAAGCAGTGGGCAAACCACCAACTAGAGAGACTGTGGCCTTGCACTCCCTAGGACCAAGCAGAGGGCATGGAGCCCCCTCCAGGCCAGTGGCGTTGTACCATCTTCCGGCTGAGGTGCCCCCCATTCCCCATCCCTCTGAGGTGCCTGTGTGTTTTTGACCTGATGCCCCTACAGTGTTCTCTCTGTATTGAGGCAGGAATCAAGTGTGGCCTTGGCCTATGTGTTTTGGCCCAGTGGGACACGGACATTTTGGAGTAGGCATTGTCCCTCCTTTTGTATATATTGTATATATTGTACATACTGTTTCTTGATTTAAGTACGTATTTTTCTAAGACTGTACTATTACACTCATTTTACTCCATTCCTTTTGTCCTTGAGTTATTCCTGAGAGTTACGGGTGTATTTGTAATGTTGTTGCATCTGTTTGTGGGTGAGGGTGGGAGTGTAGCATGTTGCGTGTGTGTGTCACTCTCATTTTCCTCCGCCCCTCCCTTGTGTGCTAGGTGCAGTACTTACCGTGGTCGTCTTCACTGGCGTTTGTGTTCCTGGTGTATGAGCAGGTACACCAGCATTGGGAAGAAGTGAAGCTCGGGCTCCATGGCGTAGTGGGTTTTCCTTGAGTGTCAAGAGGTGAGTCATTGTCCTTCAGAGTACTGTTTCTGCCGTGCTTTTGATGGCCTTGGTACCGCCCCTAAAGAGGTGGCGGATAGGCGTGTTGTGATGCAGTGGGCGGTACATAGTCTTCCGTCTGGCTGTTGTGGGTACCGGCGCGGTGTTTGTTTTTACCGCCATGGCGGTCGATGTGTTAAAGTGGCTGTTTGTGTTGGCGGTTTCTGCTGTGGTCATGATTCCGATTATTTTACTGCCGAACTGTTGGCGGTGTTACCGCCGCTTTATCACTGACCGCCAGGGTTGAAATGAGGGCCTAAATCTCTCCAAGAAAATGTGTCTGATGAAGAGAAGAGAGAATTGATCAAATTAAAATATGTTCAAAGAGATGCATACGATCTTTGGGCCTCAACTGAAAGACAGGTAGTTTTGCCAAACTGTTTACTGACGCAAATGGTGAGACATTATCATGGTCAAGCACATATTCGCAGAGATGTAATGATTCAGACTTTTAAAATGTTCTGTTTTAACCCGAAGTTTAGTCTGGTTACCCAAGCAATTTGTCACAGATATGTTATATGCCGACAAAATAATGTGGGAAAAAGAACAGTGGTCAATTTGAGTCACATTGGAAGAGCTAGAAGGCCATTTAACAGAATTCAATGGGTTTCATTGACATGCCTGTGTGTGGTGGTTTGAGATACGTGTTGGTGATTGTTTGTATTTTTAGTCACTGGAATGAAGCTAACCCTACACTTAAAAATTATTGTCTCACAGTAGCAAAGCTTTTGCTTAGAGAATTGATACCAAGGTTCGGATTTTCACCCTCGTTAGAATCAGATAGAAGAAGCCACTTTAATGTTCAGCCTTAAACATTAAGCAGAAATTGCACTGTAGCTATTGACCTGAACCATCTGGATTGGTAGAGCAAATGAATGGTAAACTGACAGCATGACTTGCGAAGATGTGTGCATATCTGAATGTGAAATGGCCAGATGTGTTGCCTTTGGTTTTGATGAGCTTGAGAAACACATCTGATAGGAAGACAGGACTGTCTCCCTATGAAATCCTCATGGGTAGAGCAATGAGGTTGGCAGCTTTTCCTGAAAATGCTCTTGTGAATATAACAGATGATATGGTGTTGGATTGCTGCAAGAATCTAGCTGATGTGGTCTGCTCTTTCTCTCATTAGGAGGAAGCGAGAAGCGTACAACCATCCCAGGACCAGTATCACAGTCTGCAGGATGGTGACTGGGTGGTGGTCAAGAAGCACTTGTCTGGAACCGAGGTGGAAACATCCGTATCAAGTCGTACTTGTGACTACGACTGCTGTGAAGTGGGCTGGGATCTCAAACTGAATTCATGCCAGCCACACAAGGAGAGTGCCCTATCCATTAGAAGATGGAAATGAGTTGTTGAGAGTCCAGACAACTATTGAGCAGTCTCAAGAAGCAAGAAGAGAGACTGTGGAAACAGAAACAGAGACTGCAAACTGGTAAAGATCCAAGTGCACTCCTGAGAGATGAAATAGAGGTTCCTGAAGTTGCTCAAGCATCAGCAAATGAAGCAGCAGAGTTAAGTCAGAGGAGAACTCTCCCAGAAGCAGACGAGTAGGAAGATCAGTTGAAATTAATTACGTTTCCTGAAGAAGCAGCTGATGAGTTGGATCAAAGCCATACAGATTTGACTCCTCCTGAATTGGCGAATGGTGCAGGTACATCAAGTCAAAGTGAAAATCCTGCCAAAGCAAGAAGAGCTATAAGTCCAGTTTTGCAAAAGACGCTGTCAAAGAAAACTGTGAAAGGAGACAAGTGGTTTGAATTGCAAACAAATGAAAAAGTTCCAGATGTACTGCAGACAATAAATAAAGAACCAGACACACCAACAAGCACAAACACAGATGAAGATCTGAGTAAAAGAAAAATAAGTGCAAATCGAAGATTGAAATGAAAGAGTTGCAAGTCGAGGATATCCTGGTCCTGAGTGGGCATACTTTACAACAGATGAGTGGCAACGCAAATGTTTGTCTTTTTGTTTTGATCTTGAATTTCCAGATCAAGATTTTGGAACTTGAGTTTGTTTTTTAATTGAAATTTGAAACTAAAGTGCCAGCTGAACAACAAGAACATTACATGCTCCAAGTGCAAATGAAAATTGTTGTTTAATAGACTATGATATACTGAAAGAGACATTGAAACTGATTTTTGACAAACTGAACCAATTTTGACAAGCTGCTAAACCAAAACATTTGTCAGCAGTTCTAGAGAAGAGTCCGAAAGCTGTAAATAACTGCAAATAAAATTATTTTTGTTTTTGATTTTTGGCTGCATAGTGAAATATTTTTTTTCTGCTTTCTGATTCTTTTCAGGATTGGATAAAAATCACAATAGAGTGAATACTAATAGGTGTTGCAAGTGTATGTGTATTGCTTTGGGAATTGTATGTGTGTTAGTGTGTTTGTTGTTGATTGTGATCATAAGTATTCATCACACACCTGAACATGGTTATATTTGTTCTGTAAAGACTACTACACTTTCAAAGTTAGAAAAGTTTAATAGGGATGAGAAATGCTTACATTTAGACCACTCACAAGGAGATCTTTCTTCAAATGTTTTTTATTGCTTGTTGTATGAATATGTTGAGACGAATGTGAGATAGTGTGTCTTATCCAGGTGACTGGTTGACACCTGTTCGGTATAAGTCAATAAGGATGCTCAATGAAGGACCACACGCCAATTATGAATACAATTTAGCTTTACTAGAATTTCAGGTAAATGTAGGCATTTAGCACATTAACAATAGTGCAATAAGAATAGCAATGAAAGCATCTATTTATATCTAAAGTACACTACAAAGAACATCTATGTATGCATATGAGCAAAGAGTTCATTGACAGAATAAGAATAGCAATGAAAAGCATCTATTTATATATAAGTACACTACAAAGAGCATCTATGTATACATATGAGCAAAGAGTTCATTGACAGATATAAGCTTGGAATAACTGTATACCAAAATGTGTTACACTACGATGTTCAGGAAGCAAAATATAAATGAGTTGAATACTTCAGATAAGCTTTGATTTACTGCACACCAAAATGCATGTTTCAATTACTGCAGCAGGCTCACACTATGATGTGAAGGAAGCAAAATATAAACAAGCTGAATACTTCAGATAAGCTTTGATTTACTGCACACCAAAATGCATGTTTCAGTTACTGCAGCAGGCTCACACTACGATGTTTAGAAAAGCAAAATATAAACGAGCTGAATACTTCAGGTTATAAACACAGAACAAGCATAAATAATCAATCATAATAATAGAGCAGAGAAACAAAGGCCTTTCAACCCTGTGTGGAACTTAACTTAGTCCACGAAATGCTGGGAAGCCCTCTACCGCCTGCTTGGACCTCTCTCCCCCTCAAGCATCACGGTCAGCAAAACAGGGAGGCAGCGCTGGGCCATGGCAGCTTTCACAACTCCATATGCGAGCTTCAAGTCCCTCACCCACACTTCAGTGCTTAAATAACTCGAAGCTTGGATTCTATCTCTTTCTGGCATTTTCTAGCTGTGTTATCAGCACTTGGCTGCTCTGCCCTTCCCCAGCCTTTGTTTTCATTCCATCTTCTCCCTGTACTCGCGTTCTCAAGGTTGAGACTGATTCTTCTACACAAACAAGCTTGAAAATAATATCATGAACTTTTCCACGTTATTCGGGGGGTTTCAGCAGGCATCACGCTCTTCTACACTGCTCAAGCTAATTAACCCTTAGCATCACAATGTCTTCAGCACCTTTCCCTATACTGATCAGAGTGTTATGTTTGTACACAAATTCCTTCATCAGTGCAAGGAGTAACATACCATAGCTTGCCACTAACATACATAAAAAGTAGTTGTAGTCTTCTACTAGCAAGGCTTTATAACCATGAATACATTCAGTATTTCTACTCTAGCCTAGACGTTGTGTTTTCTTTTGTTCAGATTAATCAGCATTTGAGTAACATTAACAAAGAAAGAAACACTGACATTGTGGGAGGTTTCTTTGAGCCTACACTAACATTTGGGACTGACTATGCACATCGCAACAACCTTACATGCTTGCTTCCACTAGTAGAAAAGTCCTTTTTAGATCAAACTGATGACAGAAACTCTTTGAAGGAGAAAATAGAGAAAGGGTTAGTTAATAGGACATATAGAAATGACTAGGCATTTAGTGAAACTTAAACCCAAGGAAAGTTAGCTTTAGGTGCGCAACATGTAGGAAAGATTTGTATTTATAGAACACAATCTATATTAGATACTAGGACCCTGATTTATACTTTTTTTTGCGCCGCATTACTGTCATTTATTGACGCAAAAGTGGTGCAAACTTACAAAATATGATTGTATTTTGTAAGTTTGTGCTGCTTTTGTGTCAACAAAATGACGGTAATGCGGCGCAAAAAAGTATAAATCATGACCTAACTTTGTTGGACTGAGTGATTGCAGACATGTATTTCTTTTCAGAACATACAACATAAAGAACTCACATACCCCTGACACACAATGCATGTTGATAGGCATGCATAGGATAAAGGCACCTTTATGATAATTGTTTTCAGGTGATGCTGGGTATGCTCTCTCTCTCCATCTGCCTCCACCATACAGATGTCTAACCAACCACAGTATCTCAGTAGGGGTATGATAGGGCACACATATGTACACAAGCCATTCCTCAAGTCATGATTCAGATGCCTTGACCATACAGGGGTAGGTTCTGATTTACTCCCCAGAGGTTGTGTGCAAGAGTGTAGCCTGCTGTGTGCTGTACAACATCACAATGTGACGGGGCTTACAGATAGATGTTCACAATGATATCAGTAATTTTTCAGGAAACTGGGGTGGGACCCACAACAGAGGTCAGAGTATTCAGGTGCCAGATTGGCTGGTCAACTCTTTTTTCACTTGAGCTGCTAGTTTGGTTACTGCAGTTATGTGATTTGTCAGTCCCTTGTCAATGATCAATGGTGGACATCTAACACACTGTCCTTACACACCATCCTGAGACAACGCAGTTTACTTTGCATAATGTATCTAACTAACATGCTGCACTCAATTGAACACTGTGGTGGTCATTCCGACCGTGGCGGTCGGCGGTGAAGCGGTGGTA
This sequence comes from Pleurodeles waltl, assembly GCF_031143425.1. NCBI lineage: Eukaryota > Metazoa > Chordata > Amphibia > Caudata > Salamandridae > Pleurodeles > Pleurodeles waltl. Next base: position 581,380,915 of record NC_090439.1, on the reverse strand, counting down.
AGACCGCCAACAGGCTGGCGGTCTTTTTTCATGTATTCTGACCATGGCGGTTACCGCCATCGCCAGCCGCCGCTTCACCGTTCCGACCGCCACGGCGGTAACGACCGCCGGGCTGGAGACCTGGGTCTCCAGCCCGGCGGTCGTCACATACCGCCAGCAGTATTCCAACCCGCCTGACCCCGGCTTACCGCCATGGATTTCATGCGGTTTGGGACCGCCATGAAATCCACGGCGGTAAGCACTATCAGTGCCAGTGAATCCCTTCCCTGGCACTGATAGGGGTCTCCCCCACCCCCAACCCCCACCCCGACTCCCTCCCCTACCCCCCCACCACCCCTGCCACCCCCAAAAGGTTGCAGGACCCCCATCCCCCACCCCGATTCCAAACCAATACACACACACACCCCCCCGCATTCATGCACGCATTCATGCACATACACCCCCCCGCATTCATGCACATACACGCACCCCCCCCGCATTCATGCACGCATTCACACGCCCCCTCAACATACACACACGCACACCCCCATAAACGCACACAACTCACAACACCCCCCACCCCCCTTCCCTAGCGGACGATCACCTTACCTGTTCCTGGTGATCCTCCAGGAGGGAACGGGACCCATGGGGGCAGCTCCACCGACACCGCCACGCCAACAGAACACCGCCACAGCGAATCACAGATCTGCCTAGCAGACACTGAAAATCGCGGATGGATGGGTTGGGAAGATCTAGGTTCTCCTGTTAGCGCGTCAGACCTTATTAAGTAAACTTACAAGGGAGACGCGTATAGGCCCATGGACCTTTTGACTGCACTTCAAGTTTTTCCCACCATATAGCTTGCATCAATACAGATCAATAACATCAACAATCAGTAACATCATTCATCAATAGGAGTCAGTAATTTCCACACAACATGGCCTTGCAGTCATGAATAACCACACCTTTATGTAAAAGTTAGAATGTTTACTTCCCTATATTAACAATGCTAATGTCACGTAACTTAGTCTCAAGATCAAATGATAAACATACAGGAACAACACTAGCTGACCAAAGCGGCGAAAGGATCGCAATCTAATCAAAGCTTGTGCTACTACACATTATAAAGTTACAGTACAAATTATTAGCAAGAATAACTGTGCAAATGATATATATATATATAATACTATAATATATTACATATATTTAGATTCAGCAAAGAAAATACATCAACTGTTATTACACGTAGCGAACTTCATCAGTGAGAACCCTACCTAACACCAGATTAGAATTGCATGTTTGGGCTTCATGCAAAGCCATTTAGTCACACAAATTTGAAAAAACATCTAACTATGGATCTATCAAAATAGAGGTTGGTACCTAAAAACAAAAGCAACTAGACATAACAGTGAATAACAAGGTCAGTATACCTGTCCTCAATATGGTTCAGCAAGCTATGACAGTCTTCGTCAATAGGACTCAGCTTCAAAGTTCAGAAAAAGCATAGTCTCTCTAAGCAGTTGGAAAGAATTTAGCTAAACTGTTAAAACAGTTAAGAAGAATATCGCAGAATGGCCTCTCAGGACCGTTAGGAAGATAATAGTTAATGGCCTCTCTCCTCTTGATGCAGGACGGCTGTTAGATTTCCTAGAACCACTTCCCACATCCTAATTGTTCAGGGGATCGCATGTTTACTCTTAGTCCATTAAAACTAAACCTTCAAATCTATAATTCGACTTCTACGTGGTTCACATGTCGACACTTGGTTCCTCTTCTCCCGCTCTCGTCATTCAGCATGTCAGGTATCAATATTGTTGCAGCTTATACTCCAGTCAGTGCATCCATTGTCTCCTCCTGGGAAAGTCAGTCTTACACAAATTACATTAAACATTGTTTCACTAGCAAGTACAGCATCTTCCAGCAAGCACTTTCTCAAGAGAACTAACTTCAGCTATGAGCACATAGTCAGTACAGTGGAAAATCACAATTTAATTCTCTAAGCAACCATTTTATGAAACGCCTAAGCAATGTAGCTTGACATGAGGCTGTGCAATTAGGCCAAGACCCTGCTAAGGAAAGGCCTACAATTAATAAAGCTAATACAGAATGCATAACCCTTAATATGACATACTACTACATTAATTAAACATAAACTCAACATTTCATATTAATAAGCCATTAATAAATGCACTTCATAAACATTGACGGCCACTCTGGTAGGTGCGCCTTCAAATGTGTGGATTATTTTTCTGTAAGTTAACACATTTTCTACGCAAATCCAACACTCAAAATACATGAACATTCATTATTAAGACTCATTAATAACTCAGCGTTAACACTCCCCCTGACCTTCAATTACAAGGAATGCTGTCCACAGAACAGGCCCTAACATCATATGGGCCTGCCACCAGCCCCTCCTTTATTGCTGAGACCCAAATTCCAACAAGGACTCCAGCTTCCCCTGCATCTACTTCCCCTCCCAGTGCCCATCTAAAAGAACAAGAGTCAAGGGACAATTCTGCCACTGACACCCCACAACCCTTTTGTTATGTCCAATTCCTTCCTCCTGAGTCTGCTTGAGTAGGTGTAGAGGCTCAGGAAGTGCTCTCTCTGAACATCCAGAATTTTATAGGAGAGTTTTGGATGCCTTAAGAGAAGGTCTCTGAGCAGCAGTAAACATTAACTTGTGCCATTGGCTCCTTGACTACAGCTATTATCTCTTGTCTGCCCCCCCAACCTGCTCTGCTTACTGTAGTCCTATCTCTCAATTCATTTGTCCTCACTACTTCCCCTGCAACTCCTCATATTCTTTCATACCATGGGGTGTCTAGTCCATACCCGGCCAAGCAATTTACATCTGTGTTAGAAGAAGTTAAGAACATTATCATCAGAACAGAGACTGAGGATGGCCACTTACCTTTGCCCCCAAGCCAGGACCCTGAGTTAGACATAGCCTCTGGCTTGGGGTGACAGACTTTAATATTTATATTGACACTTAACTCTTGATTTGGATTTTTTTTTACTATGGCCTTTTTTCATACCTTTGTATAGAGACTTGTTTTCTCTTGATGTTTTTTCAACATTTTTTATAATTTTCCCCATCCCTCCAACTTAGCTTTTCAATTCTGTCTCAAATGTTGGCTGTTTTAATTTTGTCCCTTTCCCAAGGACACTTTTTTGATCAAATAAGTTTCCTATGTTTGTAATTTTGACCCTACTTTTGAAAAATACGTAAATAATGTAAAATCTAACAAAATCTCTTTCTTATTTATAGTCATCATAATGTATGATGCTTTCTATGTCCTTCCAAAAAAAGGTATACCTGTTTAGAAAAAGCTTTCCATATGTCTGTCCTATTTTAAAATGGCTTATATATACGAATAAAAAAGCATCAATGCAGATGAAAGGTTGATACAGGTTTATGTTGTTAAAAGTGATCATAGTTCTATTTAAAGAAAACGGTGTGACAAATTAATGAACACACCTCACAGGATTTTTCTCCTGCACAGTGCTGGTGTTTAGAGTGTTTGTGGCAGTAAACATATTCTTAGTGGTTGAGCAGGTGATACTTCAGTTAGTGTTGCATGTGGGACAGGTAGGACAGGTTGTGGTGCAGGTAGGACAGATGGTCATGAAAGTGATGGTGCAGGTGGTGGGAGAGGTGTTTGTGTATAATCTGCATGCCATGAAGATTGCAATTGGCATTTTTGTCTATTGCCTCTGTCATCTTCATGCCTAAAGGCATTGTTCCCTTCTCTCTTCTCCCTATAAATTCTTAGCTGTTTTTGGTGCATTTTTGTCATGTCTTTGTAACATTTCACTACACAGTCATGCCTGTCAATCATCGGAGCAAGTCCTTTAAATGAGGCTGAAAACTTCACCCAGAGTAGCTCTAATTGCATGAAGATCTAGTTGCAGAGCAGTTTGTTGCTGGAAAAATTGATCCTCACAGTAACCAACATGAACCCATGCCACACCTCCCACCACCACATTCTTGACTGTCTCAAATTACCAACAGATTGACCAGCAAGGAGAGGGGTGGCATCCTGGAAGTTGTGGGGAGGAGATTTATGAACAAGGCATACCTCCTCCTTAGCAGGGTTGTTCTCTCTTTCAGATGATTGAGAGCAGACCGGAGAAGTACCTGCATGGAAGCGGTGTATAGGAGATTGTACACAGAGACCTATTATGTACTGCTTTGTTGTGGTGATTATTACATGGATGGGCGTGGTCACTCTGGGAGCTTGGCTAATGCCTGGGGACTGGCAATCCTGAGGAGGAATTGTAGGAGGAGCACTACTGCTTATCTGTAGTGGCCTTCAGTCATTTGGGTGTTTGAACAACAATGCAACCCTGTTCATTCAGCTCCTGCTCGTTATCCTCCTCATCTTATTCTTAATGAGCAGCGCTGGCCACAGATATTTTTGCTTGGAGGAGGATTAGATTCTCTCGTAAGGTTGCCTCTTATCCTCCACTTTTAGATGGTTCAGCATCATCGCACAGCATAGTGTACCTAGTACCTGTAAAAATAAGTTTTTCTACAGGTGAAGTACACCACATTCCAGTTTTGGTGCAAATATACATTACTTTAATACATATTATACTGTAAAAACAAATTAAAATTATAAATATATTAGGCTAAAGCAACATATAGGCGGTCATTCTGACCCTGGCGGTTGAAAACTGCCAGGGCAGAGTGCCGCGGAAGCACCGCCAACAGGCTGGCGGTGCTTCATGGGCAATTCTGACCGCGGCGGTAAAGCCGCGGTCAGAAAAGGGCAACCGGCGGTTTCCCGCCGGTTTCCCCTGCCCCAAAGAATCCTCCATGGCGGCGCTGCTCGCAGCACCGCCATGGGGATTCCGACCCCCTTCCCGCCATCCTGGTCCTGGCGGTAAAAACCACCAGGAACAGGATGGCGGGAACGGGTGTCGTGGGACCCCCTAACAGGGCCCCATAATGATTTTCAGTATCTGCCTAGCAGACACTGAAAATCGCGACGGCTGCCACTGCACCCGTCGCACACCAGCAACTCCGCCGGCTCCATTCGGAGCCGGCTTCATCGCTGCTGGGGCTTTCCCGCTGGGCGGGCGGCCTTTTGGCGGTCGCCCGCCCGCCCAGCGGGAAAGTCAGAATGACCGCTGCGGTCGCCCGCCGGGGTCGGAATGACCCCCATAGTATGAAGGACTGAACTATGGACTCGACAGCTCCAGCAACAGAGATGAGTACTTTGGAAATCCCTCTGATATAAGCTGCTGACCTGGGGTCCTTACAGACACATACACAGCAACTTGTGCACCACCATGAAATGCTTTTAGACACTTTAATATTCTGTTGTGCCGTGGCAGCGTCTTAGGGCCGTTGCCGCCCAACATACAGGGAACGCGGCAGCCCGGGGTCTGACTGCGGGGAAAGCCGCGGCTCGGAGTCAGGGTCACGGCACACGCCGCGGCCCAATTCTCCGGCCGCCTGTTCCAGGGCAGGCGCAGCAGGATAAATGACCCCGAGTCGGGTCTCGATCCTTGTCGCGCTTAGCGCGCTAAGCGCGCGCAGCATACTTAATTAACTAAACACACATTAGGGATTCCCCGGGGAACCCTCCTTGCCACCATTTACCTTTTACACGGCCAAAAGCTGTATGCATGCACATGGCTCATTCTTATGCATGCTTTTCCCCTTCCCAGCATGCTGTTCACTTCCTCTTTTCCCTGCATGCATTTTTTCCCTTTTCTTAGGAGCATGTTTTCTATGTTAGTTCTGATCTTTTTCCCAAACCAAGATGGTGGTTTTTCTACTTCCTATTTTCCACTTCCTGTTTAGGGGTATATAAGGGGAATTGATCTTTTTTCTCATAGCGTTGCAACACTCCTGTGGTGGTAGTTACGCTCCGGTTGGTTTCCTCTTGTGGCGCCAGTTGTTCTTGATCTGTTTTCCGTCTCCAGAATTCCTGAATTCCAGAATCTTAAGTCCTAACGTCCTTGTGTCCTCCTTCTGTTTCAGGGAGTTCCTGTTGGAGGTTTTTTACCCTTTTGGGGTTTTTCCTCTGGGACTCCTTCTGGAGGGCACGGCCTGTAGTGGCTTACTATTGTCAAACAGCACCGTGGCTACCGGAAGGGGTCACCCCTACCTCGGCCAAAGCAGGACCTGCAGGAACCGGGGCCGCTCACCACCTCTCTCCAACCTCGATGGTAAGCCCAGGGTGAATCGTGACAGATTGCAACACCTAAAACTCCAGTTGCAGTCCGGAACCATGGAGAGTCCAGTGATGAGTACCGAACCAACAAGCCAAACCTTGCTCCTGACTATACAGCAACAGGCTCATGAACTCCAACAGCTACGTACTGAATACACTGTCTACCTGACAAGCCTTCGCCTCTAGAACCACTGATGTTCCTACGGTCTCCGTCACTACACCTCGTTTCTCCGGGGATCCTAACAAATTAAGAGAGTTCCTGGATGCCTTGACAGTCTATTTCGCATTCCGCCCCTCACAATTTATGCAAGACAAGACCAAGGTGGTGTATTTGATTAGAGCCCTATCTGGCCCAGCCTTAGCATGGGCAACTCCTTTAGTGACAGGCAACGACCCTAGCTTGTCTAATTATTCCAGCTTTGTCACTGCCTTTAAGCAAATGTTTGAGCGCCCTGGGCTCGAGTCTTCAGCAGAAGAAGCTCTCTGCGATATTCAACAAGGAAATCAGGACGTATTACAATACATCACTTGTTTCAGACAATTGGCAGCAGAGACTTCCTGGGTGGAACGTACCTTGGTGACCCTGTTTTGCAGGGGTCTCAGAGAGGACATTAAGGATGAACTGGTGCACTTTGCCAGAATAGAAAATCTTAAGGGGTTAATGGATCAGACCTTGACGATAGAATATCGATTAAATGAGCGAAGAATGGAGAGAAAGAAGAGTCGCTTACCATCACACTCTGTGACGTCCCGCACCCTTCCTCATCGTTCCGAGGAGGTTTGTCCTGAAACTAAGGGTGCTACTGATGAAGAGCCTATGCAAATCGATACGGCTCGAGGGCCATTATCATCTAGTGAACGAGAAAACAGACGAAGGAAAGGACTTTGTCTGTATTGTGGTGCGGCTGGTCATCTAATTCGCACATGTCCTGTCCGTCCAGCCAAGCCTTTGGGAAACGCCAATTCCCGTCCTCAGTGAGAAGGGTGAGGTCGGGATTTTGCGAAATACCTTCCATTTGTTCCTCAAGGGAGGAAGGAACTGCTCTTTTCCTTTTACCCGTTATCCTCCACTTAACTGATGGCCGGGAAGAAAGAGCTCTGGCCTTTTTGGACTGTGGAGCCAGTGGTATCTACCTAGATGAAGCATGGACTAGGGAAAGACAGATTTTGCAAATACCTAAGGAAGTACCAGAACAAGTCCACACGGTGGATGGATCACTCTTGGCCTCAGGACCAGTACAGTATACCACCCCTACCTTATGTCTCCAATTCGGGAAACATCAAGAAAACCTTTCTTTTGATTTAATTTCTTCACCACATCACGTTATGATCCTGGGAATTCCATGGCTCACTCGGCACAACCCTTACATTAACTGGGAAACAAGAACCATTTCTTTATCCTCTCACTTCTGCCAACACCACTGCTACTTAGCAGGAGACTATTGGTCCCCAAAGAGTCTCTTAACAGCACCCCCTAAGGTGGGATGTTCTATTAACGCCATACAGGGAGCACCCAGACATTATCAAGAATATGCCGATGTATTCCAGAAACCAGAAAGACCTGAACTCCCACCCCATAGAGAATACGATTGCGCCATTCCTTTGGAACCAGATGCTGTGGTTCCTTTTGGGCGAATGTACTCTCTAACAGAACCTGAGAAGCAGATCCTTAAGGAATACCTAGAGGAGAACATACAGAGTGGATTGATTGCTCCCTCCTCTTCACCTGCAGGGGCTCCTCTCTTCTTTGTGCCTAAGAAGACGAAAGACTTGCATCCCTGTATTGATTTTAGAGGATTAAACAAGATTACTACTAAGGATCGGTACCCGCTACCTCTTATTAAGGACATCTTAGAAGCTGTCAGAGGGGCAAAGAGATTCACCAAGTTGGATCTTAGAGGAGCATACCATCTTTTAAGGATAAAGGAAGGGAATGAGTGGAAGACCGCCTTCAAAACACCTTTCGGTCACTATGAATACCGAGTAATGCCATTTGGGCTCACCAATGCCCCCTCCATTTTTCAAAGATTCATGGACTCTATTTTTTCTGATCTTCTACAGCAAACAGTGGTTGTTTATCTAGACGACATTTTAATATTTTCTCTCCACCCAGAACAACACACTAAACATGTTCTCCAAGTCCTAGAGAGACTCAGACAACACCATTTATTCTGCAAACCAGAAAAATGCGAGTTTGATCCAACAGAGGTAAAATACTTGGGATATTGCACTAACCAAACTCGGGTTGCCATGGATTCAGATAAGGTTCAAGCTATACTGGATTGGCCGTCTCCCTCTTCCATCAAAGAAACTCAGTGTTTTTTGGGATTGGCCAATTTCTATCGACAATTTATAGCGGACTTTGCCCAGAGAACCAGTTACATTACTCAAACCCTTAAAAAAGACAACCTAAGGAAGGGTTTTTGTTGGACACAAGACGCAGAGTTGGCTTTTCAAGAATTAAAGAAAGCCTTCATTCAAGCTCCCATTTTATGGCACCCAGACACCAACACACAGTTCATCGTTGTCGCAGACTCCTCCGAAAGAGCCATAGGGGCTGCCTTACTACAGAAACAAGACGATGATGAGTTAGAGCACCCTGTATTCTACCTTTCACACATATTATCCGATTCAGAGCGGAACTATTCAGTGTTAAAACGAGAGTTACTCGCCTTGAAGACCGCATGCATGGAATGACACTTCCTGATGGGCTCGAAAGAACCCTTTGAAGCCCGGACAGATCACCAAAACTTACAATGCTTGAGAAACTTTCAGTGTCAGAATAGCCGGCAGGCTCAATGGGCTTTCTTTTTCAGTCAATATGATTTTTACATCACATACATCCCTGGTTCTCAGAATATCTTGGCCGATGCTTTGTCCCGGCGTTACCCTGAGTGTAGCGATTCTCCTGTACAGAACCTATTTGAAAGTAACAAGATCATTGGTTTAGTACAGACATTTCTAGACCAGGTCAAGTCTGAATATTCCCGTCTGGAAACTACAGAGATGAACAAGTTGCGCCCACAACTTCATATAGATCAAGGATACTATTACCATAACAAAGCCCTGTTCTTACCCACTAAGTTAGTCCAGACAGAAGCCCTACGTATGTGTCACGATTCCCCCATTGCAGGTCATCGCGGAATGAAAGCTACCCAAGAGCTTCTGCTTCGCTCCTTCTGGTGGCACACTCTCAAGGTGGATACTGAAGACTATGGGGGTCATTCCGACTCCGGCCGGCGGCGGTAACTGCACGCCTGGCGGGAGCCGCCGAATGACCGCACCGCGGTCAAATGACCGCGGCGGTCATTCTGAGTTTCCCGCTGGGCTGGCGGGCGACCGCCAGAAGGCCGCCCGCCCGCCCAGCGGGAAACCCCCTTCCACGAGGATGCCGGCTCCGAATGGAGCCGGCGGAGTGGAAAGGGTGCGACGGGTGCAGTTGCACCCGTCACGATTTTCAGTGTCTGCCATGCAGACACTGAAAATCTTTGTGGGGCCCTGTTAGGGGGCCCCTGCAGTGCCCATGCCATTGGCATGGGCACTGCAGGGGCCCCACGACACCCGTTCCCGCCAGCAAGGTTCTGGCGGTCAAAACCGCCAGAACCAGGCTGGCGGGAAGGGGGTCGGAATCCCCATGGCGGCGCTGCCTGCAGCGCCGCCATGGAGGATTCCTCAGGCCAGGGGAAAACCGGCCGGAAACCGCCGGTTTCCCTTTTCTGACCGCGGCTTTACCGCCGCGGTCAGAATTGGCCTGGATGCACCGCCAGCCTGTTGGCGGTGCATTCGCGGTCCCCGGCCCTGGCGGTCTATGAACGCCAGGGTCGGAATGACCCCCTATATGTCATCCTGTCCCATATGTGCACAAGCCAAGACACCCCGTACTAAACCAGTAGGATTACTTCGCCCATTACCTGTTCCCTCAGGTCCATGGCACACTATCTCCACTGATTTTATGTGCTCTTTACCCTCTTCAGTTGTAAATCGGGTAATAATGGTGACCGTTGATTCCTTCACTAAGATGGCACATTTCACGGCGTTAAGAAAACTATCAACGGCAAAGGAACTAAGCCAAATCTTTACGCAAGAGATCTTTCGGCTTCATGGACTACCACAGGTCATTATCTCAGATCGGGGTCCTCAATATATCTCTCGGTTCTGGAAACAATTCTGTAGGACCCTGGGAATAGAAGTCGCCTTATCATCAGGGTTCCATCCTCAAACTAATGGACAGACGGAACGACTAAATCAAGGCCTCGAACAATATTTACGCAGCTTCTGCAATGCTATGCAGAGTAATTGGTCTACCTATTTACCACTTGCAGAATTCTCCTACAACAACTCAATACATAGTGCCTCGAAAGTCTCCCCTTTCTATGTGTAAGGAAATGCCTCCTTGGCATGGTTACCCCCTGACTTTTTGCCTTTGCTGATGCTAAGTTTTGATTTGAAAGTGTGCTGAGGCCTGCTAACCGGGTCCCAGCACCAGTGTTCTTTCCCTAACCTGTACTTTTGTTTACACAATTGGCACACCCTGGCATCCAGGTAAGTCCCTTGTAACTGGTACTCCTGGTACCAAGGGCCCTGATGCCAGGGAAGGTCTCTAAGGGCTGCAGCATATCTTATGCCACCCTGGGGACCCCTCACTCAGCACAGACACACTGCTTGTCAGCTGGTATGTGCTAGTGGGGATAAAAAGACTAAGTCAACATGGCACTCCCCTCAGGGTGCCATGCCAACCTCACACTGCCTACAGGTATAGATAAGTCACCCCTCTAGCAGGCCTTACCGCCCTAAGGCAGGGTGCACTATACCATAGGTGAGGGCATAAGTGCATGAGCACTATGCCCCTACAGTGTCTAAGCAAAACCTTAGACATTGTAAGTGCAGGGTAGCCATAAGAGTATATGGTCTGGGAGTCTGTCATGCACGAACTCCACAGCCCCATAATGGCTACACTGAAAACTGTGAAGTTTGGTATCAAACTTCTCAGCACAATAAATGCACACTGATGCCAGTGTACATTTTATTGTAACATACACCCCAGAGGGCACCGTAGAGGTGCCCCCTGAAACCTTAACCGACTATCTGTGTAGGCTGACTAGTTTTAGCAGCCTGCCACACACCAGGCATGTTGCTGGCCACATGGGGAGAGTGCCTTTGTCACTCCGTGGCTAGTAACAAAGCCTGTACTGGGTGGAGATGCTTATCACCTCCCCCTGCAGGAACTGTAACACCTGGCTGTGAGCCTCAAAGGCTCACCCCCTTTGTTACAGCACCCCAGGGCATTCCAGCTAGTGGAGTTGCCCGCCCCGTCCGGCCACGGCCCCACTTTTGGCGGCAAGGCCGGAGGAGATAATGAGAAAAACAAGGAGGAGTCACTGGCCAGTCAGGACAGCCCCTAAGGCATCCTGAGCTGAGGTGACTCTGACTTATAGAAATCCTCCATCTTGCAGATGGAGGATTCCCCCAATAGGGATAGGAATGTGCCCCCCCTCCCCTCGGGAGGAGGCACAAAGAGGGTGTAGCCACCCTCAGGCCTAGTAGCCATTGGCTACTAACCCCCCAGACCTAAACACACACCTAAATTTAGTATTTAGGGGCTCCCCAGAACCTAGGAACTGAGATTCCTGCAACCTAAGAAGAAGAGGACTGCTGAGCTGAGACACCAACTGCTTTGGCCCCAGCTCTACCGGCCTGTCTCCCCACTTCTAAAGACACTGCTCCAGCGACGCTTTCCCCAGGGACCAGCGACCTCTGAAGCCTCAGAGGACTGCCCTGCATCTAGAAGGACCAAGAACTCCCGAGGACAGCGGCTCTGTTCACCAAAGACTGCAACTTTACAACAAAGAAGCAACTTTGAAACAACACGCATTTCCCGCCGGAAGCGTGAGACTTGGCACTCTGCACCCGACGCCCCCGGCTCAACTTGTGGAGAACAATCACTTCAGGGGGGACTCCCTGGCGACTGCGAGACCGTGAGTAGCCAGAGTTGACCCCCCTGAGTCCCCACAGTGACGCCTGCAGAGGGAATCCCGAGGCTCCCCCTGACCGTGACTGCCTGCTTCAAAGACCCGACACCTGGTAAAGGCACTACATCCGCAGCCCCCAGGACCTGAAGGATCCTACCTCCAGTGCAGGAGCGACACCCAGGTGGCCCTCTCCCTTGCCCAGGTGGTGGCTACCCCAAAGAGCCCCCCCTTTGCCTGCCTGCATCGCTGAAGAGACCCCTTGGTCTCCCATTGCTTTCTATTGAAAACCCGACGCTTGTTGCACACTGCACCCGGCCGCCCCCGTGCCGCTGAGGGTGTACTTTCTGTGCGGGCTTGTGTCCCCCCCGGTGCCCTACAAAACGCCCCTGGTCTGCCCTCCGAAGACGTGGGTACTTACCTGCTGGCAGACTGGGACCGGGGCACCCCCTTCTCCATTGAAGCCTATGCGTTTTGGGCATCACTTTGACCTCTGCACCTGACCAGCCCTAAGCTGCTGGTGTGGTAACTTTGGGGTTGCTCTGAACCCCCAACGGTGGGCTACCTTGGACCCAAACTTGAACCCCATAGGTGGTTTACTTACCTGCAAAAACTAACAAAATCTTACCTCCCCCAGGAACTGTTGAAAATTGCACTGTCTAGTTTTAAAATAGCTATATGTCATTTATGTGAAAACTGTATATGCTATTTTGCTAATTCAAAGTTCCTAAAGTACCTACCTGCAATACCTTTCATTTGAAGTATTACATGTAAATCTTGAACCTGTGGTTCTTAAAATAAATCAGGAAAATATATTTTTCTATACAAAAACCTATTGGCCTGGAATTGTCTTTGAGTGTGTGTTCCTCATTTATTGCTTGTGTATGTACAACAAATGCTTAACACTACTCCTTTGATAAGCCTACTGCTCGACCACACTACCACACTACCACAAAATAGAGCATTAGAATTATCTCTTTTTGCCACTATCTTACCTCTAAGGGGAACCCTTGGACTCTGTGCATACTATTCCTTACTTGAAATAGTGCATACAGAGCCAACTTCCTACATTGGTGGATCAGCGGTGGGGTACAAGACTTTGCATTTGTTGGACTAGTCAGCCAATACCTGATCACACGACTAAATTCCAAAAATTGTCATTAGAAACTGATTTTTGAAATTTGAGCTATTTTTCTAAATTTTTAAAAGTGCTGCTAGGGCCTTGTGTTAGTCCCTGTTAGCATTTCTTTTAGAGTTTAAAAGTTTTGTAAAGGTTTGAATTAAGTTATAGAGATAGTTTTAGATTCTTAAAAAGTATTCCAACTTTTAGAAACATAGGGGCATATTTATACTCTGTTTGCGCCGGATTTGCGTCGGTTTTTTTTACGCAAATCCGACGCAAAGCTAACTCCATATTTATACTTTGGCGTTAGACCCGTCTAGCGCCAAAGATCTTGGAGTTTGCGTCATTTTTTAGCGTGGACTCCTACCTTGCGTTAATGATATGCAAGGTAGGTGTTCCCTTCTAAAAAATGACTCCAAGGCATGTGCGCCTTATTTAAACTGCCGTGCAAAAATGACGCACGGGAGTGGGCGGGCCAGAAAAAATGACGTCCAGCCGCTTTTGCGTAATTTTTTAACGCCTGGTCAGGGCAGGCGTTAAGGGACCTGTGGGCTCGGAAGGAGCCCAGAGGTGCCCTCCCATGCCCCCAGGGACACCCCTGCCACCCTTGCCCACCCCAGGAGGACGCCCAAGGATGGAGGGACCCATCCCAGGGAACTTAAGGTAAGTTCAGGTAAGTATATATATTTTCTTTTTGTGGCATAGGGGGGCCTGATTTGTGCCCCCCTACATGCCACTATGCCCAATGACCATGCCCAGGGGACATAAGGCCATTGGGCAAGGGGGCACGACTCCTGTCTGTGCTAAGACAGGAGTCATTTCAATGGGGTTTGGGAGTCAAAAAAAATTGCGCAAATCGGGTTGAGGCCAATATTTTGCCTCAGACCTGACTTGCCCCATTTTTTGACGCCCAAGCTCCATTTTCCCCTACGCCAGTGCTGCCTGGTGTGGGTCATTTTTTTTTACGCACACCAGTCCGCAGCGCCGGCTAACGTCATTCAATAAATAAGGCGCCCGCATGGTGCTTTGGAATGGCGTTAGCCGGCGTTAAATTTTTTGGCGCACAACTGCGTTGGCGCAGTTGTGCATCAAAAAGTATAAATATGGCCCATAATGTCTAATGCAGAAGAGAGTGTGATGGAACTCGACCTCACACCTTACCTCCATCCTAGGATGAGAGATTTAAGGTCTCTCTGCAAATTAAAAAATATAAAAGCTGGCATAAACCCTACCAAATTACAGCTCCAGGAGCTGTTGGCAGAGTTTGCCAAAGCCAACCCCTCTGAGGATGACCTCCCAGAGGAGGAAGCTAGTGATATGGAGGAGAATTACCCCCCTCCAGTCCTAGTTAGGGAGAACAGGGCCCCTCAAGCCCTGTCTCCAACTGTGATAGTCATAGATGCTGTTTCCCTCACAGGAGGGTCCAGCACCTCTGGAGTCACTGAGGATAGCCTCAGTGAAGATGACCTCCTGCTAGCCAGGATGGCCAAAAGATTGGCTTTAGAGAGACAGCTCCTAGCCAAAGAAAGGGAAAGACAAGAGATGGGTTTTGGTCCCATCCATGGTGGCAGCAACTTAAATAGGGTCAGAGATTCTCCTGACATGTTGAAAATATGAAGATGGTGATGACATCACCAAATGGTTCACAGCTTTTAAGAGGGCTTGTGCAACCAGAAAAGTAAACAGATCTCACTGGGGTGCTCTCCTTTGGGAAATGTTCACTGGAAAGTGTAGGGATAAACTCCTCACACTCTCTGGAAAAGATGCAGAATCCTATGACCTCATGAAGGCTAACCTGATTGAGGGCTTTGGATTCTCCACTGAGGAGTATAGAATTAGGTTCGGGGGGCTCAAAAATCCTCGAGCCAGACCTGGGTTGATTTTGTTGACTACTCAGTGAAAACACTGGATGGTTGGATTCAAGGCAGTGGTGTAAATGATTATGATGGGCTGTACAATTTATTTGTGAAAGAACACCTATTGAGTAATTGTTCAAATGATAAACTGCATCAGCATCTGGTAGACCTAGGACCAATTTCTCCCCAAGAATTGGGAAAGAATGTGGACCATTGGGTCAAGACTAGGGTGACCAAGACTTCCACAGGGGGTGACCAAAAGAAAGGGGTCACAAAGCCTCCCCAGGGGAAGAGTGTTGAGACATCCAAAGGGAAAAATAGTAGAGTCTTCTACAGGTCCCCAAAAACCTGCTCAGGAGGGTGGGCCCAGAGCCTCTTCACAATCCAATTTTGGGTACAAGGGTAAAAACTTTGATCCCAAAAAGGCCTGGTGTCGTAGCTTTAATCAGCCTGGACACCAAACTGGAGACAAGGCCTGTCCCAAGAAAGGTTCCACTTCAAACTCTACTCCAGCTAACACTGGAATGGCCAGTCTCCAAGTGGGATCAACAGTGTGCCCAGAGCAAATCAGGTGTCACACTGAAGCTACATTAGTCTCTGAGGGTGGGGTGGATTTAGCCACACTGGCTGCCTGGTCCCCTAACATGCAAAAATACAGGCAGCAGCTCTTAATTAATGGGACAAGTGTAGAAGGCCTGAGGGATACAGGTGCCAGTGTCACCATGGTGACAGAGAAACTGGTTTCCCCTGGTCAATACCTGGCTGGACAAACTTATCCAGTCACCAACGCTGACAATCAGACTAAAGTACATCCCATGGCTATGGTAACTTTAGAGTGGGGAGGGGTCAATGGCCTGGAACAGGTGGTGGTCTCCTCAAATATCCCTGTAGACTGTTTGCTTGGAAATGACCTGGAGTCCTCAGCATGGGCTGAGGTAGAACTGAAAACCTATGCAGCCATGCTGGGTATCCCTGAACTGGTGTGTGTCAAGACAAGGGCACAATGCAAGGCTCAGGGTGAAAAAGTGGTGTTGGAGCCTGGAAAAAGGGCCCAACCCTCCAAGAGAAAAGGAAAGACAACTGGGGAACCAGTTGCAACACAACAAGAAAAAGAGAACATCTCTTCTCAGGAAGAAGTTCTGCCCTCTGAGGGAACCGAGCCTCTGGAGTTAGAACCTTATCAGGTTGAGCTCCTAGGCCCAGGGGGACTCTCAAGGGAACAGTTGTGTAAGGGACAAGAAACCTGCCCCTCTCTTGAAGGCCTTAGGCAGCAAGCTGCTTCAGAGTCCAATGGAAAGAAAACAGGAACACATAGGGTCTATTGGGAAGATGGACTCCTTTACACTGAGGCAAGAGATCCAAACCTGGTGCCACTAGGAGAGTGGTAGTGCCTCAGGAGTTTAGGGAGTTCATTCTGACCTTAGCCCATGATATTCCTCTTGCTGGGCATTTGGGACAGACCAAGACGTGGGAGAGACTAGTCAACCACTTCTATTGGCCCAACATGTCCCAGAAGGTCAAGGAGTTTTATGTCTCCTGTGCCACCTGTCAATCCAGCGGTAAGACAGGTGGACACCCAAAGGCCCCCCTCATTCCACTTCCAGTGGTGGGGGTCCCCTTTGAAAGAGTGGGTGTGGACATAGTGGGTCCACTTGAACCTCCCACAGCCTCAGAGAACCTGTACATACTAGTAGTAGTGGATCATGCTACTAGATACCCTGAAGCAATTCCCCTTAGGTCGACTACTGCCCCTGCAGTAGCCAAAGCACTCATTGGTATTTTTACCAGAGTGGGGTTTTCTAAGGAGGTGGTGTCTGACAGAGGTACCAACTTTATGTCAGCATACCTGAAACACATGTGGAATGAGTGTGGGGTGACTTACAAATTCACCACACCATACCATCCACAAACCAATGGCCTTGTTGAGAGATTCAACAAGACATTAAAAGGCATGATCATGGGGCTCCCTGAAAAACTCAAAAGGAGATGGGATGTCCTCTTGCCATGTCTGCTTTTCGCTTACAGAGAGGTGCCTCAGAAGGGAGTAGGGTTTTCCCCCTTTGAACTTCTGTTTGGCCACCCTGTAAGGGGACCACTAGCTCTTGTGAAAGAAGGCTGGGAGAGACCTCTTCATGAGCCTAAGCAAGATATAGTGGACTATGTACTAGGCCTACATTCAAGGATGGCAGAGTACATGGAACAGGCAACCACAAACCTTGAGGCCAGCAAACAGCTCCAGAAGTTTTGGTATGACCAAAAGGCTGCAATGGTTGAATTTCAACCAGGGCAGAAAGTCTGGGTTTTGGAACCTGTGGCTCCCAGGGCACTTCAGGACAGATGGAGTGGCCCTTACCGAGTACTTGAAAAGAAGAGTCAGGTCACCTACCTGGTGGACCTAGGGACTAACAGGACCCCAAGAGGGTGATCCATGAACCGCCTCAAGCTCTTCCATGACAGGGCTGATGTGAATCTGTTAATGGTAACAGATGAGGACCAGGAAGCTGAGAGTGAACCTCTCCCTGATCTCCTCTCCACAGACCCTAAAGATGGCTCAGTTGATGGAGTGATCTATTCAGACACCCTCTCTGGCCAACAGCAATCTGACTGTAGGAAGGTCCTACAACAGTTTGCTGAGGTCTTTTCCCTAACCCCTGGTCAGACCCACCTGTGTACCCATGATGTGGCCACAGGAGACAGCATGCCTGTCAAAAACAAAATATTCAGACAGTCTGACCAAGTTAAGGAAAGCATCAAGGTGGACGTCCACAAGATGCTGGAATTGGGAGTCATTGAGCACTCTGACAGCCCCTGGGCTAGCCCAGTGGTCTTAGTCCCCAAACCTCACACCAAAGATGGAAAGAGAGAGATGAGGTTTTGTGTGGACTACAGAGGACTTAATTATGTCACCAAGACGGATGCCCATCCCATTCCAAGGGCTGATGAACTGATTGACAAATTAGGTGCTGCCAAATTCTTAAGTACCTTTGACTTAACAGCAGGGTACTGGCAAATCAAAATGGCACCAGGAGCAAAAGAAAAGACAGCATTCTCCACACCTGATGGGCATTATCAGTTTACTGTTATGCCCTTTGGTTTAAAGAATGCCCCTTCCACCTTCCAAAGGTTGGTGAATCAAGTCCTTGCTGGCTTGGAGTCCTTTAGTGCAGCTTATCTTGACGATATTGCTGTCTTTAGCTCCAGCTGGCAGGATCACCTGGTCCACCTGAAGAAGGTTTTGATGGCTCTGCAATCAGCAGGCCTCTCTATCAAGGCATCCAAATGCCAGATAGGGCAGGGAACTGTGGTTTACTTGGGTCACCTTGTAGGTGAAGGCCAAGTTCAGCCACTCCAGCCTAAGATCCAGACTATTTTGGACTGGGCAGCTCCAAAAACCCAGACTCAAGTCAGGGCATTCCTTGGCTTGACTGGGTACTACAGGAGGTTTGTGAAGGGATATGGATCCATAGTGACAGCCCTCATAGAACTTACCTCCAAGAAGATGCCCAAGAAGGTAAACTGGACTGTAGAATGCCAACAGGCCTTTGACACCCTGAAACAAGCAATGTGCACAACACCAGTTCTAAAAGCTCCAGATTACTCCAAGCAGTTCATTGTGCAGACAGATGCCTCTGAACATGGGATAGGGGCAGTTTTGTCCCAAACAAATGATGATGGCCTTGACCAGCCTGTTGCTTTCATTAGCGGGAGGTTACTCCCCAGGGAGCAGCATTGGAGTGCCATTGAGAAGGAGGCCTTTGCTGTGGTTTGGTCCCTGAAAAAGCTGAGTCCATACCTCTTTGGTACTCACTTTGTAGTTTAAACTGACCACAGACCTCTCAGATGGCTGATGCAAATGAAAGGTGAAAATCCAAAACTGTTGAGGTGGTCCATCTCCCTACAGGGAATGGACTTTATAGTGGAACACAGACCTGGGACTGCCCATGCCAATGCAGATGGCCTTTCCAGGTTCTTCCACTTAGAAAATGAAGACTCTCTTGGGAAAGGATAGTCTCATCCTCTTTCGTTTGGGGGGGGTTGTGTAAGGAAATGCCTCCTTGGCATGGTTACCCCCTGACTTTTTGCCTTTGCTGATGCTAAGTTTTGATTTGAAAGTGTGCTGAGGCCTGCTAACCAGGCCCCAGCGCCAGTGTTCTTTCCCTAACCTGTACTTTTGTTTACACAATTGGCACACCCTGGCATCCAGGTAAGTCCCTTGTAACTGGTACTCCTGGTACCAAGGGCCCTGATGCCAGGGAAGGTCTCTAAGGGCTGCAGCATATCTTATGTCACCCTGGGGACCCCTCACTCAGCACAGACACACTGCTTGTCAGCTTGTGTTTGCTAGTGGGGATAAAAAGACTAAGTCGACATGGCACTCCCCTCAGGGTGCCATGCCAACCTCACACTGCCTACAGGTATAGATAAGTCACCCCTCTATCAGGCCTTACCGCCCTAAGGCAGGGTGCACTATACCATAGGTGAGGGCATAAGTGCATGAGCACTATGCCCCTACAGTGTCTAAGCAAAACCTTAGACATTGTAAGTGCAGGGTAGCCATAAGAGTATATGGTCTGGGAGTCTGTCATGCACGAACTCCACAGCACCATAATGGCTACACTGAAAACTGTGAAGTTTGGTATCAAACTTCTCAGCACAATAAATGCACACTGATGCCAGTGTACATTTTATTGTAACATACACCCCAGAGGGCACCTTAGAGGTGCCCCCTGAAACCTTAACCGACTATCCCTGTAGGCTGACTAGTTTTAGCAGCCTGCCACACACCAGGCATGTTGCTGGCCACATGGGGAGAGTGCCTTTGTCACTCTGTGGCTAGTAACAAAGCCTGTACTGGGTGGAGATGCTTATCACCTCCCCCTGCAGGAACTGTAACACCTGGCGGTGAGCCTCAAAGCCTCACCCCCTTTGTTACAGCACCCCAGGGCATTCCAGCTAGTGGAGTTGCCCGCCCCCTCCGGCCACGGCCCCACTTTTTGCGGCAAGGCTGGAGGAGATAATGAGAAAAACAAGGAGGAGTCACTGGCCAGTCAGGACAGCCCCTAAGGCATCCTGAGCTGAGGTGACTCTGACTTATAGAAATCCTCCATCCTGCAGATGGAGGATTCCCCCAATAGGGATAGGAATGTGCCCCCCTCCCCTCGGGAGGAGGCACAAAGAGGGTGTAGCCACCCTCAGGCCTAGTAGCCATTGGCTACTAACCCCCCAGACCTAAACACACCCCTAAATTTAGTATTTAGGGGCTCCCCAGAACCTCGGAACTGAGATTCCTGCAACCTAAGAAGAAGAGGACTGCTGAGCTGAAAAACCCTACAGAGAAGACGGAGACACCAACTGCTTTGGCCCCAGCTCTACCGGCCTGTCTCCCCACTTCTAAAGACACTGCTCCAGCGACACTTTCCCCAGGGACCAGCGACCTCTGAAGCCTCAGAGGACTGCCATGCATCTAGAAGGACCAAGAACTCCTGAGGACAGCGGCTCTGTTCACCAAAGACTGCAACTTTGAAACAACAAGCGTTTCCCGCCGGAAGCGTGAGACTTGGCACTCTGCACCCGACGCCCCCGGCTCGACTTGTGGAGAACAATCACTTCACAGAGGACTCCCCGGCGACTGCGAGACCGTGAGTAGCCAGAGTTGACCTCCCTGAGTCCCCACAGCGACGCCTGCAGAGGGAATCCCGAGGCTCCCCCTGACCGCGACTGTCTGATTCAAAGACCCGACACCTGGTAAATGCACTGCATCTGCAGCCCAGGTGGGGGCTACCCCGAGGAGCCCCCCCCCCTTGCCTGCCTGCATTGCTGAAGAGACCCCTTGGTCTCCCATTGCTTTCTATTGAAAACCTGATGCTTGTTTGCACACTGCACCCGGCCGCCCCCGTGCCGCTGAGGGTTTACTTTCTGTACTGACTTGTGCCTCATTTGGTGCCCTACAAAACCCCCCTGGTCTGCCCTCCGAAGACGCGGGTACTTACCTGCTGGAAGACTGGGACCGAGGCACCCCCCTCTCCATTGAAGCCCATGCGTTTTGGGTACCACTTTGACCTCTGCACCTGACCGGCCCTGAGCTTCTGGTGTGGTAACTTTGGGGTTGCTCTGAACCCCCAACGGTGGGCTACCTTGGACCCAAACTTGAACCCCGTAGGTGGTTTACTTACCTGCAAAAACTAACAAACTCTTACCTCCCCCAGGAACTGTTGAAAATTACACTGTGTCTAGTTTTAAAATAGCTATATGTCATTTATGTGAAAACTGTATATGCTATTTTGCTTTTTCAAAGTTCCTAAAGTACCTACCTGCAATACCTTTCATTTGAAGTATTACATGTAAATCTTGAACCTGTGGTTCTTAAAATAAACTAAGAAAAGATATTTTTATACACAAAAACCTATTGGCCTGGAATTGTCTTTGAGTGTGTGTTCCTCATTTATTACTTGTGTATGTACAACAAATGCTTAACACTACTCCTTTGATAAGCCTAATGCTCGTCCACACTACCACAAAATAGAGCATTTGAATTATCTCTTTTTGCCACTATCTTACCTCTAAGGGGAACCCTTGGACTCTGTGCATACTATTCCTTACTTTGAAATAGTGCATACAGAGCCAACTTCCTACACTATGGGTCTTACGGGTTCCATCCTAAGGCTTTTACAACTCCCCTGAAAGATACTTCCAATCTTCCTGCCATCTCCTCCTATGTTCGGCAACTACGTGGTGTCCAACGTGTTATCAATTCTAACCTTGTGGCCACTAAGTCATGCATGAAAAGGATGGCTAATGAGAAACGTTGTGAGGCTCCACAGTATCAGGTCCATGATAAGGTTTGGCTTTCCTCTAGATTTTTGCCTCTCCGACTTACCCAGAACAAATTTAAACCTCGTTATTATCGTCCATTCCTGATCCTCCAGAAGATCAATCCGGTGTCTGTGCGTCTCCGTTTGCCACAGACTTGGAAAATACATCCTGTGTTCCATGTCTCACAACTCAAACCTTACCTTCCTGATCCTTTTCACAGACAATTCTCCTGTCCTCCCCCTCTGCTGATGGATAATGTACCCGAATACGAGGTCCAGGAAATCTGTGACTCTCGGTTTTTCCATGGGCGCCTTCAATATCTTGTTCATTGTAAAGGCTACCCTATGAGTGAGTGTTCCTGGGAAGATGCCCTTTCAGTTCATGCCCCTCTTTTGGTCCGTCGTTTTTTCCGACTTTTTCCTCACAAGCCTGGGACCTCGGGGTGGGACCTACTGTTGCGCAGCGGCAGCGTCTTAGGGCCGCTGCCACGCAACATACAGGGAACGCGGCAGCCCGCGGGCTGACCGTGGGGAAAGCTGCGGCTCAGAGTCAGAGTTGCAGCACACGCCGCGGCCCATTTCTCCGGCCGCCTGTTCCAGGGCAGGCGTGGCAGGATAAAAGACCCCGAGTCGGGTCTTGATCCTTGCCGCGCTTAGCGCGCTCAGCGCGCGCAGCATACTTTATTAACTAAACACACATTAGAGATTCCCCGGGGAACCCTCCTTGCCACCACTTACCTTTTACACAGCCAAAAGCCATAAGCATGCACATAGCTCATTCTTATGCATGCTTTTCCCCTTCCCAGCATGCTGTTCACTTCCTCTTTTCCCTGCATGCATTTTTTCCCTTTTCTTAGGAGCATGTTCTCTATGTTAGTTCTGATCTTTTTCCCAAACCAAGATGGTGGTTTTTCTACTTCCTGTTTTCCACTTCCTGTTTAGGGGTATATAAGGGGAATTGATCTTTCTTCTCATTGTTGCAACACTCCTGTGGTGGTAGTCACGCTCCGGCTGGTTTCCTCTTGTGGCGCCAGTTGTTCTTGATCTGTTTTCCGTCTCCAGAATTTCTGAAGTCCTAACGTCCTTGTGTCCTCCTTCTGTTTCAGGGAGTTCCTGTTGGAGGTTTTTTACCCTTTTGGGGTTTTTCCTCTGGGACTCCTTCTGGAGGGCACAGACTGTAGTGGCTTACTATTGTCAAACAGCACTGTGGCTACCGGAAGGGGTCGCCCCTACCTCGACCAAAGCAGGACCTGCAGGAACCGGGGCCGCTCACCACCTCTCTCCAACCTCGACGGTAAGCCCAGGATGAATCGTGACATATTCTTTCAAACAAGAAAACAAAGGGTGAGTGATTGTCTAAACTATGAGATGTAGAAGATAAGATCTCAGGCTCCCAGACTTACTTGATGGATGGATGGTAGAGGGCCTTATTGCTGCTGCCATTATGTCCCTGAAATCCTATTTGATTTTTGTTTCAAGGTTGGCAGCAGGGGCTTTTGTTTGACAGAACTTGACAGGAAAGACATCCATACATTTTGGAATAAGTCATTGTAAGTCAAACAAGAAGATGCTAGGTACAAGTTTGCACTACTCCTTTTGAAAGACAAACCAAATGAAATTTGGCTACGTTGAACAATACCAAGTATACATTAAAGGCCTACCCTTGCAATGTCAAAATTCATGTAAAAATATAAATCAATATAAATAGGTGAAACAACAGTCTGGTATATCGCGCTTGTGGACAACATGAATGTGTGATAAAAGACAGACAGCTACCATGTCAGGAATTGGGTCAAGATATTAAAAACTTACAAAAAAGAGTTGCTGTAGAAATTACTAGTGTCTACCATCTGTCTTCAGTGCAGTGCCAGTCCTGTGTGATAGAAGCAGAAGTTTTTGTATTGGAAGATAGTGGATGGGACAACATCACAGAGCCTAATATATAATAAATAGATAAACATTAGAATTTTTTAGTGTATCAGTATATACTGTATGTCAAGGTTATTTTTTGCTCCACTGTAAAGACATGGCTAAACATATTTTTACATTTCTGTGTAAGTGTTAAAAAAACATACACATCGTGTCAGCATAGGTACATAACAGTTGTTGTTGGTGTTTTTGGTTGAAATACTGACTCTGTGTGGGTTACCCAAGAAGGTGGCCTCAGCTTGATCCAGGTCCATCTTAGCTCCTAAATTAATATCCTTCAAAATCCTCCCCATACCAGTGTAATTCTTACTAGTGCAGCCCCAAGACTGATTTCATTTCCGGGTGGCAGACTTAGCACTTGCACACCCTGGTGGCTTCCTGCAGAGCAACATAGTTGTGGTCTTAGGGGCTGGAGTTGACACAGGGTAGATACCACTGAAGAGAATGTCAGATAACTGCTAATTGGCCGTTCTTGTGCAGACACCCAGCTGGCTCATTTGTGGCACTTTGAGTGGGAGAATTTGATTGGAGTAGTATCTCAGCCCTCACTTTGGAGGGCAAGACCACCCTTTTCCTCCTTGCTTTAGAACTTCTTTATGGCTGCTCTGTAAACCCTCCCCCCCACTAGATCAGTGCAGTGACCTGATGGGTCGGCACCCAATGTGACTGGGGCCCTTACCCCCTCAACCCACCTTCGTGCAGAAATGGTGAAGGACAAGGCACAGGTTGCTCCACAACAGAGTAAAATTCATACATTTGCCAAGCTGGTGCCACCCATGGAGGGAGGGTGCTTCGACAGACCTAGACACCGTGCTGGATCAGGCAGTCTCTTCCTGTACCATAGTGAAGTCAATGGTGGTTCTGCTAGTTGGAGGGTTGGGATGGAGGTTCCCAAATTTGCCAAGCGTTAGGGTAGGTGGGGTAGTTTCCATATCTTGGGTTGTCCGTACCTAGAGACCAGCAAGACAGCTTGGATTTAAACATCGCACTACTAACTTAAAAAATCAGAGACTACGCTTCCAAATGGAGTAGACTCCTGTTGAACATGATGGGAAATTATGTTTAAAATCATAGTCCTTTGTCAAATATCATACACTCTGCAGAATTATTCCTACAAGATTCCTCCATTCAATCTCTGCTGAATAACATCATGTGGGCAAAAGGCACTCCTAGAGTGGCTCACAAAAAATGCATACAATCAATGTTTGATGGGGGTCTGGGCATAGTGGATATGAAGTTAGATTTTAGGCCACCCAGTGGTATCCATTAATTACTGGCTCTTTAGAAACAGATGAGACCCAACAATTAGATTGCAAATTGATTCCCTTCATAAATGTGTGCAGTGGTCCATACAATTTGGGTCAAACGGCTTAAACTCCCTCCATCCGGTGACAGCTGTCCCCCTAGAGAAGTAGAGTAGGTGGGCTGGAATAGGAACCTACAAAGGAAATGCCCAGATGGCATTGTGAAAACCGTTAAGGATTTGCACTGACAGCTAGAAGAGAAAACTAAGGGATCTGGGGGTAGAGGCCTCTCGCCTTCCGCAGGACTTTAGAAACTTTTTAGAATGCATGAAACAAAACAAAAACACATTCCCTCCATAGCAGAGAAGATGCATGTCTGCGCCCAAGAACTGAAATGACTGTGGGCATTAGTCGCTCAGTTGGAGAGGCACACAGATGATGCAGAGGGGAGCTCAATGTGGAACAACCTAAGATTAGTGCCCATTTCTGACAAGGTGGAAGGACCCCAACCACGCAATCTTTTACCTGTTTCTGCTCTTGGATCACTAAGGTGGGCCTATTGCCCTGATTTGTATTGGATAGGGCTCACAGGGTGTTAACCGCAATGCTCCATTTGGGCACCCCACCACAGCCTATGATCCTCTGAGTACTTATCTATGTAGACAGGATGTCATCCTCTCTGCTGCTCACCAATGCCCTGACCTCTGATGTGTGTCCCAAAAATTAATGATTTTCAGTTCAGCTGTAGCAAGTCATCCTGGGACTGGGTGTAGGAGAGAGAACAATGACCTAGTGCTTTGATGTCCTTGCGGTCTTTGTTCGATTTCCAGAGCTGAGAAGAAGAGCCCAAGCTGAGAGTCAGCAGTACCAACAAGAGAAACAGAAGGAGATCAGGTTCCAGCAGGAGAGAAAGTAGTCAAGCTGGGCCTTGTCCACAGCAGGAACCACAGACTACGATTCGCAAAGCATACAAGAGACAAGATTCCATGGAAAGGATGCCAGGAGTAGCAACCTGGTAATTATACCAAGGTACATGGATTGAATCACTTTTGCTGTTGTGACTGTGTGGAAACAGATTGCTTTTGATACGTTAGGCCAACACACAGAGCCAGACACTCCTCTGCCATTAGTTGCACTTACATTATTCCTGTTTTGGGGAATTTGTTATACCAAATTCAAATAGTTTACTTAGTTACAAGGGTGACAGATGCTTCATGTTCTAGAAGTAGGGGAGTTGGGACGGGGGTTTCTTTGGTTAACAGCACAACACAGCACCAGTGGTTGTACAAGGGGTTTATGGGGTCTATCCATCATGACAGACTGCATTGGAGACTCTAAATTTGCACTACTTTCTTGGAACGTTAATAGACTAAACAATAAACATAAGCGAAGAGCAGTTATGGGATTTGTGAAAAAGTTATCCTCCTTCAAGAGACTCACTTGTTAGGAACCAATTGTACATTCTTGGCTGGTTTGACCACACTAGGGTCTATTATGCTGGATTTGCACATGGATCACTCAGGGTTGCACTATTGCTGCACTATGTGTTCCCCTTGGTTATTTCAAAAGTGGAGATGATCAGACTGGAAAGGTATATCTCAATTTCCAGAACACCAGAGTGACCGACTTGGACCAATGTCTGCATCTATGTTTCTCCCACACTGTTGTCACCATCCTGAAGAACTTATCCCAGATACTCTTTGCATCTCTGAAAAGCAGGGTACGTATAGGTGGGGACTTGAACTGCTGAATATACCCTGCCTGGGTCTTCAAGGATACCAAGTCTCACTGGTGTGCCACACTGTTCTTGGATTGGGTGGTTGCCTGAGACTTAGGTGGTCATTATGAACATGGCGGGAAACACCGACAACCGCCGTGGCGATGGTGAACAGAAGACTGACATTGGTGGTGAACAGCACACCGCCATATTAAGATGGCAAAACCAGAAACCTCCAAAAATTCTGCAACCTCCAGCCACCACCAGGACCTTTTATGGCAAAAAGGCTGCACACCCCAACCTGCCACCGCCAAGCAGACTAATCCTCTGCCCTCCAAATAATGATGCACAAATCACCGCGGTGAACGAACACTGGCGGTACGGACCGCCACGACCTGCAATGGGACCCAACAGCAAGAAATGCACACATTGGCAAGTTTGAAACCCACACATCTGACACACATCCACAACACTATAAAACACTCACATACACACCCCACAATCCCTTGCATCAGCAATAGGACAACTGAGATTGACAACACTAGACGCAGACACTGAACGCAACATCGCACAAGTCACACATCCACACAACAGCACCCTCACTAATAATATTACAACACACCACCCACAACACACACCATGGCACCCCCTAAGCACCCTCATTTCACAGATAGGGAGCTAAGAACAATGGTGGACAAAATACTGAAGGTCGAGACACAAATCTTCGGGGCACAGGTCCTGCATACACCCATCACCAGGAAGATGGAGTTATAGCAGGCTACAGTAAACAAGGTCAACGCAGTGGGAAACCATCCATGCCCAAGGGACGACATCCGCAAGAGGTGGACCAACCTGCGGGGGAAGGTGAGGTCTATGGCATCCAGGCACAACATTGCAGTACAGAAGACTGGGGGAGGACCCCTACCTACACCCCGACTACACTGACTGGGAGGAGAAGGTACTGGCTATCCTGTACCCTGAGGGCCTCACTGGACTCACTGGTAAGTCATATACAATTACTTCATATCCACCACACCTGTAATGCATGTACCACCCCACGCCTCAACTACCACCACGACCACTACCCCACCCAGGATACAATCAGTACATCCAGTCACCCTGCATGCCCACAAACCCACTAACAGGTCCACATCCCTTCCCCTGTCCACAGACACCTACCCCTGCAAGGAATCACAATGGCACTACTGCACCCACAATACACCTCCACATCCCATGCAAAATGTAAGGACAACCCCACAATGGGTCCTTGCATGGTCCAACAGGGGAATAAACAGCACAAAATAGGGCAGAGCTGTGCATCCTTATTCAAATTAGTACATGTAACATACATGTCCATTCCCCCCCACAGGTACCACCACCCATGCCACCCTGACGGAAAGGCCAAGCAGTGCAAGCGCCCCACATGGAGACATAGGCCCCACTCAGGACACTGGAGAAGGATGTATGGACAGTGAGGTTTATCCTGGCCCGTCACACAGTCCTGGACTGTCACCCTGCAGCAGCCCCACCCAGGATACCACTCACACCCCTACTACCCAGCCACCAACATCAGCTCTGGCCAAACGACCCCACACCAGTGTCTCCAGGCCACAGACTAGTGGACCACAAGTACAGAGGCCAGAGTCACCATCAACTAACAAGCAGGATGATGATGGCCCAATGCAAGTGGGACTCCCAAACCTGTGCAGGGGACACAGGCACAGGGGGCTTGGCCAAGAGTGAGGGCATCAGAGGCCCATGGGGAGGCCAAGGGATGGATGTTACAGCCCAGGAGGTGATCTCTGAGGTCCTGAGAGCATACCACCATACACAAGACAGGATGCGCCAGATCCTGGCCACCCTGGAGCAGAGTCAAAGGCTGCCGATAGCCCAACATCAAGAGACCATGGAGCAGTGGAAACAACTCAATGCCACCATGGCCACTATTGCAGGGGTGCTACAGCACCACTACCCAATCCAGCCTGAGACCCCCACAAACCTGGAAGCCACTACCACTGGCCAGGACACAGACCTGCCCTCTACATCAGCAGCAGCAACTGGACTGGTGGCACTGGCAGAGGACACACAAGAGACCAGCACCCCTACCCATGCATCCCAGCACCAGACACACAAACGGGCCATCAGACCCAGATATGGCACTGGAACACCTGCCAAGACCAAGGCCCCCACTAAGAAGTGACTTTGACCTGAACTGTCTCCCAAGTGTGCCACTGTGCTACCATCCTCACTCGCCAATAGCAACTTAACAACTTGCAAGGGACATATGGACCAATACCCACTGCTACCAATTGCTGAGCCCATGTACCTAGTATGGACATCCACCATGAGCCCACTCCCTATCACTGTACAGCACACCAATGCATTGTGACACCAAATAAAACACATTTACACCAAACTGTATGTCCCTTGTGATTATGAATTTTCAATTGTAAGTGTGAACGCATTTGCCAGTCAATTCCATATTCATACCTTTATTTCAGGAATGGAACCCCACGCACAACATCGTCTGGAGTAAACCAAAATGTACACCATGTTTGTTTTCATGGAACATGCCACCTTCTTCAGGTAACAGTGCCAATGACTACAGACACCACATCCCCAAACAAATGAGTCAGTCAAACATTATGCAGTGCAGACAACATCATCAGTGAACAGTACCTCATATTCACTGGAAGTATGGTTGGATCAGCTGGTTCCTGTGGTGGACATCCTCCCCCTCTTCATCCTCACCATCACTCTTATCCCCTCTCAGAGGTAGCAAGTCTGGATGTACAGCACCCTCCTCCTCTAGTACGGGGATAGCTCTCCTCACAGCCATGTTGTGCAGCATGCAGCAGACCACCGCTATTCTACACACCTTGTCAGGGCCATAGAACAGGGATCCCCCAGAGAGATGGAGGCAACCATATTTAGCCTTCAGGAGACCTATCGTGCGCTCAATCACTCTCCTAGTTCGTCCATGGGCCTCATTATAATTCCTCTCTGCATCTGTCCTGGGATTTCTCACAGGTGCCAGGAGTCATTGCAAGTTGGGGTAGCCAGAATCACCTGCAAAAGTGGTTGAAACAGGACTGTAACAAACTGACATTACTGGCAGGCAGCCTGGCTGTCAGCTATGTGCCGATCCAGTATCAAACACACTCACCAATGAGCCAACCTCTGTCCCCTTGTAGTTGTTCCATCATGTGTGGCACACTGCTGTTCCTCAGGACAAAGGAATCATGAACTGATCCTGGAAACATGGTATTTACATGTGAAATGTACTGGTCAGCAGTACACACCAATTGTATATTCATTGAGTGGAAGTTCTTCCTGTTCCTGTACACCTGTTCATTTACTCTTGGGGGGATGAAAGCTAAGTGAGTGCCATTTATGGCACCTCTCTCATGGGGAATGTTAGCAAAGGCATTGATTTCAGACTTGATGGCAAGGAGTTCAGCCCTTTGGGGAAACTTGACACATGTCTGCAAGTGTTGAACAGGACGATGCAAAACATTGGCTGTGAGAACCCTGCACCCATTCCCAGTGTCACCTGAAATGAGCCCGTAGCCAAGAAATGGAGTACAGAGAGCACTTGCACTTCAGTAGGGATGGCAAGCTGATTCCGATTAGCTGGTCTCAGTACAGGATCCAGTAAAGCACATAGGCCATGGATTGTTGTACAAATGAGTCTGTAGGTGACAATGATGTGACGTTCCACCATGGTTTCCAAATCAACAAGAGGTCTGTACACAGATGGGGCCCTCCCTCGCCACATGGGTCTGTACCTATGGGGAGGAAGAACACATATGAGGGACACACATACACATGAAAAACATGTTGTGCATGAATAACTGCTGTACAACACGTTGGTGACACACACACAAAAGATGTATGATGTACAACTTTTGGGACATGTATGCAGTGATACCTCTGGAATGATGTGAGAAACAGACACTCATGTGGGCAGGTGAGAAAGGGCTGGGACCTGAAGGCCATGATAGGGGCCCATGACCAGGAAATATGTGAGTGGTGCTAGCAAAATGGCAGCTTCCTGTCATCCAGACCTGCAAACACCCAGACAACATCCATTTAACACTGGCAGCCTGTCTTGTCCCATTGTGTCCAGCCCACTCCTCCCAAGACACTTCAACTTTCCCATACACCCACTCAACACAAATCCACCACACCTAAGCATACTGTACAGGCACCTGCATATACTTTCAGCACACCTGCACCAGTTAAAAGCACTCCCTCTACCACCACTCCCACACCTTCCTCCATGTCCACCCCAACTGCCCCTAAAAAACCTTTCCTGTCCTGTGTTGACCTGTTTCAACCCACTGGCCCACCCTGTCTCATCCCTAAACATGCCCATCTCCTTTTCCTGTCCACTCCTTCCTCGTCAAAGTCCGCCCCAGTCTGTCCTTCCCATTCCTGTGCCCCTTCTCAGAGAAGAAGAAGCCCTGTGCTGCCCCAGGTCCATCTGCTACCCCCCTGTCCAAGCCCGCTCCCCCACCTTCCAAGAGCAAACCCAAACCCCCTCCACCTCCCAAACGTAAGCCCAAGCCCCCCCCAGACATAAGTCCCCAACCCCGCCATCTCCTGCCCCTATTCCCTGAGGTGCCTGACTGCCCCATTGATGTCCCTTTACGGTGGAATACCCTGTGCACATGTGGGAGTCAAGTTCGGGCCATTTGGGCCCTTCCGGCTGTTTCTTATGGACTGGCCAATGGCCTTTTTTGGACATTTCTTTATTTATTTTGTAATAAAGTTTGTGTGCCCAGTGGTGCTGTTGGCACACTATGGACGTGGTTCATCGTTTCATTGTGGGGGTGTGGTGTGCAAATGTGTGTACTTTGGCCAGGTTTTATTTTCCTTGTGTCGGGTAAGTACCTCTTGTTTTGGTGTGTATGGCTTGTGATGGTGTGAGGGCTTGGGAGTGAGTTGCAGGGTGGGTCGGTGTGTAACTGTGCCCTTTCTTCCCTTGTTTAGTAGGTTGCGGTACTTATCGTTGTCGTCGGCGGCGGCAGTCACGGTTGTGGAGGTACATTGCAAGGAGTAGGACTGGCATTATTTGTAACTCTCTCTCCATGTCTGCTTCGGCGTGTTGTGTGTGCCTACAGTGAGTGTTTCTTTTTATTTGGTTTGTTTCCACCACGCTTTGCGTGGCATTGGTTTCCGCCCCGGAACTGAAGGCGGTCTTGTGCTTCATTTTTTGGGGGGCGGTTGGGGCCTTTCTGTCAGCCTGTGGGCTGCCTCTTCCATCGTTGTCTGCACTCCAATGCTGGCTGTATGCAGATAGACCCCTGGCTGTTTCTCATGTGCTTCATTATTTGGGGGTCTGGACCACCAGCCTGTTGGTGGTATTTACCGCCACTGCCAGCGGAGCGGTGATTGCCGCCATGTTCATAATGAGGGCCATAGTGATGTGTGGAAACTGCAAAAACCAGAAATCCTTGACTTTACATTCTCCTCTGATGCACATAAATCATATTCAGTACTCGACCACTTCTTTGTTCCTGATGTATCCTCGGGGGTGGTAGGGGCTCGCATATTGTCCCACTCTATTTCAGACCATTCACAGTTGGAGGTGACAGTGTGGAACCCTTCCACACTGGGAGAAAGACAATGGAGACTCAGCACTTGGTGGTTTCATGATGAGAAATTTGGAGTCCTCTGGGAAGTCCTAAAAGCAGTAGTAACAGACCAAATTATTGGCTATCTGTCAGGGTGGAAAAAAGACAAGAAAGGAAAAATGTCTACTTAGTGCAGCACATAGCTTCCCTTGAGCAGATGAGTTTGTGGTCCCCAAGCAAGGAGAGTGAGTGCCGGCTTGTAGAGCCTAAGGAATCTTGAAACATAGGCTGCTGGATACAGCAAAGGCAACTTGGACTTTTTGCGGCACAGCCTCTACAAGTAAAATATTAAGACTGGGAAGCTGCTCTATTGGCTAACCAACAAAGATATGGAGACCAGATTCTTACCTAATCCATAATCTCAAGGGCAATGTGATATATTCATCCCAGTGGATTGAAGACAGGTTTGCAGAGGATTATGAAACATTGTATAGGTCCTGACTACCAGGGGATCTGGGTCGTCAACACCCAATAGTTTGGTACTTGATGTTTCAAAAACTGTCCACATCCGACAGAGTGGAATTGTTCCATCTGCTGTTAGAGGAAGAGTTAATAGAAGCCATTGAAGGAATGCCTATGGGTAAGTCGTGGGGACAAAATGATTTCTGCATGAAATTTCTGAAAGTCAGTGCTTCCCATCTAGTCCCATACCTACTGTCTAAGTTCAATAAAGCCCTGTAGAAAAAAAGAATTACCTGGGGACCTATGTGAGTGCACTACCACAAACATCCCTATGCCAGATAAGTCACCTTTAGATTGAGGCTCATGCAGGCCATTTTCCCTAAAAAACATGGAAACTATTGGCCAAGGCTTTGGCTGATTGGTTGACCAAGGTGATGAGCTTCCTAATCAATGATGTCCACAACAGATTCATTCCCTGATGGGGTAATCAACACTGCATTTGGTGCCTGCAGGAAGTGATGCACCATTCTGGCAAACTGAGAGAATGAACGGCACTAGCTATATTGGACTTTGAAAAGGCGTTTGATTAGGTTGAGTGGTTATTTCTCCACCATGTTTGGAAAAATGGGCTTTTGACCCCATTTCCAGGACTCCATTATGGTACTGTTTTGATGCCCTTGGGCCAGGTTACAGGTAGACAGCTCACTGTTATTCCAATAGCCATTCCCAATAGCTTGGGCGACTCAACAAGGCTGCCCTCTGTTCCTCCTCTTATTCGCTATGACAATGAAACCACTGAGCAATGGATCAGGGGCACTCAGGTATGGGGTATCACCTAGGGTGACGATGTCAAAGAATCAATTTCTCTAAATGCAGGCAATGTCTTGCTGTTTATGCAGAAACCAGATCTTACACTACTGTGACTATTGCAAATGCTATCTGTCTATAGTCTATCCATCTTATCTGTCCGTAGTGAGGCCTCCAGTTCTGGGTCAAGTGGGATAAATCATTGGTGGTTCCGCTAGTTGGTGGGGTGGAACTGAAGTTTCCAAACATTCCAAACATTAGTATTAGATAGGGTAGTTTCCACATCTTGGGTTGTCTCCCTCTAGAAAATCAGAGACCACACTTCCAAACGGAACAAACTACTGTTGAACATGATGGGAAACTCTGGTTAAAATGATAGTCCTTCCTCAAATATTATACTCTCTGCAGAATTATCCTAGCAGGATTCCCCCTTTCAAACTCTGCTGAACAACTACATATGGGCAAAATGCCCTTCTAGAGTGGCCCACAAGAAATGCATACAATCAATCTTGATGGGAGTCTGGGCATAGTGGATGTGAATTTAGATATTGGACCTCCCAGTTGACATCCATTACTGGCTCTTTTGAAACAGATGTGGGCTGTCGCCATAAAGTTTGGGTACAAGAACTTACACTCACTCCTTCCAGTGAAGGTTGTCCCCCTGAAGTGCTGGAGTAGGTTGGCTGAAATGAGAAACCAACAAAGAAAATGCCCCAATGGCATGGAATATGGCTCCTGGAGGTCATGAGGCTGCACAGATTCTGCGCCTTGGACAGAATTTAAATATCCAAGGTTGTGTTTGCCTGGACCTCTGACCATATGCTGTCTTATGCACAAACAACGGAGGAATTTGAGCTCTATAAATCACAATTCTTCTTTTATTTACAATTTAGACACACTCTATAACTAAAAGTGCATAAGGAAAGTACTACTACCCTTCCAGACTTCAACC
The DNA here is from genome assembly GCF_031143425.1 of Pleurodeles waltl. Lineage (NCBI taxonomy): Eukaryota > Metazoa > Chordata > Amphibia > Caudata > Salamandridae > Pleurodeles > Pleurodeles waltl. Next base: position 581,346,298 of record NC_090439.1, on the reverse strand, counting down.
CACTAGTGTCCAAGATCACTATAAAACCCATAATAGAAAAGGACAGTTCACAGATTTACAAACTACTCGTAATAAAAATACTCGACCACCTACATGAGGTTGAAGGAAAAGTGGGAGCATGATTTGAGGGTTCTGGTAGATGATGAATGGATTCTGTCAAAAATAGCAGCCAGGACCCTAATAATGCCCGCCTGACTGTACCTCATCCAGTTTAATTAGTATTTCCAGGGGGTTTATTTAACACTGGAAAAACTATGGAGTAATGGCTGGAACCCGGACGCTGCATTAAAAGGGGCCCCTTTATACATGTAATCTGGCAAAGCATGGTCATGCAGAGATATTGGACCCCAGTCTTCAATACTCTAGAGGAAGATGTTGGACTTCCTCTTAACAGAGACCCAAAAATGGCATTACTGGGAGTTATGCCTGGGTTAGGATAGCCATACAGGAAATAAACAACTAGTTGGAATTGGATGTACGATAGCAAAAAGTGACATAGCACAACACTGGTGCTCTGTGGTAGCCCTCCGTGTTCTTGTAATAGCTGAGGGAAATTGACTGCTGTGCCCTCCTGAAACATCAGTCCGTAGGGACAGGGGTGGCCCTCAAAAACATGCAAAGATTTGAAGATCTTGGTGGGAACATTGCAATACTGTCTAACAAGCACCAGGCCCAACCCAATCCATTACTTAGCTCTGCCTGTGAAGCAAAATCTATGTAGTAAACTCTCAGACCACTGTAAGTTGTAGTGCTTGCTGTGTACTGAATTGTGCACATCAGTTACATTTTGTGCGGAGGAATGTATATGATTTAACCGGTTTTTTCTGAGTTTGGAAGCTGCAAATGAAAAACCAATAAAAATAAATTTAAAAAAAGAATGTCAGTGATTGTTGCCCTGCTGGCTGTATGGGATCTAGTTAAAGTAATCGTAACACACAGTTTAAAGGATTATTAAAACTCGTGTTACATGGTGTTTATTAGTGGTATATATATGGTGCACAACAAACAATGCAGGTATGATTGAAGTACAGAGATGGATGAATGCTTGTAGCTTTAGTTACAGAAAGATTGCTGTATAGCTGGCACATTCTCAATATCCATGCATGAATAGATAGGCAATTCAGAGTTTTTTACTGATAAGTCTGATACTTTTAGTGCTATTTCACATAAAAAAGTTGTTATTAGAATATAAAAAATAGAAAACATGGACTGGCTTACCGTGCCAGATATGAACCAGGGACAGATTAAGGTTAGGGTATGGAGGGGGTGTAAAGTCTTACCTGGTCATTAGTGTTGTTTGGATGAGGCAGCGCATCTAGCAGGTGGGTGTTCATGGTGTAGAGGTCATCCTTCTTGAGGGGGTGAGATGGAGACAGGGTCCAGTTGGTCCTCCAGGAAGAAGTTCAGCAAACTCAATTCAGAAGAATTCTTCTTCACTCGCCTACTCTCCTGCCATCTTTACCTCACTGTCTTGACCTCCTCCCTCAATGCATTGAACTCGTCAGTCACATCATGCCACAAGGCTGCATTCTGGCCTTCACTACGGAGGAATGGAGGCAGTGATCTGTAGTTTTGTGCCACAAATTTCACTTTAAGGGTTGTCTCTTCCTCAGTGAAATTTCACAACCTCCTCATCACAGGCAGCATCCTTAGTTGAGTCAGTGTTCTAATTAAGTTGCACAGTAAAGAGAAGGGGGCAAATGATGAAGCGAGAAGAAGCATCCTAGGTTTTGGACAGTTTGGTTGTAAGTGAATGTATGTCAGGTGTGCCTAATTGATTTCAGGTGTATATCATTTTCCTATTAATTGCAATGTATAGGTTTCCTAAGTACGACCAAGAAGACGTCTTTGTGTAAAGATTCTGCCCTGTGTGCAGAGTCTGCTATTCTCAACCATGCAGAGTCTCCACTCTGAATGTGGAGTCTTCACCAGATGCAAATACAGTCTTTTTTAAAAAAAAAATCTTTTTATTTGGTTTTCAACAGGTGCATGACATACCTAATTAGGCATTATATAGAAGTATATTGTCAAAACACCAGAAGAATGCAAAAATAACGAACAATCCCGTCCCTCCCCTTCAAACCATCCCCAGACACATAAACCCAATATTAATTTGAGCAGTTCCAAGTTCCATTCCTTCTCTACCCACATCATGTTACAAAGGCCGTTCAGGATGTGATAGTATATGGCCCTCCCAATGTCCCACAAGTCATTGTTCATCAGGCTGCTACACAGCAAAGGAGTAATATGTCATCCAATCCCCCCACACCTTCTGAAACATCCCTGGTCATTCTCAATCCGTATAAATCACCTTCTCTCTCATCATGAAACCACCCATTCCTTCTTCCATATGTCCACAGTGGGGGAAGTCTCAGAGCCCCTGAGGTGGGCAATATGCCTCTTGGCCACCACCAGCCCAAGTCCACAGAGTAGAAGCTTCCTTTGGGGCGAATCAATATCATTAGGCAGTCCTAATATAATAAATTTAGGGTCAAGGGGGATCTGTGCCAATAGCACCCCTCCCATCTCCCCCACTATCTCTGTCCAATAGTCTTGGATCATAGGGCAATCCCATAGTGTATGTAGGAAGGTTCCAATATTTTCTCAACATCTAAGACAATTTGATTGCTGTGCCCTTCTCATCATATGTAAGCGTTGTCTATCATAATATATCCTGTGGAGGATTTTAAATTGAATTAGTCTGAGTCTCGACCGGATAGCCACCTCCCTTGGAAACATCGATGCTGCCTCCCAAACTATGGGCCTGATTACAGCTTTGGAGGAGGGTGTTAATCCGTCCCAAATGTGACGGATATACCATCCGCCGTATTGCGAGTCTATTAAATCCTATGGAACTTGTAAGACAGTGGGCAGGATATCCGTCACATTTGGGACGGATTAACACCCTCCTCCAAAGTTGTAATCAGGCCCTATGTCTTTGAGTTCCCCAGCTCAGCCTCCCATCGCCTATGCAGTTTTAGAAGTTGGTTCGGCATGTTATTATTTATGGTCTTATATGTTAACGAAGTCGCTTTGGGACCAAGCCTTCCATCATTAGTTTACCTTCTAATGGGGCGTGGTCAAGTATTCCTTCTCCCAGGATACCCTCCATGCATGACGCAAGCATGTGTAGTGGAAAAACTGTGTCGTGCTAAGCTCGTATTCGACCCAGGGGGAAGGTGAGGTCTATGGCATCCAGGCACAACATTGCAGTACAGAAGACTGGGGGAGGACCCCTACCTACACCCCGACTACACTGACTGGGAGGAGAAGGTACTGGCTATCCTGTACCCTGAGGGCCTCACTGGACTCACTGGTAAGTCATATACAATTACTTCATATCCACCACACCTGTAATGCATGTACCACCCCACGCATCAACTACCACCACGACCACTACCCCACCCAGGATACAATCAGTACATCCAGTCACCCTGCATGCCCACAAACCCACTAACAGGTCCACATCCCTTCCCCTGTCCACAGACACCTACCCCTGCAAGGAATCACAATGGCACTACTACACCCACAATACACCTCCACATCCCATGCAAAATGTAAGGACAACCCCACAATGGGTCCTTGCATGGTCCAACAGGGGAATAAACAGCACAAAATAGGGCAGAGCTGTGCATCCTTATTCAAATTAGTACATGTAACATACATGTCCATTCCCCCCCACAGGTACCACCACCCATGCCACCCTGACGGAAAGGCCAAGCAGTGCCAGCGCCCCACATGGAGACATAGGCCCCACTCAGGACACTGGAGAAGGATGTATGGACAGTGAGGTTTATCCTGGCCCGTCACACAGTCCTGGACTGTCACCCTGCAGCAGCCCCACCCAGGATACCACTCACACCCCTACTACCCAGCCACCAACATCAGCTCTGGCCAAACGACCCCACACCAGTGTCTCCAGGCCACAGACTAGTGGACCACAAGTACAGAGGCCAGAGTCACCATCAACTAACAAGCAGGATGATGATGGCCCAATGCAAGTGGGACTCCCAAACCTGTGCAGGGGACACAGGCACAGGGGGCTTGGCCAAGAGTGAGGGCATCAGAGGCCCATGGGGAGGCCAAGGGATGGATGTTACAGCCCAGGAGGTGATCTCTGAGGTCCTGGGAGCATACCACCATACACAAGACAAGATGCGCCAGATCCTGGCCACCCTGGAGCAGAGTCAAAGGCTGCCGATAGCCCAACATCAAGAGACCATGGAGCAGTGGAAACAACTCAATGCCACCATGGCCACTATTGCAGGGGTGCTACAGCACCACTACCCAATCCAGCCTGAGACCCCCACAAACCTGGAAGCCACTACCACTGGCCAGGACACAGACCTGCCCTCTACATCAGCAGCAGCAACTGGACTGGTGGCACTGGCAGAGGACACACAAGAGACCAGCACCCCTACCCATGCATCCCAGCACCAGACACACAAACGGGCCATCAGACCCAGATATGGCACTGGAACACCTGCCAAGACCAAGGCCCCCACTAAGAAGTGACTTTGACCTGAACTGTCTCCCAAGTGTGCCTATGTGCTACCATCCTCACTCGCCAATAGCAACTTAACAACTTGCAAGGGACATATGGACCAATACACACTGCTACCAATTGCTGAGCCCATGTACCTAGTATGGACATCCACCATGAGCCCACTCCCTATCACTGTACAGCACACCAATGCATTGTGACACCAAATAAAACACATTTACACCAAACTGTATGTCCCTTGTGATTATGAATTTTCAATTGTAAGTGTGAACGCATTTGCCAGTCAATTCCATATTCATACCTTTATTTCAGGAATGGAACCCCACGCACAACATCGTCTGGAGTAAACCAAAATGTACACCATGTTTGTTTTCATGGAACATGCCACCTTCTTCAGGTAACAGTGCCAATGACTACAGACACCACATCCCCAAACAAATGAGTCAGTCAAACATTATGCAGTGCAGACAACATCATCAGTGAACAGTACCTCATATTCACTGGAAGTATGGTTGGATCAGTTGGTTCCTGTGGTGGACATCCTCCCCCTCTTCATCCTCACCATCACTCTTATCCCCTCTCAGAGGTAGCAAGTCTGGATGTACAGCACCCTCCTCCTCTAGTACGGGGATAGCTCTCCTCACAGCCATGTTGTGCAGCATGCAGCAGACCACCGCTATTCTACACACCTTGTCAGGGCCATAGAAAAGGGATCCCCCAGAGAGATGGAGGCAACCATATTTAGCCTTCAGGAGACCTATCGTGCGCTCAATCACCCTCCTAGTTCGTCCATGGGCCTCATTATAATTCCTCTCTGCATCTGTCCTGGGATTTCTCACAGGTGCCAGGAGTCATTGCAAGTTGGGGTAGCCAGAATCACCTGCAAAAGTGGTTGAAACAGGACTGTAACAAACTGACATTACTGGCAGGCAGCCTGGCTGTCAGCTATGTGCCGATCCAGTATCAAACACACTCACCAATGAGCCAACCTCTGTCCCCTTGTAGTTGTTCCATCATGTGTGGCACACTGCTGTTCCTCAGGACAAAGGAATCATGAACTGATCCTGGAAACATGGTATTTACATGTGAAATGTACTGGTCAGCAGTACACACCAATTGTATATTCATTGAGTGGAAGTTCTTCCTGTTCCTGTACACCTGTTCATTTACTCTTGGGGGGATGAAAGCTAAGTGAGTGCCATTTATGGCACCTCTCTCATGGGGAATGTTAGCAAAGGCATTTATTTCAGACTTGATGGCAAGGAGTTCAGCCCTTTGGGGAAACTTGACACATGTCTGCAAGTGTTGAACAGGACGATGCAAAACATTGGCTGTGAGAACCCTGCACCCATGCCCAGTGTCACCTGAAATGAGCCCGTAGCCAAGAAATGGAGTACAGAGAGCACTTGCACTTCAGTAGGGATGGCAAGCTGATTCCGATTAGCTGGTCTCAGTACAGGATCCAGTAAAGCACATAGGCCATGGATTGTTGTACAAATGAGTCTGTGGGTGACAATGATGTGACGTTCCACCATGGTTTCCAAATCAACAAGAGGTCTGTACACAGATGGGGCCCTCCCTCGCCACATGGGTCTGTACCTATGGGGAGGAAGAACACATATGAGGGACACACATACACATGAAAAACATGTTGTGCATGAATAACTGCTGTACAATACGTTGGTGACACACACACAAAAGATGTATGATGTACAACTTTTGGGACATGTATGCAGTGATACCTCTGGAATGATGTGAGAAACAGACACTCATGTGGGCAGGTGAGAAAGGGCTGGGACCTGAAGGCCATGATAGGGGCCCATGACCAGGAAATATGTGAGTGGTGCTAGCAAAATGGCAGCTTCCTGTCATCCAGACCTGCAAACACCCAGACAACATCCATTTAACACTGGCAGCCTGTCTTGTCCCATTGTGTCCACCCCACTCCTCCCAAGACACTTCAACTTTCCCATACACCCACTCAACACAAATCCACCACACCTAAGCATGCTGTACAGGCACCTGCATATACTTTCAGCACACCTGCACCAGTTACAAGCACTCCCTCTACCACCACTCCCACACCTTCCTCCATGTCCACCCCAAGTGCCCCTAAAAAACCTTTCCTGTCCTGTGTTGACCTGTTTGAACCCACTTTCCCACCCTGTCTCATCCCTAAACATGCCCATCTCCTTTTCCTGTCCACTCCTTCCTCGTCTAAGTGCGCCCCAGTCTGTCCTTCCCATTCCTGTGCCCCTTCTCAGAGAAGAAGAAGCCCCGTGCTGCCCCAGGTCCATCTGCTACCCCCCTGTCCAAGCCCGCTCCCCCACCTTCCAAGAGCAAACCCAAACCCCCTCCACCTCCCAAACGTAAGCCCAAGCCCCCCCCAGACATAAGTCCCCAACCCCGCCATCTCCTGCCCCTATTCCCTGAGGTGCCTGACTGCCCCATTGATGTCCCTTTACGGTGGAATACCCTGTGCACATGTGGGAGTCAAGTTCGGACCATTTGGGCCCTTCCGGCTGTTTCTTATGGACTGGCCAATGGCCTTTTTTGGACATTTCTTTATTTATTTTGTAATAAGGTTTGTGTGCCCAGTGGTGCTGTTGGCACACTATGGACGTGGTTCATTGTTTCATTGTGGGGGTGTGGTGTGCAAATGTGTGTACTTTGGCCAGGTTTTATTTTCCTTGTGTCGGGTAAGTACCTCTTGTTTTGGTGTGTATGGCTTGTGATGGTGTGAGGGCTTGGGAGTGAGTTGCAGGGTGGGTCGGTGTGTAACTGTGCCCTTTCTTCCCTTGTTTAGTAGGTTGCGGTACTTATCGTTGTCGTCGTCGGCGGCAGTCACGGTCGTGGAGGTACATTGCAAGGAGTAGGACTGGCATTATTTGTAACTCTCTCTCCATGTCTGCTTCGGCGTGTTGTGTGTGCCTACAGTGAGTGTTTCTTTTTATTTGGTTTGTTTCCACCACGCTTTGCGTGGCATTGGTTTCCGCCCCGGAACTGAAGGCGGTCTTGTGCTTCATTTTTTGGGGGGCGGTTGGGGCCTTTCTGTCAGCCTGTGGGCTGCCTCTTCCATCGTTGTCTGCACTCCAATGCTGGCTGTATGCAGATAGACCCCTGGCTGTTTCTCATGTGCTTCATTATTTGGGGGTCAGGACCACCAGCCTGTTGGTGGTAGTTACCGCCACTGCCAGCGGAGCGGTGATTGCCGCCATGTTCATAATGAGGGCCATAGTGATGTGTGGAAACTGCAAAAACCAGAAATCCTTGACTTTACATTCTCCTCTGATGCACATAAATCATATTCAGTACTCAACCACTTCTTTGTTCCTGATGTATCCTCGGGGGTGGTAGGGGCTCGCATATTGTCCCACTCTATTTCAGACCATTCACAGTTGGAGGTGACAGTGTGGAACCCTTCCATACTGGGAGAAAGACAATGGAGACTCAGCACTTGGTGGTTTCATGATGAGAAATTTGGAGTCCTCTGGGAAGTCCTAAAAGCAGTAGTAACAGACCAAATTATTGGCTATCTCTCAGGGTGGAAAAAAGACAAGAAAGGAAAAATGTCTACTTAGTGCAGCACATAGCTTCCCTTGAGCAGATGAGTTTGTGGTCCCCAAGCAAGGAGAGTGAGTGCCGGCTTGTAGAGCCTAAGGAATCTTGAAACATAGGCTGCTGGATACAGCAAAGGCAACTTGGACTTTTTGCGGCACAGCCTCTACAAGTAAAATATTAAGACTGGGAAGCTGCTCTATTGGCTAACCAACAAAGATATGGAGACCAGATTCTTACCTAATCCATAATCTCAAGGGCAATGTGATATATTCATCCCAGTGGATTGAAGACAGGTTTGCAGAGGATTATGAAACATTGTATAGGTCCTGACTACCAGGGGATCTGGGTCGTCAACACCCAATAGTTTGGTACTTGATGTTTCAAAAACTGTCCACATCCGACAGAGTGGAATTGTTCCATCTGCTGTTAGAGGAAGAGTTAATAGAAGCCATTGAAGGAATGCCTATGGGTAAGTCGTGGGGACAAAATGATTTCTGCATGAAATTTCTGAAAGTCAGTGCTTCCCATCTAGTCCCATACCTACTGTCTAAGTTCAATAAAGCCCTGTAGAAAAAAAGAATTACCTGGGGACCTATGTGAGTGCACTACCACAAACATCCCTATGCCAGATAAGTCACCTTTAGATTGAGGCTCATGCAGGCCATTTTCCCTAAAAAACATGGAAACTATTGGCCAAGGCTTTGGCTGATTGGTTGACCAAGGTGATGAGCTTCCTAATCAATGATGTCCACAACAGATTCATTCCCTGATGGGGTAATCAACACTGCATTTGGTGCCTGCAGGAAGTGATGCACCATTCTGGCAAACTGAGAGAATGAACGGCACTAGCTATATTGGACTTTGAAAAGGCGTTTGATTAGGTTGAGTGGTTATTTCTCCACCATGTTTGGAAAAATGGGCTTTTGACCCCATTTCCAGGACTCCATTATGGTACTGTTTTGATGCCCTTGGGCCAGGTTACAGGTAGACAGCTCACTGTTATTCCAATAGCCATTCCCAATAGCTTGGGCGACTCAACAAGGCTGCCCTCTGTTCCTCCTCTTATTCGCTATGACAATGAAACCACTGAGCAATGGATCAGGGGCACTCAGGTATGGGGTATCACCTAGGGTGACGATGTCAAAGAATCAATTTCTCTAAATGCAGGCAATGTCTTGATGTTTATGCAGAAACCAGACCTTACACTACTGTGACTATTGCAAATGCTATCTGTCTATAGTCTATCCATCTTATCTGTCCGTAGTGAGGCCTCCAGTTCTGGGTCAAGTGGGATAAATCATTGGTGGTTCCGCTAGTTGGTGGGGTGGAACTGAAGTTTCCAAACATTCCAAACATTAGTATTAGATAGGGTAGTTTCCACATCTTGGGTTATCTCCCTCTAGAAAATCAGAGACCACACTTCCAAACGGAACAAACTACTGTTGAACATGATGGGAAACTCTGGTTAAAATGATAGTCCTTCCTCAAATATTATACTCTCTGCAGAATTATCCTAGCAGGATTCCCCCTTTCAAACTCTGCTGAACAACTACATATGGGCAAAATGCCCTTCTAGAGTGGCCCACAAGAAATGCATACAATCAATCTTGATGGGAGTCTGGGCATAGTGGATGTGAATTTAGATATTGGACCTCCCAGTTGACATCCATTACTGGCTCTTTTGAAACAGATGTGGGCTGTCGCCATAAAGTTTGGGTACAAGAACTTACACTCACTCCTTCCAGTGAAGGTTGTCCCCCTGAAGTGCTGGAGTAGGTTGGCTGAAATGAGAAACCAACAAAGAAAATGCCCCAATGGCATGGAATATGGCTCCTGGAGGTCATGAGGCTGCACAGATTCTGCGCCTTGGACAGAATTTAAATATCCAAGGTTGTGTTTGCCTGGACCTCTGACCATATGCTGTCTTATGCACAAACAACGGAGGAATTTGAGCTCTATAAATCACAATTCTTCTTTTATTTACAATTTAGACACACTCTATAACTAAAAGTGCATAAGGAAAGTACTACTACCCTTCCAGACTTCAACCCACTAGTGTCCAAGATCACTATAAAACCCATAATAGAAAAGGACAGTTCACAGATTTACAAACTACTCGTAATAAAAATACTCGACCACCTACATGAGGTTGAAGGAAAAGTGGGAGCATGATTTGAGGGTTCTGGTAGATGATGAATGGATTCTGTCAAAAATAGCAGCCAGGACCCTAATAATGCCCGCCTGACTGTACCTCATCCAGTTTAATTAGTATTTCCAGGGGGTTTATTTAACACTGGAAAAACTATGGAGTAATGGCTGGAACCCGGACGCTGCATTAAAAGGGGCCCCTTTATACATGTAATCTGGCAAAGCATGGTCATGCAGAGATATTGGACCCCAGTCTTCAATACTCTAGAGGAAGATGTTGGACTTCCTCTTAACAGAGACCCAAAAATGGCATTACTGGGAGTTATGCCTGGGTTAGGATAGCCATACAGGAAATAAACAACTAGTTGGAATTGGATGTACGATAGCAAAAAGTGACATAGCACAACACTGGTGCTCTGTGGTAGCCCTCCGTGTTCTTGTAATAGCTGAGGGAAATTGACTGCTGTGCCCTCCTGAAACATCAGTCCGTAGGGACAGGGGTGGCCCTCAAAAACATGCAAAGATTTGAAGATCTTGGTGGGAACATTGCAATACTGTCTAACAAGCACCAGGCCCAACCCAATCCATTACTTAGCTCTGCCTGTGAAGCAAAATCTATGTAGTAAACTCTCAGACCACTGTAAGTTGTAGTGCTTGCTGTGTACTGAATTGTGCACATCAGTTACATTTTGTGCGGAGGAATGTATATGATTTAACCTGTTTTTTCTGAGTTTGGAAGCTGCAAATGAAAAACCAATAAAAATAAATTTAAAAAAAGAATGTCAGTGATTGTTGCCCTGCTGGTTGTATGGGATCTAGTTAAAGTAATCGTAACACACAGTTTAAAGGATTATTAAAACTCGTGTTACATGGTGTTTATTAGTGGTATATATATGATGCACAACAAACAATGCAGGTATGATTGAAGTACAGAGATGGATGAATGCTTGTAGCTTTAGTTACAGAAAGATTGCTGTATAGCTGGCACATTCTCAATATCCATGCATGAATAGATAGGCAATTCAGAGTTTTTTACTGATAAGTCTGATACTTTTAGTGCTATTTCACATTAAAAAAGTTGTTATTAGAATATAAAAAATAGAAAACATGGACTGGCTTACCGTGCCAGATATGAACCAGGGACAGATTAAGGTTAGGGTATGGAGGGGGTGTAAAGTCTTACCTGGTCATTAGTGTTGTTTGGATGAGGCAGCGCATCTAGCAGGTGGGTGTTCATGGTGTAGAGGTCATCCTTCTTGAGGGGGTGAGATGGAGACAGGGTCCAGTTGGTCCTCCAGGAAGAAGTTCAGCAAACTCAATTCAGAAGAATTCTTCTTCACTCGCCTACTCTCCTGCCATCTTTACCTCACTGTCTTGACCTCCTCCCTCAATGCATTGAACTCGTCAGTCACATCATGCCACAAGGCTGCATTCTGGCCTTCACTACGGAGGAATGGAGGCAGTGATCTGTAGTTTTGTGCCACAAATTTCACTTTAAGGGTTGTCTCTTCCTCAGTGAAATTTCACAACCTCCTCATCACAGGCAGCATCCTTAGTTGAGTCAGTGTTCTAATTAAGTTGCACAGTAAAGAGAAGGGGGCAAATGATGAAGCGAGAAGAAGCATCCTAGGTTTTGGACAGTTTGGTTGTAAGTGAATGTATGTCAGGTGTGCCTAATTGATTTCAGGTGTATATCATTTTCCTATTAATTGCAATGTATAGGTTTCCTAAGTACGACCAAGAAGACGTCTTTGTGTAAAGATTCTGCCCTGTGTGCAGAGTCTGCTATTCTCAACCATGCAGAGTCTCCACTCTGAATGTGGAGTCTTCACCAGATGCAAATACAGTCTTTTTTTAAAAAAAAATCTTTTTATTTGGTTTTCAACAGGTGCATGACATACCTAATTAGGCATTATATAGAAGTATATTGTCAAAACACCAGAAGAATGCAAAAATAACGAACAATCCCGTCCCTCCCCTTCAAACCATCCCCAGACACATAAACCCAATATTAATTTGAGCAGTTCCAAGTTCCATTCCTTCTCTACCCACATCATGTTACAAAGGCCGTTCAGGATGTGATAGTATATGGCCCTCCCAATGTCCCACAAGTCATTGTTCATCAGGCTGCTACACAGCAAAGGAGTAATATGTCATCCAATCCCCCCACACCTTCTGAAACATCCCTGGTCATTCTCAATCCGTATAAATCACCTTCTCTCTCATCATGAAACCACCCATTCCTTCTTCCATATGTCCACAGTGGGGGAAGTCTCAGAGCCCCTGAGGTGGGCAATATGCCTCTTGGCCACCACCAGCCCAAGTCCACAGAGTAGAAGCTTCCTTTGGGGCGAATCAATATCATTAGGCAGTCCTAATATAATAAATTTAGGGTCAAGGGGGACCTGTGCCAATAGCACCCCTCCCATCTCCCCCACTATCTCTGTCCAATAGTCTTGGATCATAGGGCAATCCCATAGTGTATGTAGGAAGGTTCCAATATTTTCTCAACATCTAAGACAATTTGATTGCTGTGCCCTTCTCATCATATGTAAGCGTTGTCTATCATAATATATCCTGTGGAGGATTTTAAATTGAATTAGTCTGAGTCTCGACCGGATAGCCACCTCCCTTGGAAACATCGATGCTGCCTCCCAAACTATGGGCCTGATTACAGCTTTGGAGGAGGGTGTTAATCCGTCCCAAATGTGACGGATATACCATCCGCCGTATTGCGAGTCTATTAAATCCTATGGAACTTGTAAGACAGTGGGCAGGATATCCGTCACATTTGGGACGGATTAACACCCTCCTCCAAAGTTGTAATCAGGCCCTATGTCTTTGAGTTCCCCAGCTCAGCCTCCCATCGCCTATGCAGTTTTAGAAGTTGGTTCGGCATGTTATTATTTATGGTCTTATATGTTAACGAAGTCGCTTTGGTGACCAAGCCTTCCATCATTAGTTTACCTTCTAATGGGGCGTGGTCAAGTATTCCTTCTCCCAGGATACCCTCCATGCATGACGCAAGCATGTGTAGTGGAAAAACTGTGTCGTGCTAAGCTCGTATTCGACCCAGGGGGATGCAAAGGGCATTATATCGCCCCTTCCATCACATCTCCCACCTTGTAGATACCAATGCGGTCCCAACTTTCAAAGCCTGTCAATTTTCTAATTTCCTGTAGCCAACCTCCCTCCCGTAGGGGGGTCTCTCTCGTGGGATGGTGGTGCCATCCCAGTATCTTGTTGGCCCTAGTCCACGCCCCAAGGGCCACCTGAGTGGCCAGCAAGAGATGGAGACCCCTCCCTCCCTCATTCAAGTAATGTTTAAAGGATTTCCCCTCCCACTGTAATCTCTCTAAGCGGAAGGTGGGATTGTCTCCAGGTGGGAACAACCAATTATTACATTAATCAAATGCACTGCCCAATAATATGCCTCCAGATCTGGGAGAGACAATTTCACCGAAAATCTGTTTCTCTTTTGGATACTCGTACTACGGTTCCTCTTGTGTTCCACCGGGGTATCCGCCACGGTGTGTACCCTCCACCTCTCTGTCTTCTTCGTCCCCTACATCTGGGGAGAGACCATTCCTTTGGTCTCGCTCCCTCCTTGTTCCTGGGTCCATCATCAGCTCCTCCGCTCCCCTTCCCGGAGAGCCAAGGTAGCTTCTCCAGCCACCCCCAGGTCTCCTCCGTGGATTGAAAGAAGTGCACTCTCCCCTGAATCACAACCTTCAGCTTGGCTAGAAAGAGGAGCATGTACTGCATTTGAAGACTGCGCAGCTTGGCCTTCACTGAGTCAAAGGTGTGACTTTGTCTCTGGACTTCTCTGGTATAGTCCGGAAATACCAGGATTTTAGCGTTGTCATATCGGACCTCTCCCATTCTGCGTACCTCCGTTAAAATCATGTCACAGTCCTGGTAATTTAGAAAGCGGGCAATCACTGGTCTGTGGGGGTGCCCCCGGAAGGGGCTTCCCCCCAGCGATCTATGAGCCCGCTCAATCACAAAACATGACAAGAACTCTCAGACGGGAGGACTCTCCAGAGCCATGTGTCTAGAAACCGGATCATATCTGTCCCTTCAATTCCTTCCGCAAATCCTTCAAATCATAGATTGTTTCTCCAAGCCTGATTTTCCGCGTCCTCCAGCCACCACATGATATCTTTATTTAGCACCCTGGTCTCTGACATCTCCTTTGGCAGGTCTCGGATGATGTCCACGAGATCTGAAATCCTTGTCTCTGCCATTGTTACTCGTTCTGCCACATTTCGCAGGGCACCTCATCTCTTGCCATCTAGAAATGAGGCCCGAGAGTCCTGCCAATCACGTATCCAGCAATATATTTTGGTCTATGCCAAGAAGCCTATCTGGCCCCCTTGGGGTATCGCTTTACCACTCGCACCTCAGGTCTGTAGGCCCTGCAGGTTCTTCATCTCTCTCCCCCAGGGGGTGTGGAGGGGGAGGGGAGAGCCACCCCGACCCAACCACTCCTCCAGCAGCCCCCCTCTGATGCGAACTTGCCGGCGCACTCGGGGTCTCCCCGTCTGCGCTCCACGCCTTCCTCGCGTGGAGCACCGTTCTCACCAAGAAGCCTCCAGTCCCTGCTCCTACCCCCCAACCAAGAAGGGGAGAGTCTCTCCAAGGGGGGGGGGGGAGGCAGCCAGTCTCCTCCGCTGTAATTTTCACTATATGTGCTCCCTCTTAAGGTCGGAGCACATCAAAAGTCTCAATAGTGCTCCCGGGGACCCATCCATTGGCAACTCTGTGCCATCCAGACACCTCCAGCTGCCTCTTCCATTGTCAGGCTGTCTGCCGTATGCAGGGATCTTTCCTTTCTGTCGGGCCTGCTTCCACGCTGAGGCCGACTTTCCAGACGCTCCAGGCCGGCCGCCGCACGGGACTTGCGGTTGCCGGGAAGTGCTCTGTTTTTTCCCCGCACCCACATTTCAGCCACGTTCAGCCACACTCTCTCTGGCGAACCACCCGGTGGACTCTCCTCTGGCCCCGGGCCAGACCGGGGAGCATATGTATGTGACTGTTGGATTTCTCGCAGAGGAGGGTACAGAGCTCTTCAAGGAGTGTCCTTACCTCACGCCATCTTGAATTCGCCCGATGCAAATACAGTCTTAAGATACATGTTGTAGCCTTACAGTTGTAAATTATGCTAATCCAGATTGCATCCCCTTAGCTAAGTAGGTGAAGACAAGTTACTCTTTTGTAGCAAATTTACACTCAAAGTTTGTGAATAAGAAAAAGTAGTAAACAACTCAAAAATGTAAACTTACTAAAAAGTATGTTACCTCTGTGACCCAGCACCTGTGCATTTTGACAGTGTTTTATCTGTACATAGGTGCTAGAACCATCTCATGAAGTCTAAACATCTGTTAAAATTTTCCAAGGACATGTAATAACATTCTGGACCTCCACTTGATTCATTTGAATCCAAAAGGCATTTTTACTAGCAGATCATTCAATGCTGCCCAGCAAGGCATGTTGCTGTGCTGCATTGTATGGACGAGAGAGAACTAAATAGCATCCTTTTAACCAAGATGTGGCACTGTTCAGCTTCCTCTATGCACTGGCCCACTTTTGAGTACCTAGCACTAATGCAAATACCTTTTCACCAAGGTGCAAGGGTACCAGCATTAAGAGGTAGGTTGTTTTTGTGCTGGAATTAATACCTTCCTGAACAAAACAATGCTTTGAGGCATATTCCTGTTTAAATATACTGCAGAATGCAGCGCACATTAAAAGAGAATGTAACGACAAAAAAGGAGCTATCCCTCCTCGTTACTGTGGTGGCTAAACACACCATTTTGACTGAAACCCAGGTTTGCAGGTGTCTGTAAATCTGGCTTTGCATCAAAATTCATGGGTTGATGCATGGGAATGCCCATGCTCCACACATGTAACACCCCACACAATGCTGTGTTGCATTACTTTGTATCGATTAAATCACGCAAAGCCACGCAAATTGACTTTGCATTGCTTTGTAAATGCCAAAATGGATTTTGTGTCAGCCTGCACCACAAAAGTGACACAACCCTGACACAAAATCTTGGTAAAACTGAGCCCACATCCCTGAACTGACATTAGTGAAATGCCTATGAAATGAATTATGCATCAAAATGTATACCTCTGTCAAAAATATGATAACAATATATCTAATTGCCTACGATGAATTTCAGGCATGTTTCACAAAAATGCTTTCTAGTGGGAGGAAATCTTTGGTGACAATGTGTAATGTTGATTTTCCATATTAAACACCATAGTCTAAGAAGCACACCACAGTCTGCTTTAAATGACACTTTTCACTCATTAAACAATGCACACAGGGGGCAAAATGATTAAAACAAGAGACTGGAATAATTTACATCTTGCTACAAAATCGTGCAAACAGTTTTCTAGAGATCATGTTGAGAGCTCTTGTTTGTAATTCTGTTTACCACCTTTCTCTTGCATTGTGTCCCCTGACACTTCTTAGCCTGCCTGCGAATCACCAACAGCTTCCTGATGGGCATGTTTAGGAGTGGAAAAACTTCGCAGCACAACTTAAATGATGTCATAAGATTCGTGCCTCGTTGCACACAAAGGGCATGGAATTGGCTTCCAGGGGTGAGAACAACAACGCAAGCAGCGATTCCCAGATAGATTAGGTAAAGTGCATGACCGGGGTGATGAGACTGGGAACAAAAAAGAATCGTGAAACGATCACATCGTGTAGAGCCTCGAAGTTTCTTCTACCTTACATTTCTCCCGTTTTGGAAAAAATGTCCTGCCCACGAGAATGGTTGAAGTGCGCCTGTTATCGGTAAATCAATTAGATCAACATTATCGCAACCGGACTTTATAAAGGGCCTGGTTCACAAGGTAAACTTAAGATTTTGATGTTTGGTATTCACAAAGTTATTTTACTAGTAATATCTTCAGGACTGAGGAGTCTCCCCACATAAAAAGATGTCAGTGTTCTCTTTTTATGTGGGGAGACTCCACGGTCCTAAAGATAGTAATACCTTTATGAATAGCAAACGTAAAATTACACAAAAATGTGAGTCTATCTTTGGGAATCAGGCCTCTGTGTTTTGAGGTTAGTAACAGAAAGTATATTTGTTATGGATGTTGGTACCAAAACGGCAACAATTAATATTTTAGACAGGTAGTATATGATGATGAGCTGCTTTTGGTTCTCTGAGGAGTGGGATACTGGTCACTGAAGTATGAAGGGGGATATTTACTACCATTTTGCACCGGGACAATGTTGTGTTGAGATTTATTATCAGTTTCCAAAGGTAATGCAAATATGTTTATAGGCACTACTTTATAGCATTTTGCATCAAGGTGGCATACCACATCAGTTACATTGGCATATCTGTGTAAGCACCCATGGGTCCTGACAAGAATCCCTATCTACTAACATTTGTAGAACCTGATTTGTGAAAAACAAAATCATCCTTGAGGCAGGCATAACAGTCAAGCAAGGTTTAAATGTCTCCACACTTTTACCTGTTTGCGGAGGGGCTGTACTGTACCGTACAAATACAAAATGGCAAAAGTTATTAAAGTATTTCAAAGCATAGATCTTTTACTGGAAGGGCACCCTGGTGTGTACGTTGGCGAATGGCAGTCTAAAGCTGGGGAAGAGAAACACAGGCGTAATAGTTTGGTACACATGGCGCTGTTTCTCTCTCACAGTGCTGCATCCCCTCAAACGTTGGTGAATTCCCCTTGAAGTGTCTGCACGTCTCGCATTGTACTCCCAACAGGCTAATGGACCTATCAGTCCTTCTGAGGTCGGATAATTCAGTGCCATAAATTGGATAATAATAATACTGTTAATTACACCACTTAGAAACAGTGTGGTGCGAAGCGCTATATGACAAGCACGTTATTGTTATTTTGAAACGACCCACCAACCCTTAAGATCTATTAAACACACCCTTTCTAAAATGGCAGTTGGGCGTAGCTAAAAACGAAAGAGTATAGAGGGCAGAACAAATGTATTCAATGGATCTGCCTTTATTTAGCACGACCAGTACAGTAAGGTTAGATTTTGCTCATCTGCAATCCTTTTCAAACCATATGTGTTGACTAGAGATGTGTTCTTACTGCACTGCATGGCAAAAATGGGACTACTGCTGGAGCTCTAGTGAGGAGTAATAGGATTCGTTCTCAACACCTTTACTGGGATGACTGCCCGCAGCAAAGTAGGGGTTTGACAGAATTCAAGGAGTACAATGGAATATGGATGATGATAAGTGCTTCCAGTGCAGTTTGTGCGGGAGCCCTCACCCAAGTTTTTGAGGTGTATGGGTGAGAGAGCATAAGATGGAGGCTCAGTCCCTTTGTGAGACCAGTGAAACAGTAAATGGACCAGGCAGGGACAGTGGAGAAAATAAAGAGTAAATGCAGGCACCACACTGTACCACAGACATTTCTGTCTCTTATTTGTTGGACTTTTGCTCTTTTGCAGGGTCACCCCAATCTTTTTGCCTCCTGCCTCCTATTGTTTCTGACATGTTGCTGTTGGCTTTTGAACTCTGAGCACTTTACCACTGCTAATCAGTGATAAAGTGCATATGCTCCCTGTATAAATTGTATGTAATTGGTTCATCCATGATTGGCATATTTGATTTACTAGTAAGTCCCTAGTACAGTGCACTAGAGGCGCTCAGGGTCTGTAAATCCAATGCTACTAGTGAGCCTGCAGCACTGGTTGTGCCACCCACATTAGTAGCTCTGTAAACATGGCTCAGGCCTGCCACTGCAGTGTCTGTGTGTGCAGTTTTAAACTGTAAATTCGACTTGGCAAGTGTACCCACTTGCCAGGCCTAAACCTTCCCTTTTCTTACATGTAAGACACCCCTAAAGTAGGCCCTAGGTAGCCCCAAGGGCAGGGTGCAGTGAATGGTTAAGGTAGAACATATAGTAATGTGTTTTATATGTCCTGACAGTGAAATATTGCTAACTTCGTTTTTCACTGTTGCGAGGCCTGTCCCTCTCATAGGTTAATGTGGGGGCTACCTTTAAATATGATTAAAGTGTAGATAGATTCCCTTTGGGAGCAGATAGACATGTGGAGTTTGGGGTCTCTAAGCTCACAATTTAAAAATACATCTTTTAATAAAGTTGATTTTAAGATTGTGTGTTTGAAAATGCCACTTTTAGAAAGTGAGCATTGTCTTGCTTAAACCATTTCTGTGATGCTGTCTGTTTGTGGATTCCCTGTCTGGGTCAGTTTGACAGTTGGGCTGTTTGCACCTCACACTAGACAGTGACACAAAGGGAGCTGGGGTGTAGTCTGCATTTCCTGATGAGCCATCTGTGCTAGGAGTGGGGGAGGAGTGGTCACTCACACCTGAAAGGGCTGTGCCTGCCCTCACACAATGGAGTCTCCATCCCTCTGGTAAGTGTCTGGGGCCTGGCCTGGGCACGGCAGGATTTCACAATCAAGAGAGACTTTGCTTTGAAGTAGGCCTACTTCAAAGGAGAAAATGGGTATAAGAAGGGCACCCAAAACCAAAGACTTTAGAACACTTCTGGAAACCAAGAGGAACCTCTGGCTGGAGAAGAGCTGAGGAAGAAGAGCAGCCCTGCCTGTGACTGTTCTTTGTGGAGCTATCCTGCAGTTGCACTTCTGGCAGAGTAAGAGGGCAAAGACTGGACTTTGTGTGCCTTCCATCTTTAAAAGATCTCCAAGGGCTTGATTTAGAGCTTGCCTCCGGTTGTTTGAAGTCTCATGGATAGCAAAGACTTCTCTCTGCCAGCACCTGGAGTCTCTGGAGAGACTCCTACTCTGCCAAGTGGTGCCCACCCAGTACCTGGGACCCTGAAAGGAGACGCTGGCGGCCTAAGAGGAAGAAATCCACGCACAGAACGCTGTGCGAGGAAAAGATCGACGTGGCTCTGATCTGCAGCTGAAATTTCAATGCGCTGTTGGCTTCGCGGCTGAAAATCTGTGCTCCCCTGCAACATGACCCGAAGATGGACGCCCGGGGCTGGAGAAACGACGCACAGCATCACTGATGGAGGCTGGTGAGATCTCAACCTGCGCTGCATGGTTTTCAGATCATCATGCAGCTGGATTTCTGACACAAGTACCGCTGAGCATGTAAAAACAGCACAAGGCCTGCCCGGCCCTGAGAGTGCTTACCGGATTGAAGCATTCATCTCCTGCGGAGAGAAGAAACGACGCGCCCGACCCGTCAAAAGGAGAAACGATGCAAGGGGAGTGAAATCGTTGCATCGCAAGCCCTTTTTGACACACACTCGCCATTGCAGGGTTATTTTTTACGCACCCAAGTTACATTTTCACGCTAACAGTGTTAGTGTGTGTTTAAAATTACATAAAGACTCTTTTTGCTTTTTAATTGATAACTTGACTTGTGTATTGTGGATTTTTGTCGTTTTGGTCTTGCTTTGTTTAGATAAATATTTCCTATTTTTCTAAACCTGTGTTGTGTCATTTTGTAGTATTTTCATTGAGTTTCTGTGTGTGTTGGTACAAATACTTCACACCTAGCACTCTGAAGTTAAGCCTACTGCTAGTGCCAAGCTACCAAGGGGGTAAGCAGGGGTTAGCTGAGGGTGATTCTTTTTTACCCGGACTAGAGTGAGGGTCCTTGCTTGGATAAGGGGTAACCTGACTGCCAACCAAAGACCCCATTTCTAACATTATGATATACAATGTAAACAGTTCTTTAGTCACTAACATTTAGAGCAAAGCAAGGGTAGTGCTAACGGATACTGCTAGAAATAGGGGTTCTGGTTGGCTAAGGTTTGCACTGCAGGCAGGCAGAACCCACCACTCTAGTCAGGGTAGGAGAGCTGCACACCCAAGATGATCCCTGCTCACCCCCTTGGTAGCTTGGCCGGAGCACTCAGGCTTATCCCAGAGGCAATGTATAAAGCATTTGCACAACACACACACTCCAGTGACATGATAAGTACACCACAAAAGAGACTTCACACAAGATTATGTGAAAATAAACAGTATTGCATGCAAAACATAGCCCAAAAATGACACAAACCAATAATTACTTTCCTAACAAGGCAATGGTCCCAACATTACAGTGAGCACACAGAAATATTCCTAGGTTGCAGCTGTCATAAAAAGAACACACTCACTGTGCACACAAGGCAGATCCTGAGAATATGCCTGTTACCCTAACAAGGCCAAAAACAACATATAATATTACTTCAGTTCCTGAAATACATTATAAACACTAAGGGCCATATGTATGAACACATTTTCCCATAGACATACAATGGGTAAAAACCTTTGATACATCTGGCCCTAAGGGCTTAAAATATCACTGTGAAATGTGGAACATGAGGCAATCACCCCAAAATAACTTCTACACGAAGGCCACAGTGCATTACGCTCCTTTTATAGGTCATACAGTATGTGGAAACCCACCACATCAAGTACAGGCGCCCCTGCACTCCACTGCAATTACTGTGATGGAGGGTTAACAGCAGAAATGGGACATCTGCTGAGGATGTCCTTCCTGTCCTGCCAGCCATGTCGGGGATCCCCCCACAACAGGTGTGCCACAAGTATGGGGAGAGGGCACACCCACCTCCCACATCAGTGGGGAGACCTCTCACGACTTCATTGCATGGGAAATAATGAAAAGGCCACTAGGGCCAGTCCAGGCTCCTCTCCTAGGTGAAATACAGACCATGTCTCATGGGGTTGCAGGGCTGCCCACAAAGATAGCGCAAAGGCTACAAAACTCCCCATGGCCCGGCTCACCCTTGGCTGTTCTCGGGGCGTGTGGGAACGGGCTACTGCAAACTCATCGATGGGCCTCCTTCAGACCAGCACCGTGGCAGTCTCTGGAACTAGTTGCAAGAGGCCCACAAACATAAGGTGGTATTGTTCTTCCTCTTGTGCTGCTCCTGCCACAGCACCCCTTTCGGGGTTTGTCCTCTTCTGCTGGGGGTTCTTTATGTGAGAAGCGGGCAATGTCAAAGCGGCCTCCTCATCCCTGGTAACCCGTGCACTTTCTCAGGCAGCACAACAGAAGCCACCCTGTAACGCTGCAACTGTTGAACTCACAGCTAGAGGTGGTTTTGCAGAAGACAAAAGCCTTCACCACGCACTGGACTGTGAATTTTTTGAAAAGCAAAAAAGGGGGGTAATCATATGACTGACGCTGGCTGGACTCCAAGCCCCACAGACAGTTTGGGGGAGGCTGCCACTGGAATCCTTCCTGCCCCCACAAGAACAGGGAGGAGAGCCCACAGTCCTTGAGAACACAGGGGAGTAAGAGGCACAGGCAGGCAAGGGATGCATGCCACGCATGCCTGAGCAAGGCAGTTGTAACAATGACTGTGTTGCTTCCACAAATGCCTTTACCACGCATGCCTTTACAACAATTATTTGTTGTAAAAGTATGCCTAGTAAAGGCATGTGTGGAACGGCATGTGTGGTTTTAGCCTATAAACAAAACTACCCAACCCCCCACCCGCTCTAAAAACACAACTACCCCAACCCCCCACCTGCCCTAAAAGTAAAACTACCACGACTCCTCACCTGCTCTTCCGCCCTAAAAATAAAACTATCCCGACCCCATCCCACCATGAGCCCTAAAACCTACCCCAACCCCACGCCCACCCTAAAAACTGACCCTCACCCTAAAATAAAACCTCCCCACCCCTAAAAACTAAATTACCCCAAACCCCCACCCACCATAAAAATAAAACTACCACACCCCCCTCACCCGCTCTAAAAAGAAAACTACCTGATCTACCCCCACAAAATAAAACTACCCCTACCCGCCCCTAAAAACTACCCCCACCCAGCCTGAGCCATAAAACCTACCCAACCCCCCATCTGCCCTAAAAACTGACCCCTCACCAAAAAATAAAACTACCCCACCCCTAAAAACAAAAAATTACCCTGACCCCCCACCCTGCCCTAAAAATAAAACTATCCCAACCTCCCCATCCGCTCTAAAAATAAAACTACCCGACCCCCACACTCACAAAATAAAACTACCCCGACCCCCCACCTGCCCCAAAAATAAAACTACCCCGACCTCCCACCCACCCATAAAACTCCCCTGTACCCCCACCCACCCTGAGCCCTAAAACCTACCCCAACCCCCACCCTCCCTTAAAACAACAGACCCCCACCCCCAAAAACAAAACCACTCCACCCCTAAAAACTAAATTACACTGCTCCCCACCCCGCCATAAAAACCATAGTTCCCCGACCCCCCACCCTCACCCTAAAAACAAACTTACAACGACCCCCCACTCCCGGCACTTAAAAAAAATAACCCAACCACGCTGATCCATAAAAACTACCCCACCCCTAAAAACGATGTCCACTCTCTGCCAGCCCCACTTACCTGACCGCGCCCTACTCTGACCCCCCACCTGCCCTAAATACAAAATTAACCTGATCCCCCTACCCCCGCCCCTGAAAGCCCACCCCCACCACCCCTAAAAATAAAATTACCCCAACTCCCACCCCACCCCTAAAACCCTCTCCCGATGCTGACTCCCTTTTTCTCTGCCTTAACCATGCATGTGCATTGTTCAGCTCATGTGTAGTTAAGGCAGAGAAAAAGGGAGTTGTTAACACAAGCGTGGTTCTGCTTACATTAACAATGTTGTTGTGGTTCCGGCGTTGTTGTTCTGGACGTTTCCCACAGGCAGCAGACCAGCCCACTGGATGTAGCAAAGTGGCAGAATCTCTACCAGCCACACAGGCAAGCAGGTCAGCACAATAGAGCACAAATAGTCCACGTGGGGATCTTCTCTGGTAGCATGGCAGTCCTTTGGTGCAGCATATAGAGCCAGCTGTGTCTGGCTACAAGTCCACACAGTGTCTAGAAGCATGGGGTACAACCCCTGTACTTATACTTAAAATGTCTTTAAACTACGGGGCACTTCAAAATAATTTTAGAAGTGCATAAAACCCCCTTTCCACCCCAGCCCTGGCTCCCGACATTAGTAGGGGGTAAATGAGCACTTTGTGTGAGGGCAGGACACAGTCTATTCAAATGTAAGTGTGCCCGCCTCCCTCTCTCCCAGCCCAGAAAGACCATTCAGTATGCAGATGTAATCCTGTTACTCCTCTACCCTCCCTGTGTGATGGCTGTCTGGAAAGTATGCACAAAGCCCAGCTGTCACTCTACCCTAGACGTGGATTGGAGTCAGGCTGCAAAGCACAGGACTCTTAGGCACAGTGAAATGCCCACTTTCTCAAAGTGGCATTGCCACAGTAGTAATAACAAGTCCACCTACACTAATACCAATAATCAGGATTTCTCACTACCATTCCAAACATACCAAGCTGCCTACACAGATACCAAACATGCTCCTCACAGAAATTACCACTTAGAAATATATGAGGGAATTCCTAAGGACAGCACTCACAGCAGTGAGAAACCAAATACGGTGTTTGTATCTACCAGGACCTGCAACACAATGAAGGCACAAGTTCTACCTTTTATCTACAAAGCACCCTGTCCATATGGGCTACCTTGGGCCTACCTTAAGGGATGACCTATATTTAGTAAAAGGGGAGGTCCAGGCTTGGCAAATAACTTTAGAATAGATGCCAAGTCAATGTGGCATTAAACTGCGCACGCAGGCCCTGCAGTGGCAAGCCTGAGGCAGGCTTGAAAGGCTACTCCTGTGGGTGGCGCAAGCTGTGCTTCAGGCCCACTTGTAGTATTTAATTTACAATCCCTAGGTATATGAGATACCACTGTACAAGGGGCTTACAGAGAAATTAAATGTGCCAAACAGGTGTAATCCAGTCATGCCAAGTTTAAAGGAGAGAGTGCATGCACTTTAGCAGTGATCAGCAGTGATAAGGTACCCAGAGTCCTAAAGCTAACAAAAGAGGGTAAAAAAAATGGGAGAGGGAAGCCAAAAGGTTTGGGGATAACCCTGCCAAATGGGCCAGGTCCCACAGATACGCAGTAACTATACACACAGCCACTGTGGAGCCCTACCTGGAGATGAAAACAAACACAACCATCCCTCGCACACTAAATGTAATGCTCATGATCTAATCCTTGATGTGACAGATGCAGTAACAAATGTCATAAATAATCTTACATATCAAAATACATAATAACTTTACCCTAAGCAAATAGAAAGATGAAAATTAATGTCCTCTTATTTATTGGTTTGAGTATTTGTTGTTGTTTAATTACATTGTGCTTTTAGGTGTTGTTATCAATTGGTGTAAATATTGTGAGGTCCTAAGTATTCCATTTGGTGTGTGAGTTACAGTTTGCATTGCTTTTGTACAAATTATTAACTGCATACCTAATCTTAACTTGCAAATGCCGGTGTTTTTTATTTTAAATCATAACTACACATTAAATGTGTTTTTTGGCAAATGTCTGCTGTTTCTTTAAATTAACATTTAGTACTATAACCAAAGCTAACTATAAGTTCACATTAGCCCGTGATTTTCTTCACTGAGTTTTTTTAACCTATTCCACATCTGACAGTTTTCCAACCTGTCACAGATGGCCATTCCCAACCCTACACTGCCTTTGGCTATATGTGGTGGGAGTTGGCTGAAGAGCCTGGGCTTTGGCCATGCACTGTGCTGAACCTTCAGAGGGCCAGCAACCCACTCTGACTAGGCCCTGTTTTTTTGCATTTTAATTGCATTAGAATTGGCACACCCTAATGTAAGGTTCACAAATCTCTGGCAAGTTTTGTGACGGACCTCAAACCTGCATCCAGCTTCATGGGCTTCTATTGAGCCTCCTGTTTTTAGACTTGCAGAAACAAGAAAGGACAAGCGAAAGCCCATTAACCCATTAACCCATTAAGCTTGCAATGGGTTTTCAAATATAAGTCAGTGCTCTCAAACCTAGCTTGAAAAATGTCCTCTGAATCACAGGATACAATGCATAACTCAAAATTCAGAGTTTTATAAATAACAGCAATTACTAAACTAAAAATGGTGGTCTCTTACCTTCATCATATATAGAAGCTCAGTCTGTGTGGTTTGTTGATGCGGATGAATGGTGGAGTAAATTTGAGCCGGGTGCATGCTGCAGACGTTGGTGACCTTCAACAATAGACTGTCTTAGACCATGGTGAACATTCTAATGTGCACACTTCCCTACCACCAGTTGTGGGTGGATGAGGACAGGGCTGCCAATACAGCCTCTTCATCTCATTTGGTTTCCTCCTGTTCTATTGAAACCCACTTATCCCCCACTTTCTATATTGGTATTGGTCTCTGAGGTACTCAGAACACAAGGAGAAGGCTGTCTGGCCTGGAATTAAAAAACAAATGGTTTGACCTGTCCATACTGATTTAACCTGTGATTCTTGGCTTCACAACCTAGGAAATGTTAGACAACAATAGAAAGAAGCACTTTTCCAGGACTGAACTACTTTGTATTACACAACTTGTATAGTGGTTCTTCCCCCTGATTGGACATTAAAGCACATCTGGGTCATCAGCTAAAAAGCAAAACTATTTGTTGTGTATTTCTAAAATTATGTGGCCTACATTGGACACATAGGGGGTCATTCTGACCCTGGCGGTCTACGACCGCCAGGGCCACGAATGACGGAAGCACCGCCAACAGGCTGGCGGTGCTTCCTTGCCCATTCTGACCGCGGCGGTAAAGCCGCGGTCAGAAAACCGGGGCCGGCGGTTTCCCGCCGATTTAGCCCCGGTTGGGCGAATCCGCCATGGCAGCGCTGCAAGCAGCGCTGCCATGGGGATTCTGACCCCCTTCCCGCCAGCCTGTTTCTGGCGGTTGTCACCGCCAGGAAGAGGCTGGCGAGAATGGGTGTCCTGGGGCCCAGCGGGAAGGTCTGAATGCCGTCAGTGGTCTTTTGACCGCGTAGTGGGCAATTGGCAGTTCCCGCCTGGCGGGCGGCGACCGCCGCCCGCCAGAGTAGGAATGAGGCCCATAGAGTGTTAAGCATGAGGACCTAAATGTGCTCAAGTCATGTCATAGTAAACTTGTGATTGTGCTTAAGCATAAAGTGAAATAGAGCTTTAGGAGAGAGTTGCATTTTCAGACATGTACCTCTCCTTGGTGGTTGTGCTAGGTTGGTAGACCACAGCGTGCCGGAGGCCAGAATTTACGTCAGACTGCTTGGGTAAAAGTCTTGCTGAATGATGGTAAATCATTACCGTACGGGGTCTGGCACTTCCAAGAAGGTTCTGAAGTCCACCAGGGAAGTGTTTGATCCGGTTTTGTGACGAAAACTACATAGAAGTGTGCGAGGAAGAGGCTCTAAAAATCTAACTGCGCATCGGAGTCTCCTCCGTTCATTGTGAGGTTCCGCTGCCTGTGCTGTCTCTGACACCGGTCACCCGGAAGTGAAACAGTTCTTCACAGAGGGCAAAGCGGGAGCTTCGAGTTAACAAAGGAGCCCAGTGTTCAAGGATTGCAAAAAGACCTAGGAAAACCTTGAGACTGATCTTATGGAACGTGGACGTAGCAGACTGCTTGTCACTGTATACTGATGTGTTGGAAACATACTTTAATATGATCGAGACAGAGTGACGCACTGAGTGAGACGGAGCGAGCGAGACGGAGCTGACGCGCTAACAAGGGCGCCACTGTAGACACGGACGAGAGCATCCGCTGCCGTTGCGGCCATTGCTGTTGCCGCATAGGCTACTGAGAGAGGCAGGGAGAGCGCAGCTGTGTTAGTCACAGCAGCGGAGTGAGTGCACCAGGGCCACACGGAAGCGGCCCAGCCAGGTCTGGGTACAGCTTGTGAGCCCTGTGTGCCCTGTTTACCCACCACACCTCCCAACTGCACCTCGCTCCTCACCTACCTCCTCACTTACGAAACCTACGAACATTCAGCCCTTGGACACTCAGCCCTTGGACACTCAGCCCACTGCTGTACGTCGTCAACTTCACCTACTATTACCTAAGCAGAAGGTGTAGTGCTCAGGGCCTACCAGGGCCGACCATTCTCTACAGGTCGCAGCAGAGCTGCAGAGAGCGTGCACCGGGGTTACACGGAGGCGGCCCGCTAGGTTGGGTGCGGCTTGTGAATCCCCTGGCTGCCCCGCTCACCTGCCGCTGTAAACCACTGTAATCCTGCAATCCTAAACATCAGGAAAAAGCAAATTGCGCTTCTCTTTCACCAATCCGGGCCAAGAGATAGCCACCATGAGATCGGGGCGACTCAGGATTCTAGCAGAGGGCAAAGTCAAACCTTTAAAACCTCAAAGGAGGGCGCAAGGGAAGGGAAAGTGCTCAGCGAAGCACTCAGCGCCAAGTCCGCAAAGTAGCAGACAGGATCAGCTGGTAGCGCCCCTCACTCCTTTTCAGCTCTACTTCAAACAAACAGGACTCACTAACAAGGTGGAGTTTTTGAAAGATCCAGCGGCGGCTTTCTTCTCAAATCCCGACACCGACGTGGGGCTTCCAACCCCACTGATTCCACAACCTCTGATTACGGGGCAGCTGGGGCCTGAGCTGTTAACAAACCTGACACAAGAATTAGGGGTAGCCCTCCCCTGTCAGGAAACATCAGAGGACCAAGCTCCTGAAGAGCTTAGTGATCCCCTGCTCCAAGGGCAACAAATCAACTTCAGTTACTCAAGTAGCCCAATAGCGCACAAAAATTCGCAAGCAGGTAGAATCGTGACTATGGCTCAGGTACATGCCCAGGAGCGGGAAACTTCTCCAGGTGCTCATCTACAGGTTTTAACGGGCAACCCAAGTAACTCTGAGCTTCCAATCTCTACGGGTAATGCGACAGAGGTACATTATGACACTGGGCATGTGAAAACCCACCAACAATCGACCCCAATCCTGCGGTCAAAGTTCAACACCCAGGGGAACAATGAGAGACTGGACATTGGTTCCAAAGTAATTACAGGGTTGGAAGATTCTTGGTTACAGTCGCTCTCTATAACAAATAACAAAGACTTGGGAGAAGCGCTGGACTTAAAAACTTTTGATCTAGTGAATCCTAAGGACCAGCAGTCGAGCTATCCTCTGGTGGTAGGATGCATTAAAAACAGTATTACTACGCACCAACAAGAAAGAATTTTTAACTCGATTACTGAAATTTCGAGCGAGATGTCCAAAATACAATCACTTGAGGAATTAATGGTAAAAAGCAACTCGACTGCTTCACCTTCCAATAATATCCCCTCAGAGTCCATTAACAGGGAAATTCTATTAAAAAATCCCGCTCACGCAGGCCACCCTACTTGTGAAATGGGAGATCTAACGCGACTACACACCTCATTGCTGAATGCTCTACATACTTCAACAGCGGTTCTTAACATGCAATCAGATAAATTAGACTTGCAAATGGATCTAATGAAGGTAATGGCCACATGCATAGCTGGCATCAATCACAAACTGGACTCGCTGGCCATTCGGCCAACTGAACAAAATTGCAACCACCAGCACTTTCCTTGTAATTGTGGCCCAATATTAGATAAACTGTGTACGTTACCACAAGTCTTAGTAGAGATTCTGCAGGAAGTTAAAGCAAGGAAAATCAATGAGGCCATCTCCAGGAACCAAGATACATCTCAAAAGACACCAGTCTTTGGGGTAAGCAGCCCAGCAAAAAAAGATGCAAACATTCAGTGCATTAACCCAGTGGTCACACATGGATCAGATAGATCTTCACAGTCGGAACAAACAGCATCTACCAATTTGGAGAGTATAATTGAACAGCCAGCTTCAGCACTGAAACCCCTAACAAATAGACAAAAAAAGCAAGCAAGAAAGGCAAGGAAACAAACATGTGCCAAAGCTATTAATGACAATCTATATCCCATATTTTCAACGCTTCAGCAACCGCAAAATCGAGCTTTAGGAACCGCAAGCAGCATGCAAATCTCAAATAGCTTCAAAGCCATAAGGGAGGGGGTAGTCACCAGTCCAGAACAACAATTCACTGGAGAACATCTACCTGCTGACTCGCCAATGTCGCTCAAATATAACATGCCACACCCAACATCCCAAGACCAATTGAACAGGCACGCATTGGCCACGAGGTTGGCAGCTCCTTGTCAGGGAGACCTAAGGGTAGGAAATTGCATCTACAAGGATAAATCTGAGATCCCTTTAGATGCCCAATTACCAGTGAAGATTTCACCAGAACCACCCTCCTATGCAGCTGTCGCACAAGCCACTTCCTCACTATCTACAATAACCCTTCCGGACAAGACCCAGGGCATCTTGTCGAGTCTCAAAACATCTTCCAGGCAAAGATCGTCCGCTCAGGTCAATGCGGGGCAGGTTATAGTAATCCCCGCAGGCACAAAGAACAATAAATTCACTCCTTTAGCAGACGACTCGCAGTCCAGACTCAATCCTCGCACCAGAGAAACACACCTGTCACCGACCCTAAATCTCAAATATCCTTCAAGGGAGGTCGCAACTACTCATCATGATGGACGAATAAAGACAAAAGTAACAATTCAAAATACTCAAATAGCCGCAACAGACCTTGAAAACAAAGCCTTTTTAAGCAAACAAGCATGCACGCTCAAAAGGGCCCCAAGTAGAAACAAGTCGGAGGATGGTCAACGGAACAGGCCTATGCCACACAGAATTATAGAGCATTCCCAATCTAGTCATGTTATTGAAACTGATAGGGAATCAAGGCAGGTCATTCTAACCCCAGATTATGACTCACGCGGCCAACAAGATAGCCTGAACAGGGGCAACATTCTGAGGCTTTTGGCAGAGCTTCCTTCAACTAAGAAAATTATGTCCCCAGATTTAATATCACTGAAATTCCTCTCCAACAGAACTCAGAATGACCGGGAACAAACTCTGACTATGTGGAGAACAAGCGAAATCGCTGCTTTAATTATGGCAGTTAAGCAACAGTTTGAAAACTGGGGTATACGGCTATCACAACCAACCAACCCACGTTATCCTTTTCCCCTATTGGTAAATCTGAAAAGTGAACCAATTAAAAAAACTGAATCACAGGCCCACAAGCGCGGATGGGGCCCGGACGTCGGGGAAGCGGAACAGCGTCAATCCAAATGGGGGGAAAAAGATTCAAATACCTCTATTGACCCCCTAGTTGTAGGGAATGGAGTACAAGACGAATGGAGATGGTTGGCACGTACCCTAAATTCAAGAAGAAGTCATTGACCCACCATACGTAATGCACCAGATACAGATCAAAGGCCGACTGTTACTATTATGTCCTGGAACATTCCGGGAACAAAAGCAATTATTACAGAAGGATTTACAGTAATGTCCAGTTGCAACTACTCGATAATAGTGCTGCAAGAAACGTGGCTGGTACACCCGATAGAACTAGGAGGCTATTCTCTACACCACATTGGAGCTGAAAAATCAAACAAATCAGGCAAGGTAAGCGGTGGTCTAGCCACATACATCTCTACGGCACTTCAGGTCACAACAGAACAGCTGGCCTTCTCATCAACGGACTTACAGGCAATAAAAATCAATTTTAGTTTCAATCGTCATGCTCCACTAATTATCTTTAATGTCTACGCCCATCCGCGGAAACATCGCAAAGTACTTCTCTTCGAGAAGTTACTACAAAAGGTAGAAGAGATACGGTGCGCTAATCCAGCATGGGACATCTTAGTAACAGGCGACTTTCATAGCAACCTGATATATACTCCGGAACCGGACAAGCAATTGGCAGCAGAAAACGCAATTTCTGGATATAAGGGGCAAGCAATTGGTCGAGGCCTTAGAACATCTGAGTATGAGGGTGCTAAACGGCAGGGTGAAAGGTGATGTCCCACCCAGCTTTACTCATCATAGTGCAAAATCTGCAACTACAATTGACTATACTGCCGTCTCTCTTCCCCTGCTGGTACATGTTAAAAAATTCAAAATCATACCTACTCTTCACAGTGACCATTCGTTTCAGCACATAGAATTGGCTTGGAATGCTCCGTGTTTTCTTCCAGCCATAAATGAATTAGGAACAGTAACCTCTGTCAATCTAAACCACCTGTTTTGGATGGAGTCCTCTTTACCACAGCTGTGCAAAAATTTTAAAACCCTGCTTCAATCAACAGCATGCCAAAATCTCTCAGCTGGGGAAGTGTGGGCCAGCTATATTTGTTGGTATTCTCCTGGAAACTTTTGAGCCGTCTGCTACCTTGATTCGTACCCAAGTTTTGTCATACAGTAATTCTATACACCTCAAAATGCGTTCTTGCAAACCCCAACTCCGTAGTTTGTTCCAGAGAATTGCTCTGTCCACATAATCAAAAGCACTTTTGAGACCCCAAAACATATGTGTAAATTTTTCTTTAAGCACTTTGCTCGGTTGGCTATATCTCCTAGCGCAAGAATGTTAGTCACTGTGCCGTAGCCCTTCCGGAAACCAGCTTGATTCATAGGGACCAAGTTATTTAAATTAGACCAGGTGAGCAGGTCTGCTAGGATTAAAGAGGCAAAGTATTTGGCCTCACTGTCAATTAGAGCTATCAGCCTACAGCTAGCTGGGTTTGCCCTGCTGCCTCCTTTGTATATAGGATTAATGATGGATCCTTTCCAACTATCAGGAATGGTACTGTTACGTTCGACTTCAGCATATAATATTGACAGAGTGGCTGACCAATAATCGAGATCCGCCTTAAATATGGCTTGGGGGAGACCATTAGGGCCGGGAGCCCCGTCCCTACGGCTCCTTCTGATCACCTGTGCTACTTTATTGGCACTGAATCTCATATCACTCTGAGGAACGTCTGTAGGTTTTAGTGAAGCCTTCAGTTGCTGATTTTCTACAGGAGGGGTTGGCTTAAAAAATATGTCTAACAGGTAATCCACCCATTTATCTTCTGAAATTGAATGCACAGTTTATTACTCTTGCTTTTCCGTCTATTTCATTTACTGACATCCAGAATTCTCTATTATTAGCCTTTCTTAAGTTGAAAAGTAATTTGATCCAGAAATCCTCCTCCTTTTGGGTTCGTATTTGCCATAGCTGTTTCTTATAATTTTTCCGAAGGGTTTTTATTTGGGCACATAAAGATTGTGTAGGAGGTTTATCTTTTGTGGATCTGAGTTTACGTCTCAGATCCTTTCTTAATTCTAAGATGTTTGGTGGCATAGTTAGTGGCCTCCGGTTATGATTTGGAGCTTGACGCCTGGCCGAGCCAAGTGATGGTGCGTGTTGGCCCCGCACCTCTTTAACCTCTTCATGGCAGATCTCTCTGCAAAACTAGATGCAACCAACTCACATTCTCCAAGGATGGGAAGTCTGGCTATAACACATCAATTGTATGCTGATGACATTGTTCTGTTAAGCCACACAAAAATAGGGTTGCAACGACTGCTTACTGCCTTGGGCGAATTTGCAAAGACAAACAAACTAGAGGTTAACACTTCAAAGACAAAAACAATGTCAATAGGCTGCTCTTTGAATCCTGCAAACAAAATAAAATTGAACGGTTTCACTCTCGATACGATCTTCAGCTACAAATATCTTGGACTTACAGTAGACAATAAGATCAATTTTGTGCCGCAAAACCAGTATATTCTACAGAAGTTGTCACGGTTTCGGGCGGGGCTGATCAGGACTTTGGTTGGGACACCCCTTGAGGTCACCGAATATCCTAAAGAGGTAGTACACTGGGGCAGAGGAGCAGCTAAAGGCATACACGGAAAGGACAGCTATGGATAGGCACAGGAAACAGGAAAGTAAAAGCAGAGCAACCCTTGTGTGAACAAACAGGAAACGGATTACCAGTGGACAAACACGCTGGGGTTGTACACAGAGTAAGGCGCAGAACCTCCCACAGTGACAGGGAATCTCAATGCCTCTGTGCAGTTTGCTCTTACAGATAGTCACCCTGCCAGCCCCATAGAAAGGAGGCAGCAGAAGTGATTCTGTCTCTGGACCCTAGAGCACAAACAAGGATAGTACTTACATACACAGGACACGCTCTTGTGGGTCCAGCTGGAAACACAGTGGCGATTCCTGAGAAAACAGCAATAGCACACTGTCACTGTTAGGCACGAAATACAACGTATAACACTGGACAAGGATGGGGGCTGGAATTGCCTCCTGGAAACCAGGAGCCAACCCCAGTACACAGGAGGACACGTATACACTGGTGAAGACTGATAGAACACTTACCAGACACAAAGAACCAAGAAGAAACAGAAACAGAAGGGAACAAACAAAGAGGCAGAGGCAAGAACTAGGAACAGGCTCAGGCTGAAGCAAAGGCGGGTCTAGGACTTGAAAACAGGGCGCAAACTTCTGTCTGGGACAGACAGAGACAGGACTGGGAAACTGAGAACAGGCTCTGGCTGGAACAGGCAAGGACAGGACTGGAATACAGGGAGTAGGAAATGAGCAGTAAACAGGACTGGGAAACAGAGAGAAGGTTCAGGCTGAAACAAGGCAGGAGCAGGGCAGAGAAACAGGGAGCAGGCTTTGGAAGAAACAAACAGGTACAAGGCTAAGAAGTAGGGAGCAGACTCTGGCTGGAACAATCAGGAGCAGGGCAGAGAAACAGGAAACAGAATCAGGCTGGAACAGAACAGGAACAAAACTGGAACACCATCCGACAAGGGGTCTGTAACACAAAGGAATTGAAGTCCGATGCACCACGAGGAGCTTGAGAAAGTGGCTGCTTATAAGCAGTTCCCAGCTGGGCTGCACAGGAGTGGTCACAGGTGTGTGTAATTTCGGACACTTGCAAGTCCTGGAGGAGAGGATCCAGTGAAAAGGAGCAACTGGACTTCTCCCATTGAAAACAATGGGAAACAGAATCCGGGTTTTCCTGACAACCAAGCTGTGCATTATGGGATTTGCAGTCCCAAGAAGCAAATGTAGTCCTACACAAGTGTACCATGGAGAAAAGAGAAACAAACAGGAGTCAGCAAGGGACTCTAGATAGGTGTTCAAGGTGATTCCCAGGCTTCTGACAGTCCCCTTACAGCGCCCCCTGGAAATGGGACGACCGAGTCGTAACAGTATACCCCCTCCCACCAGTCTGCTCAAGAAGAGAAGGCGATCCTTTGGCTGAAAAAAGTTGAAGAGGAACAGCCACAGCAAGAAAATCCAACACCAACCTTGGTGGATAAGTTTACAGTCCTGCCATAGGTGAAACTTCCAATGAGCAAAGCATGTATTAATACCCATATAGGCTCCGATGTCTTTCCTCTCTATTGTTCGATTGATATGGGAGGAGTGCATGGAGTTGGTTTCTGGTGAAGTAGATTCAGGAGCAAGGAGATCTGGAATGGCATTACGGGCAGTTATCTTTATGACATTAGTTTCCTGTTCAATACTTTCCTCTTTGGAGGAGCTGATTGGTGTATTAGTAACTGTCAGGTCTGGAACACCTTCTGACAAGCAGGATTTGTCTATTTCTGCAGCAGTATTTACATTGATTGTGGTCTGAGGCTTGCAAAGCATAGAGACTTGGGAAACATGGGTAACTGGTGTTCTCAAAGTAAACATGAAAAAGTCAGAATTTTCTTTCGTCTTGGATGACTTCGGAGTATCAAATTCAGGAGCAACAAGAGTTTTTAAGTCTTTAGAAACTGGATTAACATCTGAAAATGTAGAAGTTCCACAAACTAATTCTTTAGGGTGATCTTCAGACAAGACTGGGATTTCTTCATTGCAAGTGCTCTGTGGTGTGTTCGTGGTATCATAAATGGTTTCTTTGCAAAGTGTTTCTACTACAGGTAGTTGATCTTCAACTCTGTTAACACTGAAAGGTTGTTCTTTGGAAAGAAATAGAACTGGAGTCTCTTCAGAAATCACCTTTACACTGTTACCTAAGTTTTCAGTTCTAGCCTTTGAATTGATGATGGTTTCTTGTAATAAAACACTAAGAACAGTACTTATCATCAGATCTTCGAATACAAGATTCAAATTCAAGTCTTTAGTTTTAGTGGGACATATTATATCTTTCAGTACTTGAGCTTCGGTTTCAGATTGCTGGGTTTCAGGAGTCTTTAATTTCAGGGACACAGCAGGTGACGGTGTGGCTGATTTTACATCAAGATCAGATACCGTTAGCTCAGAGATCTGTTCTTCACTAATTGTGGAGCTGAAAACAGGATACACATTGGCAGGGATCAGCAGGTCAGGGTCAGTGGTTGAGGCTGCAACTGTGTCCAGTTCTAGGAGAAGGCGCTCATTTCTTATGACAGGCTGTTTAGTTTCAGATTGCTGGCTTTCTTCCTTGTCTGAATTCTCCACGGTTTGCTTTGACACAGAAGAGATTTTTAAACTTTCTGAGAAGTCCATTACATTCTTAGTAATTGCGGGTATTTCTTCATGGTCAGAAAAATCCCTTAGTTCACTTGAAACAGGAACTGTCTCTTTATTGTCTAAAAATTCTATGATATTGTTTGACAGGGCAGGAGTATCCCCACAATCTGAAAATTCTGGTGTGTGCGCCATTTGAACAGCACTATCTGCAGGTTTGTTCACGGCAAGGCAGGAACCACTGTCATCATTAGATTCAGATTCTTCAACACTGTTGCACAACTTGCCATAAACCTCCAGTAAAGTCATATCTTGGTTTCTTAAGGTGCAGCTATTGGAGTCTGCATCAGAACTCTCTTCTTCCTTTGGCTTTATTTGTTCTGATAGAGGGGCTGAGACACTTCCTTCTGAAGACTCTGATCCATCCTTTGAATCAAGAGGTGTCAAATCTCTCAGAGATGTCAGAGATTCAGTCAACTGCACAGGGATATTCTCTGGAAAACTACAAGCTGAGAGAGAGTCTGAAGAAGAGGCTGATATATTTATAACTGGAGCTGTCTTTTCACTGTCATTAATAGAAAGGACAATCTGCTCTATAGAAGTCTTTGGAGAGGCACACAAAGTAGCATACTGTTCTTTAAGCCAAAGCTGGTGATCATTTTCTTTTTTCAGGTTTTCAAATTGCCTTGCAGTAGTTTCCATCAGCTGCTCTGTTACTTCTTCTACCTTACAGATAAACAGAATGTCTGGTTCTGGCAACAGTGAAATTTGCATTGTTGAAAAGAGCCCACGTGCATGATTTCTTGTGTATGTTACAACATATTCATCATAGAAGTCTGATATCTGCCTTTTAATCTGCCAAAACTGCTCTTTTAGTGTGTGTATGTCCATATTGTTATCAAACCCACTCAGAATAGAAAAGGGTTTAGCAGAGCTTTTAGGGATTGAGACTGGTGTATTATCATCCAGTCTGGGAAGAGCACAAGCCTTTTGAGTGGAACTAAGGAATCCCACAGTCTTTACTGATCCATTTGATACAGGTTCTATCCTGCTCACTTGAAAGCACTGAGGGACTGATAGGTCTTTATAAGAGTCAGCACTGCACTTTGAACTCTGAGGAACTGGCCTAGATGGGCTGAAGCACTCAACAGAAAACAAGGGAATCCCTAGTGTGGCTTCTTGAACAGTGTCAGGGTTCTTTGTTTTGACAGAGTCCTGGAAGTGAATTTGGGATACACTAGCATGAGGCGAGGAATTAACCGTCTTTACTTGAGAGTAAATGTCTTGTGCAGAGGTAGCAAAAGCACTTCTACGGTTATGAACATTCTTACTGGCTTCAGCTAATAGATACTGCAAAAACTCATTACATCCTTGTAATTCTTCTACAGACAGGGACTGGGGGTCATAGTCACAAATAACATAATAGTCTATCATTGAAAGATTAGCAAGCCACTCAGTGTACTACTGAACTTGCAAGTTATGGTTTTCTTTAACAAGTCTATCCTTTAAACTAAGGTCGTTTTTAGAGGATTTCAGAGAATGTATAGGCTTAGAAAGGGGTGCCTTAACATGATAGGAAACCATTTTACGTCTGTGTGTGCCTTTGCTGCCTGGGGAGCTTGAAATGTTTGGGTCGTGCATTCTGTCACGGTTTCGGGCGGGGCTGATCAGGACTTTGGTTGGGACACCCCTTGAGGTCACCGAATATCCTAAAGAGGTAGTACACTGGGGCAGAGGAGCAGCTAAAGGCATACACGGAAAGGACAGCTATGGATAGGCACAGGAAACAGGAAAGTAAAAGCAGAGCAACCCTTGTGTGAACAAACAGGAAACGGATTACCAGTGGACAAACACGCTGGGGTTGTACACAGAGTAAGGCGCAGAACCTCCCACAGTGACAGGGAATCTCAATGCCTCTGTGCAGTTTGCTCTTACAGATAGTCACCCTGCCAGCCCCATAGAAAGGAGGCAGCAGAAGTGATTCTGTCTCTGGACCCTAGAGCACAAACAAGGATAGTACTTACATACACAGGACACGCTCTTGTGGGTCCAGCTGGAAACACAGTGGCGATTCCTGAGAAAACAGCAATAGCACACTGTCACTGTTAGGCACGAAATACAACGTATAACACTGGACAAGGATGGGGGCTGGAATTGCCTCCTGGAAACCAGGAGCCAACCCCAGTACACAGGAGGACACGTATACACTGGTGAAGACTGATAGAACACTTACCAGACACAAAGAACCAAGAAGAAACAGAAACAGAAGGGAACAAACAAAGAGGCAGAGGCAAGAACTAGGAACAGGCTCAGGCTGAAGCAAAGGCGGGTCTAGGACTTGAAAACAGGGCGCAAACTTCTGTCTGGGACAGACAGAGACAGGACTGGGAAACTGAGAACAGGCTCTGGCTGGAACAGGCAAGGACAGGACTGGAATACAGGGAGTAGGAAATGAGCAGTAAACAGGACTGGGAAACAGAGAGAAGGTTCAGGCTGAAACAAGGCAGGAGCAGGGCAGAGAAACAGGGAGCAGGCTTTGGAAGAAACAAACAGGTACAAGGCTAAGAAGTAGGGAGCAGACTCTGGCTGGAACAATCAGGAGCAGGGCAGAGAAACAGGAAACAGAATCAGGCTGGAACAGAACAGGAACAAAACTGGAACACCATCCGACAAGGGGTCTGTAACACAAAGGAATTGAAGTCCGATGCACCACGAGGAGCTTGAGAAAGTGGCTGCTTATAAGCAGTTCCCAGCTGGGCTGCACAGGAGTGGTCACAGGTGTGTGTAATTTCGGACACTTGCAAGTCCTGGAGGAGAGGATCCAGTGAAAAGGAGCAACTGGACTTCTCCCATTGAAAACAATGGGAAACAGAATCCGGGTTTTCCTGACAACCAAGCTGTGCATTATGGGATTTGCAGTCCCAAGAAGCAAATGTAGTCCTACACAAGTGTACCATGGAGAAAAGAGAAACAAACAGGAGTCAGCAAGGGACTCTAGATAGGTGTTCAAGGTGATTCCCAGGCTTCTGACAGTCCCCTTACAGCGCCCCCTGGAAATGGGACGACCGAGTCGTAACAGAAGTCCAAAGCCTTGACGTTCGCTTTCTGCACTCTTGCTAAAAGATTAAAGGGCCTATCATATAAACCACTAATGTCGGTTACGTCGGCTAAATTCCTTCCAGCAATTACATACGGAAGTGCAGCCCAATACGGGAAAGATGCTAGCCTTCTGGAAAGGCAG
Organism: Pleurodeles waltl; assembly: GCF_031143425.1. Taxonomy (NCBI): domain Eukaryota; kingdom Metazoa; phylum Chordata; class Amphibia; order Caudata; family Salamandridae; genus Pleurodeles; species Pleurodeles waltl. The sequence goes on along the minus strand of NC_090439.1, from coordinate 581,306,669 downwards.
CAAATAAAAATCTATAAGCAAGTCTTCAATCTTCCTCGCTCTGTTTCCCCTGCACAGATAAGGCTGGAATTTGGTCTCACACAACAGCAGCTCGACAGGAAGGCCCACACAATAAAGATCTGGTAAAAAATAAGTAAAAACACTGTCAGCCCGCTAGTAGCGGCACTATGGAGTTCGGTAAATGGCAATCCTAATTCAGTATACAACAGATACCTGAACAACTCCTTGCAAGAGACGAAAACAAAGTACCTATGGGATTCCAACATGTCGTATTCCCTTTTGTGTAGAGCGATAAAAAAGGAAATAAGTATCCAATCTTTTCTAGATGATAAAGCTAAACTTGCGCAACGCTCACACGCCTGGCTGGTAATGCACACTTATACCACCATGGCCCCATCACAATACCTGGCCTAAACCTTCGCACTTCACATCAAGCATCGCTTCTTGACTCTGCGTTTGGGAGCATCTCCTGCTAGAGCGGATCAACCATCGTGGAAGAATAGAGGAGAGACTTCCTGCAGGCTATGCAAAGGCCCGAAAGAAGATATGGTTCACCTTATTTGTATTTGTCCAGCCTTAAAAGAAGCCCGCAGACAACTATTAAAACCGCTTTTTATGAGAAATGGGACTCGTTCCTGTCGGTCAGCGGTGATGTCAATGTTTGATCCTAATGATGCACAATCAATATGCAAATTTATCAAATTCTTGACTGCACACACCAAAGACGTAAAACTGCCATCCGGGATGCATACTTAATCACGCACTTTTTTGCATCTTAGAATTAAGAAACTGATTTTAGATCCTCGCATGGTTTCATGGCCAAGGAATTTATGGAATTTTATAGAATTTTTGAGATGTTTTATCTTTAAACATGTTGTATTATGAGATGATTGTTATGGTTTTTATTAACTAAACAATAAAGATTATTATTAAGTGGTAGTTTGTGTGTTTGTAGTGTTAGGTATCTAGGTATCATGTATCAAATCATGTGACAACAATTTTTAAGACATGCCTACATGTTGGGTGCAGCCAGGAGCCTAGGCTAATGGGGCGTTTTGCTAATGCACCACTACAGTTTTCTCTTTAGAAGCTCAAGCTCCACTTGATGCAACCATTAACTGCACTGGCCTAGACTGGGCACCTTCAGAGAAACCTACAGGGGCACCTGAGAGCTACAAGAGGCCATCAGGAAGTGTGAAATACACAGGCAGTGGGGGAAGCACATACAGCCTATCCAGGCGCGATAGCAGGGCAAGGACTCCCAGAGAGCAAACATGCAATGTAGACATACCTGCACTGAGGAGGGGCTCTGCTGGTGGTGTAAAGCGTTGGTCCAGGCCGTGGAGCAGAGCTGCTAGAGGCCAATTAGGTCTATTGAGAGGTGAACACTGAACCCTCTGTGAGACAGACTGCAGCTAGGCCTCATAGACATAATAAGAGGACTGTGGCCCTCATTACGATTCTGGCAGTCTTAAGACCACCAGACTCACAGTGGCAGTCAGACCGATGTTGTTGTGGCTGTCCGACTGCCACATTGCGACTTTGGCGGAGCAACCACGGCCCGACCGCCAACACCGCCAGGTTGCTGCCAGTCGACAGTCTGGCAGTATTGGAGGTTGTAATTTGCTGCATGCACCGCCGCCCTGGGGATTACGACTCCCCAATCCGCCAGCCTTTTCATGGTAGTTGGACCTCCATGGAAAGGCTGGTAGAATGGGAGTGTTGTGGCCCCCCTTAGGCCCCTGCACTGCCCATGCACTTGGCATGGGCAGTGCAGGGGCATGCATAGACAGCCCTGTCACGCTTTCCACTGGCCGAATTACGGGACGTGGAAAGCACAGTGAGTGCTGCTGCACTCGCCACACCGCCACATTGCTGCCGGTTTGATTACGAGCCGACAACAATGTTAAGGTCCTGATCCCTGCTGGGCTGGCCAACGGCCCAGCGGGAAACTTGTAATAGGGCCGGTGGTGTTCTAGCCTCACTGGTGGTCAGATGGCAGTATGAATTTAGCGGGCAGCCTCCGCCACCCGCCAAACTCGTAATGAGAGCCTATGTCATCTCCCACTCCAAGCTTTGCTGAGGTATTTCTGGGGCAATGAACAGGACACACCAACTTCAATCCTTCTAAGTATTAGTTTACTTTTCTCTCCTAAACTTTGAAAGGCCTGCTTACGGGGAGATTCTCAAGACCGATAAGAGGCATAGGATTGAGCTTCACCAGGTGGGGGATCTGTGCATACCGTGCAGTGGTGCTCCATGAATGATCCTGGAAACAACAATGCTATCATTCATTCCCTCATTGGAAGTCCAACAAGACAACAGAGTGAGATCACGTAAGCCAGGGATTAAAGGGAGGTCATAATAGATAATTGCCTGTTTTGTCAGGCACCAGCACACTAGACAAATCAGAGACTCAGTGAAAAAACATGGGTCTTTCATGGTGGAACACCACCAACTCTTCATCACCGGAGACTTCTTGAATGAAACTAGCTTGAAACATAAGAGATTTGTTGCTTAACAGCTACAATTGATGAAACTGGGGGAACAATAGAGACTGCTCGATCCAGTAAATATGCTCAGCACATCTTCTGACAAAATGACTGAGTATGAGGAACCTGGACAACTAGAGGGGTGGCTGGACTCACTGGAAGACACAACCTTGGATATTTCTCAGTGCTGGGAGAACTTGGTGTGCCATCTGTCGCAGTTTGATGTAACACAATCACAAAAAAGGGGAGTACGGGGTTGTTTATAAAGTAGGGGGGTCAGTAGTGTACTAATTGTGACGCTAGACCACTCGTAGTCCTCAACTAGAGGTGAAAATTGGGTGGGCTGTGTAGTGGTGTTCGGTCTGGGGGGAAGGAGAGGAGCTGGGGAAAAAACAAGGAAAGGAAAGTTTCCTTTACGGACTAGGTGGTCTCACACACTATATAGTGTCATGCTTCATCATATGACCACCTAGCCCCACCCAGGTAGGACAGTGCCACCTGGGCGGATTCGACCTCACTGTTAAAAGAACAGGAGGGAGTGCGTAAATTAATCTTATTCCTGGAAATAGGGATCCAGCTATGCTAGGGAAATAAAAACACCTACTCAGGTACCCGGGTAACTTTAATGGGGGTCCTGTGTGGTGTGGTTAAAAAGGATGGGGAACCAGTGTGAGAGCAATGACTCACAAGGTCACCTGTCTAAAATGGGGTAGCCGACATGTTTCTGCCCTTATGGTGGAGCTATGGAGAGTCTCTGGGCATTCATCAGGGCATTGGATCCCTGTAGTGATTCCTACTTAAACACTGCAAAAATAATCACATAGGGAAGGGAGGGCCTACCTTAACCAAGAAAATATCTGGGGAGGACCTAAAGAAAAAGGGATGAAAACAGACCAAAACATAGTGAATAATAAAACACAGCACACCACTCCACACGTGACAAAATTCATGCATGCCGCAGAAGTGCTGGTTGCAAAATTTAAATCGCAATAGCATCGAGGTAGGTAATGCACGGTACGCATTAGGAGGGGAAGACAATTTCTTACCCTCACAGTTGAGGCTACTAGCCTCTGGTATCCTGGAGAGGGAGCGTCCCCTTATAGTCAGACTCTAAGGTTCCAGGGGAAAAAAAGAGAAAGAGCAGAGGAAAAACCGATAATCATAAAGGTAGTTAAAGGAATGCGGGGGAGGGGAAGAGAGGAAAAGAGGAGAGTGAAAAGAAGGGAAAAAAAGGGGGAAGGAGTAGAGAGAGAGGGGATCCAATGACAGAGGAAAAGAGAGAGAAATGGAAAATAGAGGCAAAGATTATAGGTCAAGATGGAGAGGAGGAGATAAAAAGGAGAAAGAATGAGAAGGAAAAAAGAAAAAAAGAGAATAGGAAAAAGGAAGAGAGGAAAAAGGGAAGAGAAAGGGAAGTGGGAAGATAAAATAAGATAAAATAAATTAAAAAGGGAACAGAGATGTCTTATCTGTGTCTCCCACGCTGTCTGACTCACTGCATCAAAGGTGGGCGCTCTCTGTGCGCCTATACCGACCTCTCGTTCAGGACCGCTTGGATACAATGGTCTGGTGGTGAGGGGTAGATATAGTGGCCTTAATTAGGACAAATGGCAGCTGATGTGAATCACCGTCGCGGCCCAGGAGGGCGGGGCCGGAAGTACGGAGTGATCCCTCCAAATATGGTCATAGCCCGAAGTGGCCCATAATGGCTTTTAGAGTGCCGGGGGCCGGAACCTATCAAATTCCACTAGGACGAGCGCCGGGGGGAAAACACTGTCCCCGTAGAAGGAAACGCCGGTATGGGGGCGAGGACGCGTCAGCCAGAACTCTGTTACTGGCGGTGACGCTCGCCCCGCGAGTGCTGTAGGGAAATGTAGTTTCCCGGCAGCACTCGCGGCTGACCAGTGGTGGGAGCCGCCGGGAAACGGAGTTTTCGGGCGGCTCAGTGCGCTTGGGGAGCGCAAACTGAAAAGAGGGGGGGGAAGGGGGAGGAGGAAAGGGGGGGGGAAAAGGGGGGAAAAAAGGGAAGGGGAAGGGAGGAAGGGGAGGGGGAACGGGGAGGGAACAAGGGCAGGGGGGGGAGAATGGAAATGAAAATAAAATTAAGAATGAAGATGAAAATAAAAATAAAAATAAAAATAAAAATAAACATAAAGGATAAAAAATATATCTAAAAATTTTTTTTTATACATAATAAAATAATAAAAATGCAACTGAAAATAAAAAGGGGAGGGAGGTGGGGAACAGAAGAAAGGATGGGGGAGGGAACAGAGAAGGGGAGGAGAGAGGAACACACAAGAGATGAGAAAGAGAAGTGAAGGGAAATTTTTATTGTTTTCAGAGAGGAGGAAGTAGCGAAGGCGTATAGACAAAAAGAGAAAAGAAGAAAAAAAGAGAAAAAAAGAGGAAAGGGGAGAAGGAAAAAAGGGGAAAAAAGGGGAAAAAAGGGAAAAAGGGGAAAAAAGGGAAAAAAAGGAGAAAAAGGAAAAAAAAGGGGAAAAGAGAGAAAAGAGAAGAGAAAGTCCGTGGGCAGAAAAAATTCCTGGGCAGAAAAAATTCAAGTGGGTTCTAGGGTTGCAGAGAGAACCACGGTATCTCATCATTTAATCCAACCGTGTCTGTGTGCAACCTCCAAATCCAGCGTTGCTCAGCCCTAAAAAGTTTTTCAGACATGTTGGTGGTCGAGGGGGAAAATTGTTCCAGGACTGTCCATGACATGTCGTCTGGGGAATGATTTTTTTGTAAGAAATGGCTGGTAAGTTTAGTAGCATCTCGTTTGCACCTGATCGTGCTCCTGTGCTCACAGATTCTGATGCTAACTTTTCTTGTGGTCATCCCCACGTACTGAAGTGGGCAAGGGCATTTGATTAGGTAGATTACGTTTTTGCTGTTACAATTGGTAAATGATTTTTGCACCCAAGGGGTTCTAAGGTTGAGGTTGATGGTGGTGGATTTTTGGGTAAAGGGGCAAACACTGCAGTTGCCGCATGGGTGGTGACCAGCAGGGGGGGCCAATTGCCAGAGTGTGGTCTGTGCGGGTCGCCGTTTCTCCTTTGGTCTGGTATGGACCACCATATCACGTATATTACTTGCTCTCTTATACGCGTGTAGTGGTGGATCAAAGGGTAAGCCACCTGAAGTCAGGATTTTCCAATTGTCTTTTATGATCTTTTGAATTTCATTAGATAAAGGATTAAATGTGGTCACACAAACGATCTTGTCCAAATTTGACTTCGGTGCGTGGGGCTGTAGCAGCTGGTCTCTATTATTATTGCGCGCTCTTTTTAAAGCCCTGCTCACTAGGTGTGGGGGATAGTCTTTGGTGTGTAACTTCACAGTTAATTTGTCTGCATGTTTGCGATAGTCAATCACTGAAGAGCAGTTTCGTCTTAACCGTAGGAACTGCCCAACCGGGAGGTTATCTCTTAGAGCTCGAGGGTGGAAGCTCTGATATTGTAACAGATTATTACAGTCCGTTGGTTTGTAGTATACCTCAGTGGCTAGCCCTCCATCATGCTCATAGATAAGTAAATCTAGGAAAGGTAACTTGTTGTCGCCTATGTTCATTGTGAATGTGAGGAAAGGGTTTGCTCCGTTAAGCCAAACTGCAAACACCTGGGCTTCTACCCTACTTCCCGTCCATATTAGCAGTACATCGTCGATGTATCGCTTCCAGAGTTTGATCTGGTCACGGTAGGGGTTCTCCTCATTCAAGACAATTTGTCTTTCAAAATGGTCAACGTATAGACATGCTAGACTAGGGGCGAATGTGCTGCCCATTGATGTACCCTGTGTCTGTAAAAAGAAACTATCCTCAAATTTAAAGTAGTTTCTGGTGAGAGCGAGATGTGCTAAGTCCAGGATAAAACCCGGAGGGGTTTGGGATTCATTCATGTGAGTTTCCAGCAGATCACTTATCACTTCCAAGGTCGCCTCTTGCGGAATATTGGTGTATAGTGACTCCACGTCGAGGGTAATCAGGAGCTCCTTGGTTTTGTCAAAGGTTATAGAATCCAGTAAAAGGAGGACATGGGTGGTGTCCTTCAGATAGGTCGGGATTCTTTTAACTAGTGGTTGTAGAAAGAAATCCACGAATTTTGACAAAGGCTCTAGTGCTGAGCCTAGACCGGAAACTATGGGTCGTCCGGGGGGGGGAATCTTTTCTTTGTGTACTTTTGGTAAAATATAAAAGTACAGGATTTTCGGATTGGTCTGTATCAGGAATGATGCCTCATGATCTGTAATCCAGTTGTTTTCTTTCCCTTTAGATACTAGGAAAGCGATTTCTTCTTGGACATCAGTAGTAGGATCACGTGCCAAACGTTTATAGTGTCTGGTATTCCCTAGTAGTCGCTCACACTCATCTCTGTACATTTGTTGTGGGAGAATCACTGTGGCCCCACCCTTATCTGCTGGTTTTATAATGATGGTGGGGTCAGCTGTGAGGCCCTTCAGTGACTCTATTTCGATTTGGCTCATATTGTGGAATATTTTGTTGGGTGCTTCAGTGAGACCATTGATTTTTAGGGATACTGATTTTTCGAAAGCCAGTACCTCCGGGGGCATTTGCCCTGCCGGGGGACAGAAAGTAGACTTGGGACGTAGTCCCGTGTTCTGTGTGGGAGTGTCATATTCCTTCCCAAGGAAGAAGGTCTTTAGGCGGATCTTACGGAACAAGCCCGCTAGTTCTGTTCTAGTTCTGAATAAGTCAACCTTCGGGGTAGGTACAAAGTTCAAACCTTTGTTTAATGCTAGAGTTTCGGTTTGGCTCAAACTCCGGTTGCTTAGATTGATGATGTTGCTTGTCTTTTCAGGGGCAAGTTTCACTTTGTCTTGCTGGTCCCTGGGACGGAATCCCTGTGTAGTGGATTTTCCAAAGCATCCTCTTTTGGGCGCCACTGTACCTCTTTTCTCCTCCCCCTGTCCCTCCCGTGACCTCTGTCTAAAAAAGGCGGCGGGGGTTCGGAAAAGGACCATTGGGCTGGGTGTTGCAGGTAGGGTGTTTGATATTGTTGAGGAGGGCCATATTGATTTGGCCAACCCCATTGTTGGTTAAAATAAGGCGGGTAAAGGGGAGGTGCCGGTGGAAAGTTCCATCCTCCTCGACGTTGCCCACGCCGCCCACGGCGATGTCGTATGTTTCCTGAAGAGTTACTGTCACTGTCTGAGCTGATATTGCCCCCGGATGAGGTGTCAGAAGTGTTGGTGGAATTCTTTGCTACATAATCAGGTTTAGTGTAGGGATATATCCTTTCCAGGGAAAAACGATTCAGATCTTTTTGGAATTTGGCTATTTTTTGCTGGGTTAGGTATTCTTTATATTCATTCATGTTTTTGTTTACCTCCTCCAGTTTCTTTTTGAAGGAGAGAATACTCACACCTGACTTCAGGTTGTTCTCACTGGTTTTTATCTGGACCAGTAGGGTTTCAGATAGCCTAGTGGCTGTTTTTATAATTAATATCAGCCAATCTAGAGTGCATTTCCATGCTATAAGTGACCAATCTTTACGAAACTCAAAGTCGTCAAGGAATATGCGGGGCTCATTAGTGACGAGTAGTCCGTTTGGTGCAGAGTTACTACGGAGGTATTCCGTGAGAACAGCTCCATGTAGTATAGTCTTAACTTGGGAGCGTTTTAATTCCACTAGGGTGTCCCAGTCCCCCAGTTGGAACAAACTTTTTGACAAAGCCGTGTCCCCAAGAAGTGAAGGGGCTGCGAGGATAGCTGATACTTCCTCGTCATTGAAGGAGAGACCATCTGCCATGGTGTGGGTGGGGGGAAGAGAAGGGAGGAGGGAAAAAGGGTCTAATTGTAGAAGACAGAAGCGGGAACCGAAGTTCTAAGGGACGCAGACGAGATAAGGGTGCTCACTGGGAGACAGCAAGCTACGACTCTCACAATCGAGAGATAAGGATAAGAAAGCTCTCGCAGCCGGGCGGCTGCTCTACTATCACATTACACAAGGGAGAGCGGATGGGAGCAAGGGGAAAAAACCAAACCGTACTCGACTCCCACATAAACACAATCACAAAAAAGGGGAGTACGGGGTTGTTTATAAAGTAGGGGGGTCAGTAGTGTACTAATTGTGACGCTAGACCACTCGTAGTCCTCAACTAGAGGTGAAAATTGGGTGGGCTGTGTAGTGGTGTTCGGTCTGGGGGGAAGGAGAGGAGCTGGGGAAAAAACAAGGAAAGGAAAGTTTCCTTTACGGACTAGGTGGTCTCACACACTATATAGTGTCATGCTTCATCATATGACCACCTAGCCCCACCCAGGTAGGACAGTGCCACCTGGGCGGATTCGACCTCACTGTTAAAAGAACAGGAGGGAGTGCGTAAATTAATCTTATTCCTGGAAATAGGGATCCAGCTATGCTAGGGAAATAAAAACACCTACTCAGGTACCCGGGTAACTTTAATGGGGGTCCTGTGTGGTGTGGTTAAAAAGGATGGGGAACCAGTGTGAGAGCAATGACTCACAAGGTCACCTGTCTAAAATGGGGTAGCCGACATGTTTCTGCCCTTATGGTGGAGCTATGGAGAGTCTCTGGGCATTCATCAGGGCATTGGATCCCTGTAGTGATTCCTACTTAAACACTGCAAAAATAATCACATAGGGAAGGGAGGGCCTACCTTAACCAAGAAAATATCTGGGGAGGACCTAAAGAAAAAGGGATGAAAACAGACCAAAACATAGTGAATAATAAAACACAGCACACCACTCCACACGTGACAAAATTCATGCATGCCGCAGAAGTGCTGGTTGCAAAATTTAAATCGCAATAGCATCGAGGTAGGTAATGCACGGTACGCATTAGGAGGGGAAGACAATTTCTTACCCTCACAGTTGAGGCTACTAGCCTCTGGTATCCTGGAGAGGGAGCGTCCCCTTATAGTCAGACTCTAAGGTTCCAGGGGAAAAAAAGAGAAAGAGCAGAGGAAAAACCGATAATCATAAAGGTAGTTAAAGGAATGCGGGGGAGGGGAAGAGAGGAAAAGAGGAGAGTGAAAAGAAGGGAAAAAAAGGGGGAAGGAGTAGAGAGAGAGGGGATCCAATGACAGAGGAAAAGAGAGAGAAATGGAAAATAGAGGCAAAGATTATAGGTCAAGATGGAGAGGAGGAGATAAAAAGGAGAAAGAATGAGAAGGAAAAAAGAAAAAAAGAGAATAGGAAAAAGGAAGAGAGGAAAAAGGGAAGAGAAAGGGAAGTGGGAAGATAAAATAAGATAAAATAAATTAAAAAGGGAACAGAGATGTCTTATCTGTGTCTCCCACGCTGTCTGACTCACTGCATCAAAGGTGGGCGCTCTCTGTGCGCCTATACCGACCTCTCGTTCAGGACCGCTTGGATACAATGGTCTGGTGGTGAGGGGTAGATATAGTGGCCTTAATTAGGACAAATGGCAGCTGATGTGAATCACCGTCGCGGCCCAGGAGGGCGGGGCCGGAAGTACGGAGTGATCCCTCCAAATATGGTCATAGCCCGAAGTGGCCCATAATGGCTTTTAGAGTGCCGGGGGCCGGAACCTATCAAATTCCACTAGGACGAGCGCCGGGGGGAAAACACTGTCCCCGTAGAAGGAAACGCCGGTATGGGGGCGAGGACGCGTCAGCCAGAACTCTGTTACTGGCGGTGACGCTCGCCCCGCGAGTGCTGTAGGGAAATGTAGTTTCCCGGCAGCACTCGCGGCTGACCAGTGGTGGGAGCCGCCGGGAAACGGAGTTTTCGGGCGGCTCAGTGCGCTTGGGGAGCGCAAACTGAAAAGAGGGGGGGGAAGGGGGAGGAGGAAAGGGGGGGGGAAAAGGGGGGAAAAAAGGGAAGGGGAAGGGAGGAAGGGGAGGGGGAACGGGGAGGGAACAAGGGCAGGGGGGGGAGAATGGAAATGAAAATAAAATTAAGAATGAAGATGAAAATAAAAATAAAAATAAAAATAAAAATAAACATAAAGGATAAAAAATATATCTAAAAATTTTTTTTTATACATAATAAAATAATAAAAATGCAACTGAAAATAAAAAGGGGAGGGAGGTGGGGAACAGAAGAAAGGATGGGGGAGGGAACAGAGAAGGGGAGGAGAGAGGAACACACAAGAGATGAGAAAGAGAAGTGAAGGGAAATTTTTATTGTTTTCAGAGAGGAGGAAGTAGCGAAGGCGTATAGACAAAAAGAGAAAAGAAGAAAAAAAGAGAAAAAAAGAGGAAAGGGGAGAAGGAAAAAAGGGGAAAAAAGGGGAAAAAAGGGAAAAAGGGGAAAAAAGGGAAAAAAAGGAGAAAAAGGAAAAAAAAGGGGAAAAGAGAGAAAAGAGAAGAGAAAGTCCGTGGGCAGAAAAAATTCCTGGGCAGAAAAAATTCAAGTGGGTTCTAGGGTTGCAGAGAGAACCACGGTATCTCATCATTTAATCCAACCGTGTCTGTGTGCAACCTCCAAATCCAGCGTTGCTCAGCCCTAAAAAGTTTTTCAGACATGTTGGTGGTCGAGGGGGAAAATTGTTCCAGGACTGTCCATGACATGTCGTCTGGGGAATGATTTTTTTGTAAGAAATGGCTGGTAAGTTTAGTAGCATCTCGTTTGCACCTGATCGTGCTCCTGTGCTCACAGATTCTGATGCTAACTTTTCTTGTGGTCATCCCCACGTACTGAAGTGGGCAAGGGCATTTGATTAGGTAGATTACGTTTTTGCTGTTACAATTGGTAAATGATTTTTGCACCCAAGGGGTTCTAAGGTTGAGGTTGATGGTGGTGGATTTTTGGGTAAAGGGGCAAACACTGCAGTTGCCGCATGGGTGGTGACCAGCAGGGGGGGCCAATTGCCAGAGTGTGGTCTGTGCGGGTCGCCGTTTCTCCTTTGGTCTGGTATGGACCACCATATCACGTATATTACTTGCTCTCTTATACGCGTGTAGTGGTGGATCAAAGGGTAAGCCACCTGAAGTCAGGATTTTCCAATTGTCTTTTATGATCTTTTGAATTTCATTAGATAAAGGATTAAATGTGGTCACACAAACGATCTTGTCCAAATTTGACTTCGGTGCGTGGGGCTGTAGCAGCTGGTCTCTATTATTATTGCGCGCTCTTTTTAAAGCCCTGCTCACTAGGTGTGGGGGATAGTCTTTGGTGTGTAACTTCACAGTTAATTTGTCTGCATGTTTGCGATAGTCAATCACTGAAGAGCAGTTTCGTCTTAACCGTAGGAACTGCCCAACCGGGAGGTTATCTCTTAGAGCTCGAGGGTGGAAGCTCTGATATTGTAACAGATTATTACAGTCCGTTGGTTTGTAGTATACCTCAGTGGCTAGCCCTCCATCATGCTCATAGATAAGTAAATCTAGGAAAGGTAACTTGTTGTCGCCTATGTTCATTGTGAATGTGAGGAAAGGGTTTGCTCCGTTAAGCCAAACTGCAAACACCTGGGCTTCTACCCTACTTCCCGTCCATATTAGCAGTACATCGTCGATGTATCGCTTCCAGAGTTTGATCTGGTCACGGTAGGGGTTCTCCTCATTCAAGACAATTTGTCTTTCAAAATGGTCAACGTATAGACATGCTAGACTAGGGGCGAATGTGCTGCCCATTGATGTACCCTGTGTCTGTAAAAAGAAACTATCCTCAAATTTAAAGTAGTTTCTGGTGAGAGCGAGATGTGCTAAGTCCAGGATAAAACCCGGAGGGGTTTGGGATTCATTCATGTGAGTTTCCAGCAGATCACTTATCACTTCCAAGGTCGCCTCTTGCGGAATATTGGTGTATAGTGACTCCACGTCGAGGGTAATCAGGAGCTCCTTGGTTTTGTCAAAGGTTATAGAATCCAGTAAAAGGAGGACATGGGTGGTGTCCTTCAGATAGGTCGGGATTCTTTTAACTAGTGGTTGTAGAAAGAAATCCACGAATTTTGACAAAGGCTCTAGTGCTGAGCCTAGACCGGAAACTATGGGTCGTCCGGGGGGGGGAATCTTTTCTTTGTGTACTTTTGGTAAAATATAAAAGTACAGGATTTTCGGATTGGTCTGTATCAGGAATGATGCCTCATGATCTGTAATCCAGTTGTTTTCTTTCCCTTTAGATACTAGGAAAGCGATTTCTTCTTGGACATCAGTAGTAGGATCACGTGCCAAACGTTTATAGTGTCTGGTATTCCCTAGTAGTCGCTCACACTCATCTCTGTACATTTGTTGTGGGAGAATCACTGTGGCCCCACCCTTATCTGCTGGTTTTATAATGATGGTGGGGTCAGCTGTGAGGCCCTTCAGTGACTCTATTTCGATTTGGCTCATATTGTGGAATATTTTGTTGGGTGCTTCAGTGAGACCATTGATTTTTAGGGATACTGATTTTTCGAAAGCCAGTACCTCCGGGGGCATTTGCCCTGCCGGGGGACAGAAAGTAGACTTGGGACGTAGTCCCGTGTTCTGTGTGGGAGTGTCATATTCCTTCCCAAGGAAGAAGGTCTTTAGGCGGATCTTACGGAACAAGCCCGCTAGTTCTGTTCTAGTTCTGAATAAGTCAACCTTCGGGGTAGGTACAAAGTTCAAACCTTTGTTTAATGCTAGAGTTTCGGTTTGGCTCAAACTCCGGTTGCTTAGATTGATGATGTTGCTTGTCTTTTCAGGGGCAACTGGGACACCCTAGTGGAATTAAAACGCTCCCAAGTTAAGACTATACTACATGGAGCTGTTCTCACGGAATACCTCCGTAGTAACTCTGCACCAAACGGACTACTCGTCACTAATGAGCCCCGCATATTCCTTGACGACTTTGAGTTTCGTAAAGATTGGTCACTTATAGCATGGAAATGCACTCGAGATTGGCTGATATTAATTATAAAAACAGCCACTAGGCTATCTGAAACCCTACTGGTCCAGATAAAAACCAGTGAGAACAACCTGAAGTCAGGTGTGAGTATTCTCTCCTTCAAAAAGAAACTGGAGGAGGTAAACAAAAACATGAATGAATATAAAGAATACCTAACCCAGCAAAAAATAGCCAAATTCCAAAAAGATCTGAATCGTTTTTCCCTGGAAAGGATATATCCCTACACTAAACCTGATTATGTAGCAAAGAATTCCACCAACACTTCTGACACCTCATCCGGGGGCAATATCAGCTCAGACAGTGACAGTAACTCTTCAGGAAACATACGACATCGCCGTGGGCGGCGTGGGCAACGTCGAGGAGGATGGAACTTTCCACCGGCACCTCCCCTTTACCCGCCTTATTTTAACCAACAATGGGGTTGGCCAAATCAATATGGCCCTCCTCAACAATATCAAGCACCCTACCTGCAACACCCAGCCCAATGGTCCTTTTCCGAACCCCCGCCGCCTTTTTTAGACAGAGGTCACGGGAGGGACAGGGGGAGGAGAAAAGAGGTACAGTGGCGCCCAAAAGAGGATGCTTTGGAAAATTCACTACACAGGGATTCCGTCCCAGGGACCAGCAAGACAAAGTGAAACTGGCCCCTGAAAAGACAAGCAACATCATCAATCTAAGCAACCGGAGTTTGAGCCAAACCGAAACTCTAGCATTAAACAAAGGTTTGAACTTTGTACCTACCCCGAAGGTTGACTTATTCAGAACTAGAACAGAACTAGCGGGCTTGTTCCGTAAGATCCGCCTAAAGACCTTCTTCCTTGGGAAGGAATATGACACTCCCACACAGAACACAGGACTACGTCCCAAGTCTACTTTCTGTCCCCCGGCAGGGCAAATGCCCCCGGAGGTACTGGCTTTCGAAAAATCAGTATCCCTAAAAATCAATGGTCTCACTGAAGCACCCAACAAAATATTCCACAATATGAGCCAAATCGAAATAGAGTCACTGAAGGGCCTCACAGCTGACCCCACCATCATTATAAAACCAGCAGATAAGGGTGGGGCCACAGTGATTCTCCCACAACAAATGTACAGAGATGAGTGTGAGCGACTACTAGGGAATACCAGACACTATAAACGTTTGGCACGTGATCCTACTACTGATGTCCAAGAAGAAATCGCTTTCCTAGTATCTAAAGGGAAAGAAAACAACTGGATTACAGATCATGAGGCATCATTCCTGATACAGACCAATCCGAAAATCCTGTACTTTTATATTTTACCAAAAGTACACAAAGAAAAGATTCCCCCCCCCGGACGACCCATAGTTTCCGGTCTAGGCTCAGCACTAGAGCCTTTGTCAAAATTCGTGGATTTCTTTCTACAACCACTAGTTAAAAGAATCCCGACCTATCTGAAGGACACCACCCATGTCCTCCTTTTACTGGATTCTATAACCTTTGACAAAACCAAGGAGCTCCTGATTACCCTCGACGTGGAGTCACTATACACCAATATTCCGCAAGAGGCGACCTTGGAAGTGATAAGTGATCTGCTGGAAACTCACATGAATGAATCCCAAACCCCTCCGGGTTTTATCCTGGACTTAGCACATCTCGCTCTCACCAGAAACTACTTTAAATTTGAGGATAGTTTCTTTTTACAGACACAGGGTACATCAATGGGCAGCACATTCGCCCCTAGTCTAGCATGTCTATACGTTGACCATTTTGAAAGACAAATTGTCTTGAATGAGGAGAACCCCTACCGTGACCAGATCAAACTCTGGAAGCGATACATCGACGATGTACTGCTAATATGGACGGGAAGTAGGGTAGAAGCCCAGGTGTTTGCAGTTTGGCTTAACGGAGCAAACCCTTTCCTCACATTCACAATGAACATAGGCGACAACAAGTTACCTTTCCTAGATTTACTTATCTATGAGCATGATGGAGGGCTAGCCACTGAGGTATACTACAAACCAACGGACTGTAATAATCTGTTACAATATCAGAGCTTCCACCCTCGAGCTCTAAGAGATAACCTCCCGGTTGGGCAGTTCCTACGGTTAAGACGAAACTGCTCTTCAGTGATTGACTATCGCAAACATGCAGACAAATTAACTGTGAAGTTACACACCAAAGACTATCCCCCACACCTAGTGAGCAGGGCTTTAAAAAGAGCGCGCAATAATAATAGAGACCAGCTGCTACAGCCCCACGCACCGAAGTCAAATTTGGACAAGATCGTTTGTGTGACCACATTTAATCCTTTATCTAATGAAATTCAAAAGATCATAAAAGACAATTGGAAAATCCTGACTTCAGGTGGCTTACCCTTTGATCCACCACTACACGCGTATAAGAGAGCAAGTAATATACGTGATATGGTGGTCCATACCAGACCAAAGGAGAAACGGCGACCCGCACAGACCACACTCTGGCAATTGGCCCCCCCTGCTGGTCACCACCCATGCGGCAACTGCAGTGTTTGCCCCTTTACCCAAAAATCCACCACCATCAACCTCAACCTTAGAACCCCTTGGGTGCAAAAATCATTTACCAATTGTAACAGCAAAAACGTAATCTACCTAATCAAATGCCCTTGCCCACTTCAGTACGTGGGGATGACCACAAGAAAAGTTAGCATCAGAATCTGTGAGCACAGGAGCACGATCAGGTGCAAACGAGATGCTACTAAACTTACCAGCCATTTCTTACAAAAAAATCATTCCCCAGACGACATGTCATGGACAGTCCTGGAACAATTTTCCCCCTCGACCACCAACATGTCTGAAAAACTTTTTAGGGCTGAGCAACGCTGGATTTGGAGGTTGCACACAGACACGGTTGGATTAAATGATGAGATACCGTGGTTCTCTCTGCAACCCTAGAACCCACTTGAATTTTTTCTGCCCAGGAATTTTTTCTGCCCACGAACTTTCTCTTCTCTTTTCTCTCTTTTCCCCTTTTTTTCCTTTTTCTCCTTTTTTTCCCTTTTTTCCCCTTTTTCCCTTTTTTCCCCTTTTTTCCCCTTTTTTCCTTCTCCCCTTTCCTCTTTTTTTCTCTTTTTTTCTTCTTTTCTCTTTTTGTCTATACGCCTTCGCTACTTCCTCCTCTCTGAAAACAATAAAAATTTCCCTTCACTTCTCTTTCTCATCTCTTGTGTGTTCCTCTCTCCTCCCCTTCTCTGTTCCCTCCCCCATCCTTTCTTCTGTTCCCCACCTCCCTCCCCTTCTTATTTTCAGTTGCATTTTTATTATTTTATTATGTATATAAAAAAAAATTTATATATATTTTTTATCCTTTATGTTTATTTTTATTTTTATTTTTATTTTTATTTTCATCTTCATTCTTAATTTTATTTTCATTTCCATTCTCCCCCCCCTGCCCTTGTTCCCTCCCCGTTCCCCCTCCCCTTCCTCCCTTCCCCTTCCCTTTTTTCCCCCCTTTTCCCCCCCCCTTTCCTCCTCCCCACTCCCCCCTCCTCTTTTCAGTTTGCGCTCCCCAAGCGCACTGAGCCGCCCGAAAACTCCGTTTCCCGGCGGCTCCCACCACTGGTCAGCCGCGAGTGCTGCCGGGAAACTACATTTCCCTACAGCACTCGCGGGGCGAGCGTCACCGCCAGTAACAGAGTTCTGGCTGACGCGTCCTCGCCCCCATACCGGCGTTTCCTTCTACGGGGACAGTGTTTTCCCCCCGGCGCTCGTCCTAGTGGAATTTGATAGGTTCCGGCCCCCGGCACTCTAAAAGCCATTATGGGCCACTTCGGGCTATGACCATATTTGGAGGGATCACTCCGTACTTCCGGCCCCGCCCTCCTGGGCCGCGACGGTGATTCACATCAGCTGCCATTTGTCCTAATTAAGGCCACTATATCTACCCCTCACCACCAGACCATTGTATCCAAGCGGTCCTGAACGAGAGGTCGGTATAGGCGCACAGAGAGTGCCCACCTTTGATGCAGTGAGTCAGACAGCGTGGGAGACACAGATAAGACATCTCTGTTCCCTTTTTAATTTATTTTATCTTATTTTATCTTCCCACTTCCCTTTCTCTTCCCTTTTTCCTCTCTTCCTTTTTCTTTAGGTCCTCCCCAGATATTTTCTTGGTTAAGGTAGGCCCTCCCTTCCCTATGTGATTATTTTCGCAGTGTTTAAGTAGGAATCACTACAGGGATCCAATGCCCTGATGAATGCCCAGAGACTCTCCATAGCTCCACCATAAGGGCAGAAACATGTCGGCTACCCCATTTTAGACAGGTGACCTTGTGAGTCATTGCTCTCACACTGGTTCCCCATCCTTTTTAACCACACCACACAGGACCCCCATTAAAGTTACCCGAGTACCTGAGTAGGTGTTTTTATTTCCCTAGCATAGCTGGATCCCTATTTCCAGGAATAAGATTAATTTACGCACTCCCTCCTGTTCTTTTAACAGTGAGGTCGAGTCCGCCCAGGTGGCACTGTCCTACCTGGGTGGGGCTAGGTGGTCATATGATGAAGCATGACACTATATAGTGTGTGAGACCACCTAGTCCGTAAAGGAAACTTTCCTTTCCTTGTTTTTTCCCCAGCTCCTCTCCTTCCCCCCAGACCGAACACCACTACACAGCCCACCCAATTTTCACCTCTAGTTGAGGACTACGAGTGGTCTAGCGTCACAATTAGTACACTACTGACCCCCCTACTTTATAAACAACCCCGTACTCCCCTTTTTTGTGATTGTGTTTATGTGGGAGTCGAGTACGGTTTGGTTTTTTCCCCTTGCTCCCATCCGCTCTCCCTTGTGTAATGTGGCAGTTTGATGTAACCCCAGGGCTGGACCAACTGGGGGAGAGGCAGCGACTAGAGGAAGTGGCCGAGCACTGGTCTGCATTTCCAAAATCAATTCATTATAACAATTTACTTCATCCTAGGAACAAGTCCTGACCACCCTTGAAATAACCCTGATGGAAACAAATGTGATCCAGTGGCAGATAAAGAACCCGCTATCTGTAATTAGCCACTGGCTCCATCTTGACCACTGACTCCATTTTGTGCTTAGCTTGGCTGCAAACACCATGACATTAGTGGCTCAAGTATTTTTCCACGCACAGCTTGTGCAACGTGTTTTCGCTCTTTCTCACTAAGGGCGTGAACACAACATGGAGGGCTGAAGGAGATAATGATGTACTCAGCTGAGAATGTTTATGGTAAAGCAGGGAACAGCTCGGTCTTGGAAATGCACCTTAGGATTTGGCCAGTCTCTAAACGTGCTCTTTCAACACTGACCTGGTACAGCTAGCATTTGAATAACAACTTGCCCAATGGGAGGGGCGTTTCTAGAATGTTCCTCTTAAGATTGTTTAAAGTATATAAGGTGGAGGGAGCTTGACGGCTGGGAAGACGGAGTTCATCTGAGGAGGAATGCCTTGCTCAGAAACGAATCCCATTATAGGTAGTTCTCTCTTTCCAGTCGTCCAGGTTCCCCGACTTGAAGGTGGCAAACAAATGGATGATTCCATCAGGTGGTTGATGTTGAGCGTCGCACATCCGAAATAGGTAAGTCAGAATATCAAATACAAAGAAATGTAGTCATGTGGAGGGTGCCGACCTGGTAGATAAACCCAACCACCACGGGTTTCAGAGTGCACAGAGACACTGGTGGCACTGCAAGAGAGCCATTTATGTCCCGCGCAGTAATAGACAAAATGTAAGGGAAAAAAGGCAACCATTGCACTCCTAAGTCATGGAACCGAGATACGTAGATTAGCAGAGGAATTTATTAGTAAACCTCCATGGTGATAACTTAATATTTATACAGTAATAATAGTGTCCATATGTTCTGATAAATGCATGAAAATTCGGTAACAGCCAACACGTGTTTCGTCCTCAACGGACTTCTTCAAGGCTGGAAATAAAAACAGATTGGAGTTCTTAAAAAATATAAATTTACTACCATCCGGTAGGTACATGTATGAATTAAGACCTTAATTGTAAATTGAAAATAGTGAGAAGCAAACATTTTATATAGGTCAAATGTAAAGACCCATTATGGGTAATAGACAATCAAAGTATGGATAACCCATTCGTACGTGGTGTGTTGTGTCCAAAGAGTATTACTTTAGATGACAAAAGTGGTGCGTGACAGTGAGAAAACCCAGACGTTATTGTTTGTGAATGATGAAGATAGTAACACCCATCACCGGGAAACGGCGTGTGCTGCGGGGGGTGTAAGTTCTTTCCAGGAGAGAGGGTCGTGCTAGGATTGACATTCCATGCACATGAGTGATCTAACATGGTGTCCGTAGAGAAATAAAATTACCTCATGAACTAAACTGTAAATGGGAATCACAATGTTCCCGTTGGAGTTCCACGTGGGAATTCTAGAATGGTAGAGAAAGCCCAGAGGAAAAACACATTACTTGTCACGGTTTCGGGCGGGTCTGATCAGGACTTTGGTTGGGACACCCCTTGAGGTCACCGAATATCCTAAAGAGGTAGTACACTGGGGCAGAGGAGCAGCTAAAGGCATACACGGAAAGGACAGCTATGGATAGGCACAGGAAACAGGAAAGTAAAAGCAGAGCAACCCTTGTGTGAACAAACAGGAAACGGATTACCAGTGGACAAACACGCTGGGGTTGTACACAGAGTAAGGCGCAGAACCTCCCACAGTGACAGGGAATCTCAATGCCTCTGTGCAGTTTGCTCTTACAGATAGTCACCCTGCCAGCCCCATAGAAAGGAGGCAGCAGAAGTGATTCTGTCTCTGGACCCTAGAGCACAAACAAGGATAGTACTTACATACACAGGACACGCTCTTGTGGGTCCAGCTGGAAACAGTGGCGATTCCTGAGAAAACAGCAATAGCACACTGTCACTGTTAGGCACGAAATACAACGTATAACACTGGACAAGGATGGGGGTGGAATTGCCTCCTGGAAACCAGGAGCCAACCCCAGTACACAGGAGGACACGTATACACTGGTGAAGACTGATAGAACACTTACCAGACACAAAGAACCAAGAAGAAACAGAAACAGAAGGGAACAAACAAAGAGGCAGAGGCAAGAACTAGGAACAGGCTCAGGCTGAAGCAAAGGCGGGTCTAGGACTTGAAAACAGGGCGCAAACTTCTGGCTGGGACAGACAGAGACAGGACTGGGAAACTGAGAACAGGCTCTGGCTGGAACAGGCAAGGACAGGACTGGAATACAGGGAGTAGGAAATGAGCAGTAAACAGGACTGGGAAACAGAGAGAAGGTTCAGGCTGAAACAAGGCAGGAGCAGGGCAGAGAAACAGGGAGCAGGCTTTGGAAGAAACAAACAGGTACAAGGCTAAGAAGTAGGGAGCAGACTCTGGCTGGAACAATCAGGAGCAGGGCAGAGAAACAGGAAACAGGATCAGGCTGGAACAGAACAGGAACAGGAACAAAACTGGAACACTGTCCGACAAGGGGTCTGTAACACAAAGGAATTGAAGTTCAATGCACGACGAGGAGCTTGAGGAAGTGGCTGCTTATAAGCAGTTCCAAGCTGGGCTGCACAGGAGAGGTTTCAGGTGTGTGTTGTTTCGGACACTTGCAAGTCCTGGAGGAGAGGATCCAGTGAAAAGGAGCAACTGGACTTCTCCCATTGAAAACAATGGGAAACAGAATCCGGGTTTTCCTGACTACCAAGCTGTGCATTATGGGATTTGCAGTCCCAAGAAGCAAATGTAGTCCTACACAAGTGTACCATGGAGAAAAGAGAAACAAACAGGAGTCAGCAAAGGACTCTAGATAGGTGTTCAAGGTGATTCCCAGGCTTCTGACAGTCCCCTTACAGTGCCCCCTGGAAATGGGACGACTGAGTCGTAACAGTATACCCCCTCCCACCAGTCCGCTCAAGAAGAGAAGGCGATCCCTTGGCTGAAAAAAGTTGAAGAGGAAAGGCCAAAGCAAGAAAATCCAACACCAACCTTGGTTGATAAGTTTACAGTCCTGCCACAGATGAATCATCCAATGAGCAAAGCATGTATTAATACCCATATGGGTTCCGATGTCTTTCCTCTTTATTGTTCGAGTGATACGGGAGGAGTGCATGGAGTTGGTTTCTGGTGAAGTGGATTCAGGAGCAAGGAGATCTGGAATGGCATTATGGGCGGTATTCTTTAGGACTTTAGTTTCCTGTTCAGTACTGTCTTCTTTAGAGGAGATAATTGGCGTGTTAGTAACTGTAAGGTCTGTAACTCCTTCCGACAAGCAGGATATGTCTGTTTCTGCAGCAGTATTTGCATTGATTGTGGTCTGAGGCTTGCAAAGCATAGAGACTTGGGAGACATGGGTAACTGGTGTTCTCAAGGTAAACATGAAAAAGTCAGAATTGTCTTTCATCTTGGATGATATTGGAGTATCAAATTCAGTAGCAACAGGAGCTTTCATGTCTTTAGAGACTGGATTAACATATGAAAATGTAGAAGTTCCACAAACTAATTCTTTAGGGTGATCTTCTGACAAGACTGAGATTTCTTCATTGCAAGTGCTCTGTGGTGTATTCGTGGTATCAGAAATGGTTTCTTTGCAAGGCGTTTCTACTACAGGTAGTTGATCTTCAGCTCTGTTAACACTGAAAGGTTGTTCTTTGGATTGAAATAGAACTGGAGTCTCTTCAGAAATCGCTTCTACATTGTTATCTAAATCTTCAGCTTTAGCCTTTGAATTGATGATGGTTTCTTGTAATAAAACACTAAGAACAGTACTTATCATCAGATCTTCGAATACAAGATTCAAATTCAAGTCTTTAGTTTTAGTGGGAAATATTACATCTTTCAGCACTTGAGCTTCGGTTTCAGATTGCTGGTTTTCAGGAGTCTTTAGTTTCAGGGACACAGCAGGTGACATTGGTGTGCCTGATTTTTCATCAAGATCAGATACCGGTAGCTCAGAGATCTGTTCTTCACTAATCGTGGAGCTGGAAACAGGATACACATTGTCAGGGATCAGCAGGTCAGGGTCAGTGGTTGAGGCTGCAACTGTGTCCAGTTCTAGGTGAAGGATCTCATTTCTTATGACAGGCTGTTTAATTTCAGATTGCTGGCTTTCTTCCTTTTCTGAAATCTCCACGGTTTGCTTTGACACAGAAGAGATTTTTAAACTTTCTGAGAAGTCCATTACATTCTTAGTAATTGCGGGTATTTCTTCACGGTCAGAAAATTCCATTAGTTCACTTGAAACAGGAACTGTCTCTTCATTATCTGAAAATTCTATGATATTGTTTGAAAGGGCAGGAGTATCCCCACAATCTGAAAATTCTGCTGTGTGCGCCATTTGAACAGCACTATCTGTAGGTTTGTTCACAGCTAGGCAGGAACCACTGTCATTACTAGATTCAGATTCTTCAACACTGTTGCACAACTTGCCATTAATCTCCAGTAAAGTCATATCTTGGTTTCTTAAGGTGCAGCTATTGGAGTTTGTATCAGAACTCTCTTCTTCCTTTGGCTTTATTTGTTCTGATAGAGGGGCTGAGACACTTCCTTCTGAAGACTCTGATTCATCCTTTGAATCAAGAGGTGTCAAATCTCTCAGAGATGTCAGAGATTCAGTCAACTGTACAGGAATTTTCACTGGAGAACTACAGGCTGAGAGAGAGTCTGAGGAAGAGGCTGATATATTTATAACTGGAGCTGTCTTTTGACTGTCATTAATAGAAAGGACAATCTGCTCTATAGAAGTCTTTGGAGAGGCACACATAGTAGCATACTGTTCTTTAAGCCAAAGCTGGTGATCATTTTCTTTTTTCAGGTTTTCAAATTGCCTTGCAGTAGTTTCTATCAGCTGCTCTGTTACTTCTTCTACCTTACAGATAAACAGAATGTCTGGTTCTGGCAACAGTGAAATATGCATTGATGAAAAGAGCCCACGGGCCAGATTTCTAGTGTATGTTATAACATATTCATCATAGAGGTCCAATATCTGCCTTTTAATCTGCCAAAACTGCTCTTTTAGTGTGTCTATGTCCATATTGTTATCAAACCCACTCAGAATAGAAAAGGGTTTTGCAGAGCTTTTAGGGATTGAGACTGGTGTATTATCATCCGGTTTGAGAAGAGCACAAGCCTTTTGAGTGGAACTAAGGAATCCCACAGTCTTTACTGATCCATTTGACACAGGTTCTATCCTTGTGACTTGAAAGCACTGAGTGACTGGTAGAGCTTTACAAGAGTCAGCACAGCACTTGAAATTCTGAGAAACTGGGTTAGGTGGGCTGAAGCACTCAACAGAAAACAAGGGAATCCCTAGTGTGGCTTCTTGGACAGTATCAGATTTCTTTGTTGTGGCAGAGTCCTGGAAGTGAACTTGGGATGCACTAGCATGAGGTGAGGAATTAACTGTCTTTTCTTGAGAGTAAGGGGGTGATTCTAACCCCGGCGGTCTTAGACCGCCGGGGCCAGGGTCGGCGGGAGCACCGCCGACAGACCGGCGGTGCCCCGCAGGGCATTCTGACCGCGGCGCTTCGGCCGCGGTCAGTGCAGGAAAACCGGCGGTCTCCTGCCGGTTTTCCGCTGCCCCTTGGAATCCTCCAAGGCGGCGCAGCTTGCTGCGCCGCCGAGGGGATTCCGACCCCCCTACCGCCATCCAGTTCCCGGCGGTCCGCCCGCCGGGAACCGGATGGCGGTAGGGGGGGTCGCGGGGCCCCTGGGGGCCCCTGCAGTGCCCATGCCACTGGCATGGGCACTGCAGGGGCCCCCGTAAGAGGGCCCCTAAATGTATTTCACTGTCTGCTGCGCAGACAGTGAAATACGCGACGGGTGCAACTGCACCCGTCGCACAGCTTCCACTCCGCCGGCTCGATTCCGAGCCGGCTTCATCGTGGAAGCCTCTTTCCCGCTGGGCTGGCGGGCGGCCTGAAGGCGGCCGCCCGCCAGCCCAGCGGGAATGTCAGAATTACCGCCACGGTCTTTCGACCGCGGAACGGTAACCTGACGGCGGGACTTTGGCGGGCGGCCTCCGCCGCCCGCCAAGGTCAGGATGAGGGCCTAAATGTCTTGTGCAGAAGTAGCAAAAGCACTTTCACTGTTAGGAACATTCTCCCCTGTTTGAGGTAATAGAACCTCCAAAAACTCATTATTACTTTGTAATTCTTCTACAGACAGGGATTGGGGGTCATAATCACAGATATTATAATAGTTGAACATTGATGGATCAGCAAGCCACGCAATGTAGTACTGCATTTGCAATCTTTGATTTTCTTTAACAAGTCTATCCTTTAAACTAAGGCCTTTTTTAGAGGTCTTCAGAGAATGTCTAGGTTTAGAAAGGGGTGTCGGAACATGACAGGAAAGCATTTTAGGTCTGTGTGTGCCTTTACTGCCTGGGGAGCTTGACATTTTTGGTTTGTGCATTCTGTCACGGTTTCGGGCGGGTCTGATCAGGACTTTGGTTGGGACACCCCTTGAGGTCACCGAATATCCTAAAGAGGTAGTACACTGGGGCAGAGGAGCAGCTAAAGGCATACACGGAAAGGACAGCTATGGATAGGCACAGGAAACAGGAAAGTAAAAGCAGAGCAACCCTTGTGTGAACAAACAGGAAACGGATTACCAGTGGACAAACACGCTGGGGTTGTACACAGAGTAAGGCGCAGAACCTCCCACAGTGACAGGGAATCTCAATGCCTCTGTGCAGTTTGCTCTTACAGATAGTCACCCTGCCAGCCCCATAGAAAGGAGGCAGCAGAAGTGATTCTGCCTCTGGACCCTAGAGCACAAACAAGGATAGTACTTACATACACAGGACACGCTCTTGTGGGTCCAGCTGGAAACAGTGGCGATTCCTGAGAAAACAGCAATAGCACACTGTCACTGTTAGGCACGAAATACAACGTATAACACTGGACAAGGATGGGGCTGGAATTGCCTCCTGGAAACCAGGAGCCAACCCCAGTACACAGGATGACACGTATACACTGGTGAAGACTGATAGAACACTTACCAGACACAAAGAACCAAGAAGAAACAGAAACAGAAGGGAACAAACAAAGAGGCAGAGGCAAGAACTAGGAACAGGCTCAGGCTGAAGCAAAGGCGGGTCTAGGACTTGAAAACAGGGCGCAAACTTCTGGCTGGGACAGACAGAGACAGGACTGGGAAACTGAGAACAGGCTCTGGCTGGAACAGGCAAGGACAGGACTGGAATACAGGGAGTAGGAAATGAGCAGTAAACAGGACTGGGAAACAGAGAGAAGGTTCAGGCTGAAACAAGGCAGGTGCAGGGCAGAGAAACAGGGAGCAGGCTTTGGAAGAAACAAACAGGTACAAGGCTAAGAAGTAGGGAGCAGACTCTGGCTGGAACAATCAGGAGCAGGGCAGAGAAACAGGAAACAGGATCAGGCTGGAACAGAACAGGAACAGGAACAGGAACAAAACTGGAACACCGTCCGACAAGGGGTCTGTAACACAAAGGAATTGAAGTCCAATGCACGACGAGGAGCTTGAGGAAGTGGCTGCTTATAAGCAGTTCCAAGCTGGGCTGCACAGGAGAGGTTTCAGGTGTGTGTTGTTTCGGACACTTGCAAGTCCTGGAGGAGAGGATCCAGTGAAAAGGAGCAACTGGACTTCTCCCATTGAAAACAATGGGAAACAGAATCCGGGTTTTCCTGACTACCAAGCTGTGCATTATGGGATTTGCAGTCCCAAGAAGCAAATGTAGTCCTACACAAGTGTACCATGGAGAAAAGAGAAACAAACAGGAGTCAGCAAGGGACTCTAGATAGGTGTTCAAGGTGATTCCCAGGCTTCTGACAGTCCCCTTACAGCGCCCCCTGGAAATGGGACGACTGAGTCGTAACATTACTAGTGTAGAGGGCTTATATGGATAAAGTATAAAAAGGGAAAATAAGTGTATCGAGGTCAAACATATGACCTACCAGGGAGACCGAAGGGTTCTCCATCATAGTAACAAGGTCCCTTTATATTCAAGAAACGAGTATTGTTTTAGGAAGCTAGCAAGCTATCATGTAGAGTGTGTCCGTAGTAGGAAGAACACTCTGAATTCGGCCTTGGTAAAACCAGTCTGTATAGGTTGAGCTAGGGAGAAAGGGGAGAATGAGTTCCAATTAAAATCATAGCATAGGACCGAGAGTATCACCTAGGATAACTGTACGGGAGATTCCAGTTAGCTAAAGTGCAAGTGGGAGAGAAAACAAAAACACGAACAAATATCTTTATATAAAACACGGGTCTCAGTTTCTATAGCTTTAAGTATGTCAAGAGGTAAAGGGACACTCCCCAGAGATACCAGGATTAGTCCCCTGCTAGCTAGCCGAAGTCAAACGACTTCTATTTCCGTGCGCCGGGGCATGTTGTAAAAAGAGTGAAACCCATTACTCTAATCAGGTTATATTGCGGAGCTAAATAAACTACAGGGATACGCAGTAAAAGCACTTACCCGTGTTTCCCCAGATTCCGGGAAACTGCACACCAGTGTGTGTGCAAGATCGACAGCGCGTGCTAACGCTGCCGTATTCAGTCCGACAACAGAACGTTTGAGGAGTGTCGGCGTATGTATATGCGTACTCCGAAAACAAAAGAGGGACTAGCGTCTAGTCTGCATTGGCGCATGGGGATGAAGGCTCCGTGATAGGAGCACTCCATGGACGCCATATTGGAAGAAATAGAGCGGATAGTCAGTATCTATGTACCACAATGGTTGTGTGAGAGACCATGGTCACACTACATTATAAAGCAGGCTAGTGGGTGCCACTGATATATATAGGAAGCAAGAAAGTGGTATTGCGTGGAGACCAAATTCACCAGACTAACTACATGCTTACTAGAATTCGACTGATAAATGAGTACTGTTAAATGGAGGGGTGGAAGACAAGAGAGAGTGCATGCATAGTGAATTACGTAAAGAAGAAAAAAAAAAAAAAAAAACAGGGAGGGATGTAAAAAACAGAACAACCAATAAATGCATGAGTATCCATTGAAAATCTATATACATACAGTGTACAGTTTGTAGAAAATTTAACATGGTGTATTTAACAATACTACTGTATTGGCATTTTCATATAGGTATATTATGGATGGCACAAACAAAAACACTCCAAGGTTTATAGAGAGAGGCAGAAATAGGAAATGTTGAGAGGATTATTAAAACAGAATGTAAAAATTGTTATATTAGTGCCAGGTGCTTACAATACATTGGGGATAAAGACCAAGTATAATGCGAGAGTTACATTAGGCATTACAATGTTGCAATACGTATGGAACATCTTGGGGCACGTATATTATTATGAGTTGTTTTTAATTTTCTTTATTTTTTATATATAGTCTAAAGGGACAGCTATAAGGAACTGCGTAAAGACCAAAATCTGGATCCTATTGATGTACAGGTGACTAATGTATTAGGGATATAGTAGGGAGGTGGGGCACTGCACCTTTGTTAGAGAAAAACATGCAGGTCCTTATTCATGTTAAGGCCCTGTTCTACTGCTCGTAGCTTAATGATCCACCTACTTTCAAGGCGTCTGAGGGCCAAAGTGCGGTTACCTCCTCAAGGCATCTTTTTTACAGAGTCAACCCCGTGGATAAGAATGTCCAGGACTTCTCTACGTCCATGTGTCTCATTATAATGGGTCGCAAAGGGATAATTAATGTTCGAAGATCGAATGGCTCTCAAGTGCTCTTGGATTCTCTCTTTCAATGGTCGGATGGTTCTTCCCACATAGATGAGTCCACATGTACAAACAATGCAATACACCACAAAACTTGTGTTGCAATTAATAAAATGCTTAAGTTTATGCGTGATCTGTGTATTGTATTGGAAATTCACTGTCTTATCTTTGATGTATCCACAGATGTTACAGTGTCCACATCTGTACGTGCCAGGTGGTGGTTTGGGCATCCAGGTATCCCTATTCTCTGGTGGCATAAAGGCACCACCACCTGGCACGTACAGATGTGGACACTGTAACATCTGTGGATACATCAAAGATAAGACAGTGATACTCTCGGTCCTATGCTATGATTTTAATTGGAACTCATTCTCCCCTTTCTCCCTAGCTCAACCTATACAGACTGGTGTTCTTCCTACTACGGACACACTCTACATGATAGCTTGCTAGCTTCCTAAAACAATACTTGTTTCTTGAATATAAAGGGACCTTGTTACTATGATGGAGAACCCTTCGGTCTCCCTGGTAGGTCATATGTTTGACCTCGATACACTTATTTTCCCTTTTTAGACTTTATCCATATAAGCCCTCTACACTAGTAATGTGTTTTTCCTCTGGGCTTTCTCTACCATTCTAGAATTCTCACGTGGA
Organism: Pleurodeles waltl; assembly: GCF_031143425.1. NCBI lineage: Eukaryota > Metazoa > Chordata > Amphibia > Caudata > Salamandridae > Pleurodeles > Pleurodeles waltl. The sequence goes on along the minus strand of NC_090439.1, from coordinate 581,278,075 downwards.
ACTCCAACGGGAACATTGTGATTCCCATTTACAGTTTAGTTCATGAGGTAATTTTATTTCTCTACGGACACCATGTTAGATCACTCATGTGCATGGAATGTCAATCCTAGCACGACCCTCTCTCCTGGAAAGAACTTACACCCCCCGCAGCACACCCCGTTTCCCGGTCATGGGTGTTACTATCTTCATCATTCACAAACAATAACGTCTGGGTTTTCTCACTGTCACGCACCACTTTTGTCATCTAAAGTAATACTCATTGGACACAACACACCACGTACGAATGGGTTATCTCTACTTTGATTGTATATTACCCATAATGGGTCTTTACATTTGACCTATATAAAATGTTCGCTTCTCACTATTTTCAATTTACAATTAAGGTCTTAATTCATACATGTACCTACCGGATGGTAGTAAATTTATATTTTTTAAGAGCTCCAATCTGTTTTTGTTTCCAGCCTTGAAGAAGTCCGTTGAGGACGAAACACATGTTGGCTGTTACCGAATTTTCATGCATTTATCAGAACATATGGACACTTTTATTACTGTATAAATATGAAGTTATCACCATGGAGGTTTACTAATAAATTCCTCTGCTAATCTACGTATCTCGGTTCCATGACTTAGGAGTGCCCTGGTTGCCGTTTTTCCCTAACAAATGGATGATGTTGATGTCAAGCCCCATGGTGATGCATTTTTTATTCTTATTTTTAGCTTTGCGTTGTACATGCATGAATACATAATCCATATGTATTCATATATTATAACCATTGTTGAATTCTGTGACCAGTATTATTGTACTGCTGTGATTATTTTCAGAATTGTACATGTGCTACTGCATTTGAAATAAAAGCTCACATTATTTTTTCTGTGCCTGAAACTTGGGAAGTGCCTTAATAAATTCATTACTCAGACTAAGAGTGCTGCATTCTCAGCATTCCTTTTATTTCATCGCCTCCTAGCCTGAAGTGGAGCAGAACAATTTTGCATAGTCGAAGAGGGGAAAGGTTGAAAAGTTAGGTCAGAGATGGTGGATATTGCTTTCTAATTATAGTAAAATACATGAGAAATGTAAGCAGCTGGTACATATAAACCAGCAATTAGAGAGGCAGCTTATTGAAACTAACAATACTATAACTACGTTGTCTTTTAGGAATAAGCTATTGCAAAATAAGGCCGATACCTATCAGTCTATTGCAGAAAGGGAAACTGTCAAAGTCGCTCAGAACAGATTTCGGAAACACGGAGGTAAAATAAATCAAAAACAGGTTCATTTAGCCATTGCTAAAGCTGGGTTAAACTGGAACCCTGATGAATGGGGTATGAATATTTGGGAGAGTACTGATTTTCAAATTCTAATGATGAAGAGGTTAAAAAAGGTAGGGGCCAGTTTGAGTCACACAAACCAAAAATGGTTTGCGCACAGCCCATATTTAGACGAAAAATACAGGGCACTCCACAGAATCCAGCAGGAACTGAAATGGACTCTCTAGAAGATTACACCCAGCAAGAAGTTAATATTATTATAAACAGATTCAAGCAGAGAGCTGGGGAAACATTACTCACATTGATGGTGCGATTATTTGACACAGAAGCCTCCGGAGTAATGTTACATATATGAGACTGTTGGACCTGGCCCTTTTGGCAGGTTCATCCCCTGACTTTTTGCTTCCTTCCTCCTATTTTGTTTTTACCTCTTGCTGTTGGCTTTAGGACTCTGAGCGCTTTATCACTGCCTGCTGATCAGTGCTAAAGTGCAGGTGCTCTCCCTTCTAAGGTTGGTATGATTGGCTTATACCTAATTGGTATATTTATTTTACCTGTAAGGCCCTTGTATGATAGCATCCCTATACTCAGGGCCTGTAAATGAAATGCTACTAGTGGGCCTGCAGCGCTGCTTGCGCCACCCACAGAAGTAGCCTGTCAAACCTGTCTCAAGCCTGCTAGCGCAGGGCCTGCGTGCACAGTTTTCTGCCACACGGATCTGGCATCTAAATATACTTGCCAGGCCCAGAACTCCCCTTTTACTACATGTAAGTCACCCCTAAGGTAGGTGCTAGCTAGCCCTATGGGCAGGGTGCTATGTATGTAGAAGGCAGGACATGTGCCTAGTAGCGTGGCCTGCCCTGGTAGTGACTAACAGTCTATTTGGTTTTTCACTACTGTGAGGGCTGCCTTCTCATAGGATTGCATTGGAAATGCCCTGCCTTATGTCTAGCGGGTATTGTCTGATTTATGAGGTGTAGCGTAGGCATGTTAGGTATGGCTGTAATGGTAGTGAGAAATGCTGCTTACTGGTCTAAGTGGATTTTTTATTACTATTACAGAAATGCCACTTCTAGAAAGAGAGCATTTCTCTGTGCTTATGACTGTGGTGTTTTGCACCTTCACTCCAATCCACGTCTGGGCAGAGTGACATTTGGGCTTTGTACACACTTTTCAGACAGCCTGTACACAGGGAGGGTGGAGGTGTCACAGAGGTGCATCTGCATTTTGAATAGTCTTCCTGGTCTAAGATAAGAGAGATTCCGGGCACACGTGCATCTGTAAAGGCTGTGCCCTGGCCTCACACAAAAGGGTTGTTTACCCCCAACTAAAGTTTAGAGCCTGTGCTGGAAGAGAGAGGGGGCACTTCCAGAAGCAGTTGTAACTGGTTGTAACCTTCTCTCCCCTTCTCTGAAAACCCACTGCAAAACTGAGCTTAAGTAGAGGGGATTTTCCCCAGAATTTGGACACATTTTGGAATTGAAACATACTTGCAACTGGACACAGAGGGCCTGATTCTAACTTTGGAGGACGGTGTTAAACCGTCCCAAAAGTGGCGGATATACCACCTACCGTATTACGAGTTCCATAGGATATAATGGACTCGTAATACGGTAGGTGGTATATCCGCCACTTTTGGGACGGTTTAACACCGTCCTCCAAAGTTAGAATCAGGCCCAGAATGCTGCTGGACAGACTCACCAGGAACTGCCTTGGACTGCTGCTGCTGTGCTGACCTGTGACCTGTCTGACCACTTGGAAACTGCCACTGTCTGCACCCTTTTGTGCTGCCCTGCTGCTGGGCCCTGCCACCCTGTGCTCCACCTGCTGTGTCCCCCAGGGGCTGGGTGCTGTGGCCTCTGACCCCTGCAATTGCCTGTGGTGGCACTGGATGAGCGCTGCCTGTGTGGTCCTTGCTGGACCATAGCACCTTGTGAAGTACTTTATTTTCAGGCCCCTAGCACCTCGTGAGCGCTTTAATTGGCCCCCTAGCGCTCATAAGTGCATTTTTGTATAGAGAGATCACTGCCATGACCCGGGCTCTCTAGAAATCTGAGCGCGTCGTAGACGCACTGTACCTGGTGGCCCAAGGCATGAAGGAGCAATGTCCAGAACTGGTGTGCTCCTCAGAGTGCCCCCGGGGTGAAGCGCGCTGAGAGAGACTCGTCCGGGGCACAAGCAGGCACTCACTCTTGTGCTGCTTCACTGCTGAGGCCCGGGCGGGCTTTTTCCCTTCAGTGAAGGACCGGCAGGGAAGGAAGCCTCATCAGAGGCTCCCTGCTCCTCCGAGCCCCTTACACTGAGGAGATCGGGGGAGGAGGCCTCGGCAGAGACTCCCCACCCCACCAGAACCCCTTTGTTGTCTTTTGAAGTTGGGGTGGGGAGGAAGCCTCACCGGAGGCCTCCCCGCACCTTTTGCCCCTTGTCAGGGTTTTTGGCCTTGTCCCCCCTGGGAGAGCCCGTAGTGGCCCAAGAGGGTCCCCAGAGATCGCAGGTCCCCAGGACGGGCCCCAATATAATAACCAGAGGTGATGCGTGCCGCCCCCTCACCCCAAATTACCAAATGGCCCCCGTTTGAGCAGTGGAGTGCCGGGGGCCCCCCAGCTACTAGAGGTGCCTTTACATCACAAGGACAGGTTCTTTTTAGGGACCCTACATACTTCAGATGCTCCTAGTATCAGCATACTGGCACTGATATGTTAACTTGTATCTTTTGATGATGTGCCATATATGTGCTGATGTTCCTTTTATGGGCATTTTATGCTGATATGTTTTTATGACTTGCCATATGTTTCTAATCTTCCTGGTATGGGCATTCATGATATGTTTATGAGAAGTGCATTTCTTTAGTAATGTGATTTCTGACTACTGCTTATGTTTCAGAATAATAAGTAACCTGTGTGCTCTGTGTGACTACTGCTGGTTTCTGCAGAGTACCTATTGTGTAACTTTCTGACAACTGCTTGGGTAGCAGGGTATTACTGACATGTTGTGTTTGGTCTACTTATGTTGTGCACAGTACAGTTTATTTTTATATTACTTGGTGTTGTGCTTCCTTTGTGGTGGGGATGGTGTGTTGTGTGTGTTGTGCAAACGCTTTACACATTGCCTCTGGTATAGGCCTGACTGCTTATGCCAATCTACCAAGGGGATGAGCAGGGGTTATCGTGGATGTGTAACTCCCTTGCCCTGACTAGAGTGGGTGGGTTCTGCCTGGCTTAGGCAGATACCCTAGCCAACCAGAAACCCCATTTCCAACAGAGACATTCCCATTGTACTCTTAGCACTGACTCCATAATACAGGAGCAGATTAGGAGTTATCAGGGCCACCAACAGATCACCAGTTAGCAGTTGTGGGGTGCAACCATAAGTATCCTACAGAATTGGATTGGCCACCAAATGACAAACCCTGGTATACATTAAGAGATGCAATGCAGAGAATTAAGGATGAGAGAATGAAAACGGATATTTTCCTGAGTGATGTTGTTAACGCAGATATATCCTAGCTATATTTTAGACTGAATAGTGGATTTCACACACTAGGTCGATGAAACAAACCAAATCTGTTTTGAGAAAATGTCATTCAAACACCGTCATAAACATCACATATAACATATGAAAATCAGTTCAACCTCAATAACCACATCAGTTTATTAGGGAGTTAATAATTTATTTCCCTATATTAATAACGCTAATGTCACAAAAATAATTCTCAAACACAAATGATACATACAGAGGAAAAATAAAGGCTATCTTGAACACCGTATATATCTGAGTTTAATTAACGCAAAAAAACAAATCATCTCAATGGTTATGACACAAAACCGTAGCAATAAGTATAATTACGTAAAGACTCAACATTTTATCAATAATTTCTTGGCTCTCACAAGGTTCACCGTCTGTTAGATGGACCTCTCTCTTCACCAGTATGAAATAAAATCATTCGCCTTGCTCCTCCAGCCTACAAGGAAGTAATAATGACTCTCCTAATTAATCAGACAGGGCAGGCATTGAAAGATGTGCTGGTGGCAGTTTGCAAGATAGGAGAGCTTGGAGACTAGAATAAACCTGAGAGAACTTCTAGGTCTGAGGGCCACACAGATATTAACTGAGTATGTAGGAGAGACATATTTATGGCGTTACTTAAGGATGGTGTCAGCAAGGAGCAGATTGATGGGATGGATACCAAAAGCTTGTGGGAGATGTACCATAAAAGTGGGCTGGATTGAAAAGAGGGTAGCAGTAGGGTTAACAAACAAGATAATAAACATTTGAATCAAGGCCAACCACAGATGCAGAAGGACAGAAAAGAAAGGGAGAAAAATGTTTCTAAAAGCGGGAAAGAGAAGGAAGATTTGGACAGCAAGTGGTTAACTAGAAAGAGCAGGGCAGGAGAGGAATCTAGTCGCATCTATGAAAGCATATATCCAGACCTGACTTAGGCAAAAGTTGACAGGTTTAAATCATATTAGGAAACAGGCCAATCTCAGGTACAGGGATGGCCTGCAAACATAACAGACCCCATGAGGATTTAGAAATACATTGGAAACACAAAAAAGTTCAAAGGGTCCAGGCATTAGTTGACACCAGAGCAGAGGCCTCTTTAATTTATGAAAATCCAAAAAAGGTTGGCGGTCAGCACTACACCATCACTGGGTTGGGTGGAAAACAAACCCCTGCCGTGCAGACTACCATTCAGATGAAAATAGTAAGAACACCAAAAAGAGAATATACTGTTTTGATTCTCCCCCTTCTGGAATATAGACTGGGAATTGACATTCTAAAGCAGATGACTTTATATTTGGATGATGGTTGTTATCTGAAGATACCCCCAGTGAAAGTGCCCCTGGCAACCAAGGCAATTCTCCTGAAGCAATACTGCATTCCAGGAGGGCATGAGGAAATAGGTAAAACTACACAAGAACTGATTAAGGCTGGTGTGATAGCTCCAACCACCACTTAATGGAACAATCCTTTGTGGCCCGTACGCAAAGCTGATGGGCGCTATAGAATGACAGTTGATTACCGCAAGCTGAATAAACATACACCCCCTTTGACAGCTGAGGTCCCTTAAACCATTACTTTGATTGAAAGAATACAAAAACATAAAGGGACCTGGTAGGCAACCATTGATATTGCTAATGCTTTCTTTTCAATGCCATTGGCCTCTGAGTGCCAGGAACAATTTTCTTTCTCATATTGTGGCAGACAACTTAGAATGTTATCTTTATCTATGGGGTATATACATAGCCCCACAATCTTTCAATGGCTGGTGGCAGAGCACCTGGATGAAGTATCTGTCATTCCAGGGGTGCAATTGACTCATGACATTGATGATGCGATGATTCAGGGAGAGACACAAGAACAGATGCAGACTCAGTTGGATCAGGATGTGGAACTCTTGCAGAGTAAAGGGTGGATGATTAATCCAAATAAGAGGGACCCTCTCAAAACGTGAAGTCTCTAAGAATTCAGTGGAATTAGGGACATAGAGAGGTGTTGCCACAGGCAAAACAAAATATTTAAGAGTTTGACACTCCCCGCACTAAACAGGAAACACAGTGATTCATTGGATTGTTTGGTTTTTGGAGACAGCATATCCCTCACTTGAGTCAGATTTTGGCCCCTTTGTTCAAAGTGACACAAAAGAAACATGAGTTTCAATGGGGTGAATAGCAGCAGTGTGCGTTTGACTTGGCAAAGGAGGTGATTGAACATGCCTTTGACTTATGTGCAGTACAGGAAGCAGACATTAAGTTGCATGTAACCGTTCAGGGGCAATATGCAAATTGGAGCATGTGTCAAAAACAGGGAAGAATGAGGATGCCCCTGGGTTTCTGGACTAAAATGCTACTTGATGCTGGAGAACGATATACTCCTTTTGAGAAACAGTTACTTGCGTGTTACTGGGCTGAAGTGGATACTGACCAAATTACACCAAGGTCATAATGTGATTTTGAGCCATGAGATTACAATTATGCAGTGGGTGATGAGTTCCCCCAAAACTCACCACATAGGACATGCAGAAGAAGCTAGTATCATCGTTGGAAATGGTACATACAGGACAGGGCCCGAGTGGGACCAGCAGGGACCACAGCTCTACATGAACAGGTGTTACAATTCCCTGTGCAGGACGATGAGAGGGAACAGGAGGTGCCACAAATAAGAGAGTCACCAGTGAGGTGGGGCGAGCCATTTGAATCCTTGTCTCTTGAGAATTGGAAGCATGATTTCTTTACCAATGGTTCAGCCAAGTGTGTGGGGGCCACAAGACATTTGAAAGCAGTTTCATATAACCCAATCACCAAGAAGTTGTTAACTACTACAGGAGAAGCGAAGAGTAGTCAATATGCAGAATTGTACGCTGTTTATCAAGCACTGAAACAAGAATCACCTGGGACTTGTCACATTTATCCTGATTCTGTGTATCCTGTAGATGCTCACTGCCCCACCAATTCACTAGAACACTGGCTCAATTCCCTTGCAGATGACAAAGCCACAATTTCAGCAGCAACACCATATTCTGCCTTGGTAGGGATGGATAGGTGGGTGCACCAAAAATGTGGACACCTGGGAGAGAAAGCAACTTGCAGGTGGGCAGAGATTGGAGGGGTGCACATTTCCCTAGACCTGATTAAAAATATGATCATGCAATGTCCTATTTATCTACGCAGACAACAGAGATCTGTCCCACAAACAGTCAAAGGTCAGCTAGTGAGAGGGAAATTACCGGGACAGATATGGCAAATTGATGACATTGGGCCATTACCAATTAGTCGTAGGTGTCAATACACTTGCACAGTAGTGGACACTTTTTCTGGTTACCTGATTGCCGTCCCTTGTAAACTTGCCACTCAGTATAACACAATCAAGACTCTGGACTTGTTAATGTTATATTATGGAGTTCCACTCCAGGTCCAGAGTGAAAATGGGTCACATTTCAAAGGGAAGGTGGTACAAGACTATTATTTACAATACAATATTGAGTGTATTTATCACATTTCTTACTATCCACAAGCTGCAGGACTGATTGAGAGAATGAAGGGCTTGCTGAAAGCCCAATTATGAAAACTGTCAGGTGGAACTTTGAAAAACTGGAGAGAGCATTTACATGAAGCCCTCTAAATTTTGAACAACAGGCCACTGACAAATGCAGAGACTCCATTGATGAGAATGTTAGCCCCAGCATTACAGATACAATCCCGTGTAGCAACCAACCCTGTCCTGTATTTGGAAATAAAACCAGGAGCCTTGGCTCCTTACCAAGCCACACCAGAATCTGCAGGTGTTGATCTACATGCCTTAAAAGCTTACAACTTGAAACAAAGAGACATGGCACTTCTTGAAACAGGTGTAGGAATGCATTCCCCCGGAGCATTTTGGATTGATTGCTCCTAGATCTGGGTTGGCACTCAAAGGTACTCAGGTCTTGGGGGGGAGTGATCAATGAAGACTACCAAGGAGAAATTAAAATGATTCTCCTGAATAGTGGAGACACTGATCTGATGATACAATCTGGAGACCGATTGCCCAGATGGTGATTATCCCAGTGTATGGAAAAATAATGAAAAAGGGGACTGCACCAGACCTTCTTACAGTGCGTGGGAAGGAAGTTTTGGTTAAAAAACCCTGGTGCTTAGGTGTGGGTAGAATCCCCAAATTGTCCTCCTGAACCAGTAGAAACCATAATGAATGGCCAGGATAATATAATCCTTGTCATGAAACCAGGAAATGAGAGGTGGGAACACATACCAGCTGGCAAATTCTATTTGCGAGAATGATCATCCTTGTCTCTTTTACAGATCATACTACAAGGTGTCTGTGTGCTAGCTGTGCTACGTGTTCTCCTTTGGGGCATGTGCGTGTGGGGTCATGAGAGACCGAAAGCTCTCAGCTCCAAAATGATTGATCAACCATGCCGATTGACACCTTTACTGCACTTGACTGAATATGTCTGGGGACATCTGGCAGGAGTTTTACTCATCAGATCGGATTTTTGCAAGGGAGCCATACAAAGTACGGTAGACGTCATATACACCGGTATAGTTGCTATACCTACACCTGCAAAACTTTAGTTGGATATTTTTAATGCCACTAACCAGGATGGAGATGCCCGAGAGGGCGATGTGGTATCCCATTTTAGTCCCCATGAATACAGTAGGTTTTGGCAAGAAACGAAGGATGAAAAATGGGACAATTTGACCCAAGTGATTACTTACAACATCACGCCCCTGATGTATGCTTTGAGTTCACTTGTGATTCACATCATATTGGAAAATGAGCTTAACTGTGCCTAGAGGCAACAATGGGGTCTTCTCAAGAGATACCGTGGGAAGAAGAAACGATATGTCACTACCGAAACGATAAACATTGCAGAAGGATGTCAAACAATATGTCCTGTCTCCACATTGTGACTGCTGGAAGTCACATAAAGCATGTCAAACTACCAGGGGGATGGTTATTCTCTTGTGGAAATACCACATATACATATATCCCTGCTCATATAACTAGTGGACCATCTACCTTTACACGATTATTAATCATGATGTTTCTATTTCATTCTGTACATACTCACTAACCAAGGGACACAGTTCAATTAAGTGAACACTGTGATTTGGAGATTCAATTGTTGTCCAAATCAGAATATATAAGCTTGAGTCTTTCTATTGTGGAAGTCCCAGGATTAGCAGTTTATAATACTCAAATTATAAACAAGTTAGCATGTTTTATAGTTAAAACACTAATCATACTTCTATTGCTATTGCTGAATTATTGCTAGACATACTAGGTACTAGAAAAGCTGCTTTTCCAAACAGGGCCGCCATTGACAATTCACTGTTAAAGCATGATCACGGTTGCTCAGAATTTGATGGTTCTTGTTGTTTCAATTTGTCAGACCAGTCTAAATATATACAGTCCCATATTGGCACTTTACATGAATTAGTGAAAGGAGTAAAACAAGATCTATACAAAGGGTGGTAGGACTGGTTGTTCAAGTGGTTGCCTGATTTTGGGCAGTTACGCAGTGCTTTGGGTGGGATACTTGTAGTAATTTCCATCATGATAATGCTGTGTTGCTGTGTACAATTCATAACAAATTAGTTTACGATGTTTAAACCAAAGAGATTTCATTTTAGACCAGTATGTTATGAGAGTCACTGGTCAAAGGGTGGAGTGCAATGCTATCTGTATTTATCAACCTTCTCCATCTTGCCATCTTGCCTACTGACTCCATTGTGTGCTTAGCTTAGCTGTAAACACTGCCACATTAGTGGTGCAGGTATTTTGCGACGCACAGCTTCTGCGCTCTTTCTCACAAAGGATGGCAACATAACATGGAGGAGTGAGGAAGAAAAGGATGTACCAGGCAGAAAATCTTTATGGTAAAACAGAGAAGAGCTTGGTCTTGGAAGCGCACCTTGGGATTTGGCCAGTCTCTAAACACTGACCTGGTACAGCTAGCGTTTGAACAACAACTTACCCAATGGGAGGGAGGGTTCTAGAATGTTCCTCTTAATATTGTTTAAAGTATATAAGGTGGAGGGAGCTTGACAGCTGGGAAGACGCAGTTCATCTGAGGAGGAATGAATTGCTCAGAAACGAGTCCCATTGCGAGTAGTTCCCTCTTTCCAGTTGTCCAAGTTCCCCGACCTGAAGCTGGCAAACAGAGGGATGATGTTGAAGTCAAGCCCCATGCTGATGCATTTTTAATTCTTATTTTTAGCTTTGCAATGTGCATGCGTGAATACGTAATCCACATATATATATATATATATATATATATATATATATATATATATATATATATATATATATATATATAATAACCATTGTTGAATTCTATGGTCAGTATTATTGCACTGCTGTGATTATTTTCAGAGCTGCATTTTAAATAAAAGCTCATGTTATTCTTTCTGTGCTTGACACTTGGAAAGTGCCTTAATGAGTTCATTATTCAGACTAAAAGCGCTGCATTCTTGGCATTCCTTTTATTTCATTTTTGTTCTAGACACATTGGTCGATGCTCTTGAATCTTCACAAGTGCATGCAGTAGAACATGGTACTCTTGACCTGCATGCCCTCACCTCATGCACAGGTTCCTACAAGCAGCCTAGCGATAGTATCTCTAAATATGAAAGGAATAATCAATTCCATTAAGAGGAAGAATATATTGACCCCATCCATGCCACCACGAAGCTGTAGCATAAATCCAGTGTTGCGCCCCTCATATGAATGGGGTTGCCTATCAGAATACATAAAGTGTGGCATGATCCACTTGCCTCTTATGATGTTTGGCTCTGTATATGGTCCAATCTCTACCAAGCATCAGGTATTTAGTGGAAGAACAGAATATTATCCTTGACCCTTATCTAGATAAGTGAGGTCACCCAGGGTCAAGGAACATGACAAATAAAGGACTCATTCTGGACTTCCAATCCAGTTTCTCTCTCTGTGACCCCTGGAGATGACTCCATCAAATGGACAGACAATACTTGCACATCTCTTGCATACATGGTACGTGTTCAAGGATAAATGACTTTCTTCCCTCAATCTCACTCCTGCAGTTAGTGGGTGATGTAGTTATCATATCAAATGGTATTTTGGATCAAGATGTGGTCCATGTTTTGCCGGACCTAGGGTTCAGCAAACCCTCTTCTGGACAATAGAGGCTGAATATGTCCCACTACAAATTATCACACTAAAAACAAAAACTACACACAATATTACACACACCCACACCTGATTGAAAAAACAATATGTCACATTTTACTCCCCTCAGGTATTCTGGGTGGGGAAAGCATGAATTAAGGGCAATTTAATGAGAAACTAGGCACTTTTAAAAAGAGAAGCGCCAAAATATCAATGAGACTTAACAAACTGAGTGTCAGATCTAAACCACATTTATGAGGTGCAACACACCAAGACAGATCTACAATAGCTGCTGCAAGCCAACTATGACTTTAATCGCCGCCATACTGCAAAAGCAGAAAGTACTCTTTTCCGGCTCAAACAGCATCATTATGAGTGAGGGAAAAATGGCCAATTATTGGCTATGCCCTTGTGACACCAGGAGGCCAAAGAGTGAATCCTGGCTTTTCGGGAGGCCATGGGGTTGGTTTTGCTCCACCTTATTGACAATCTCAATATAGTTCTGTACTTCTATGAATAATTATGGTCAACCAACTGCTCACAAATGGTATTGGAGAAAGATGCCTTCCTCTTACCCCTCCGTCTCCTAAAACTCACTCTGGAGCAGGAGCAATCACTTGACCAAGACATAAAAGACGACAAGATTGCAGAGGTGAAAGGGCACCTCCCATTTAATAAGGCCTGTGGAATTGATGGTTACTACTCTGAATGTTAAGGAATCACTGATCCCTTAATAGTGTCATTCCTGTGTGAACAATTCTCGGAAATAGGTGACGTCTCCCACCCTCTACAGTATGTACACATGAGCAGGACTGCTCTTCTCCTGAAGCCTGGTAAAGACTCACTTAACACAGGCCAATTTCTTAAGTAAATGAGGACATGAAAATATTGGCCAAATGAATGGCCAACAGACTCAAATCACTATCAACATCCCTAGGTCACTGGGACCCAAAGAGCTTTATGTACAATCTATGCTCCATGTTCTTTGGCAGGTGCAAGATGACATGGACGAGAAGGTTGCTCTCTCTCTAGATGGGGAGAACGCCTTCAATAAGGTGGAAGGGCCTACCTGTTCAGGATTCTAGAGAGCTTTGGTCTGGGCAGGAAGTTCTGTACCCCGGTCAGATAGTTGTGCAGTAATGTGAAGGCAATGGTATGCTGTAATGGAAGCACCTCCTCTGCTTTTTAGATTCAGAGGGGAATGAGGCAAAGCACTCAAACCATTCCCTCCAGACTCAACCTGGACATCCTGTGACACAGCCACATCTCCTCCCACCTCAGAGACCTACACTGGGTCCCAGTCAGCATGCACATCACATACAAACTCCTGGTCCCCACCAACAGATATCTCTGTTCTTTCCAGCTCGCCCTCGCAGCCGTTCCTGAAATCCGGAAAAGCACAGCAGGAGAAAGATCCTTCTCCTACTCACATCCCAGGCATGGAACACGCTACCTCTCAAACTCAGGCAGACCGCATCGCTGAAGCAGTTCAGGAAGGACCTCATGACAGCTCTTCAATAGAGCAGCACACCCACAAACAGCGCCTTGAGAACCTATGGGTGATTAGCCACACTTTAGAAATCACTGATCGATCGATCAAATCATTGGCTATAGCCTTCAGCCAAAACAAGGACAGAGAAGGGATAGTGATGACAGGGGGACACCTCAAAGCACTTCTCTAATCAGTCAACATACTAGTTATGCTGTCTAAACTGACAACACTTCTCCTTAGCCTTATTACGACAATTTAGAGTTTATCAGCACTCACCGGCTATAAAGTGAATTAGGGAAAATGGGCAGCCCTCCCTTTTACTGACTCCACAACCATAGCTTTGATTGGTGACCACCGCTTTAAATGGCAACAATATAAGCTCAAGCACCTAGGGATTTACCTCCTTCGCCTACTAGATGCCAACATTGACCCAATGGTCTCATAGCTTAAAATAGACCGAAAACAAATGATGTCCCTGCTTCATCTCTTTTTGTGTGGATAAAGTTCAAATCCTCAAAATGAATGTGATGCCATGTCTAAATTTCATATTTACTTTACTGTCACTGCAGAGCCTGTCCTGTATGATTCATGAACTGACTAAAATGTTGAAAGAATTTCTGTGGGTGAGTTAACACTGTCACTAAATATGGGAAAGCTTCATGCTACAGTAGAGAGTAGAGGGTTGTGGCTACCCCATATGAAGTCCTGTTGGCTAGCATTTCAGCTTGCTCAAATCATTGGATGATCCACAATACCAGGGACACCGAAGTGGGTACACTTGGAGAGGTGCCTCCTGAAACCGGTGGTTCCCTTACAAGTGCTGTGCACAGAAGATGATGAGAATATAGCATCCTCCAACCCAGTAATTCAAGCAATGAATGTATACATGACACAAGGCACAAGGCACACACCATATTGGGTGAAAAAAGCCAGTTACACACAAAAGCCACGTTATGGCACAATGAATGTTTAAAACTGGGGGAGATGAACCCTCGGGGAAGCAATTCATATCACAGGGACTAAAAACCACCATGGACCACTTAGTAGTAGAGGTCAGATTGAAAACATTTGCCAAATGTGGAGGGAATTCTACCTGCCATAAAGTTTCCTCTTGGGTTTCCATCAAATATACCACTGACTACACACAATGCTCACTGGCACCCCAATAAAGCTAGGCAACTCCACTCCACTCACTTATTCTCATAAAGTGGGATTGTATAAGGGCATGGTCTCAGGATTCTACCAGATCCTTAAAAACCTTGCTTGCAAAACTTTGATGACACAACATCTGAAAGAGTGGTGATCCGGTAGACTTAACATACAGAACACAGAAGAGAGGTGGTTGGAGATCATGAGCACCTTTGATAATCCTCTTAGGGAGATGCGGCTAAAGTTGAGCTATTATAACATATTTCACAGATGATAGTGGTCTCCCAAATGGTTGAAAGACATGTGTAATGTAATGTGCAATGTGCTGGCAATGTAATTCCCCCGATGGTGATATTATACATATCCAATGGGAAAGTCCAAGCTTAAATGCATACTGGAAAGGGGTATGGGACACAATGAAGAAATCCCTAGATTCTTTAGGGCACCCTACAAGTCAGGTAATCCTCCCGAATGATCATACTGATTTCCCTGACATAACACACCAAAGAGCAAGGTGGTTTGCCACTGGTATTGGGAGCCTTAGACTGTGGAAAAATTCTGCTTTCCGGATGTTGAATCCTGCCTGCAGGATATGTACACTATGGCGCTATATGAAAGTATAATTTACTGCCTAAATTATCAACTAGTCAAGTTTGAAGCAATCTGGGGAGGATTCATAACCACTTCCAGAGACTAACCAAGAGGTGCATTGAGAGAGTCATATTTCCATTCCAGTAAAGCACCTAACTTTACTTGATTACTGCTCTATTCCCTGTAATGAGGCGAGTGTCCAAGGCCCACTCGTCTCCAGTGGACATAACCACAAGTAATGTGCTTCAAAAAAGTACTGGGTATCTTTCCTTTTTTGTATTATATTTTCTATAAAAAAAGGTTGGGGTCTGGCTTGGCAATATAATTATCTGCTTTACCTACTTTACTTTTGAAGGACTATCAAGTAATAAGCCACGGAATCATGAGAATCGTATTAACATGCTAAACATTGGATAAACCATAAAAGTTGAGGGAAGGTGGGAATAGGTGTTTCATGCAGTTAGTTATAGCATGGAACTCTGAAAATGACCCATATTTTTCAGGTAGCTCATAACGACTGTTGTATGTTCCATGACAGGAAATAATAAATAATTTATCATAAAAAAGGAATGCAGACACATGGAATGTGACAGAAACCTGTAAGACAAATGGAGTCAAACATGTTGACATGTACCATCGTTCCCTAATCTGACCTATGTATGTTCATCTGTGTTGGAACAGCAAGGTTAATCCCTCTAATAAAAACTAGAAGAAGTCCATTCAATTGGCCAGATTCCTTTAATGTAGCCATAAAACAGAGAGTATTTAACACAAGATAGTGATGCTATCTGACCAACAACACACTTGTTGTGACTCATGTTCAAGATAGACATACAAAGAATGTGATGGGTAGCAAAGTGGGCTAGTCGTGAAGCAACAACATTGTTTCCATATCTTACAGGGGCCGACTCAATTTCTTCCCCAGTTGCCAGTTACTTTTCTCTTATTGTGGCAGTGAGTATTAGGTTATTAAACATTGAAACCTTCTAAAAAAAAAAGAACAATGCTGTTGTTTCTGCTCTCCAATTATTAGCCTATTTGTTCAACATACTCAACCTGACTTCTTGGGAGAGGACTTTGGAAGTATCAAAATAGTTGATATGCCATTCATATAACCAGTCTTCAAAAAGATAATCTTCTAAAATAGAAACCAACAATTTTTAATCCTTTATTGCAATTATTAATACTGTAATAATAAACACAAGCATACTGTAGGTATGCCACAAGATTATACGGTAAACATATTTATAAATGAATGAAATTACTTATTAGTCCTAGCATCCTAGGCGTGGTCTAACCTGATATTTTCTGTCATCAGAGCTCTTGTTTGCTGACTTTGTTCTTGCTGGCTTTAGAACTCTGGGTATTTTACCACTCCTGATCAGTGCTAAAGAGCATGTGCTCTTTCCCTAAAGCATGATACGATTGACTTAGCCACAATTGGAATATTCAATTCACTTATACATCCTTGGTAAAGTGCACTACATGTGCTCAGGGCCTGTAAATTAAATTCTACTGTTGGGCCTGAAACACTGATTGTGCCACCCAATTCAGTAGCCCTTTAAACAGAGCAATCAGGGCTGCCATTACAGAGTCTGTGTGTGCAGTTTCAAACTGTCATGCTGACCTGCAAGTTAACCCTCTTGCCAGGCCCAAACCTTCCTTTTTAATAGATGTAAGTCACTCCTAAGGTTGTCCATAGATAGCCCCAGGGGCTGGGTGTAATGTATTTAAAAAGTTGGAAATGTACTTTTAAGTTCTACATGCACAGCTAGTTAAAAACTCATCCACTGCTGCAAGGCCTACCTCTCCCATAGGTTAATATTATATTGCCTTATTACATTTTATAAGTGTAATTTCCAGTTGGTAAGAGATGTGACTCCGCTAGTTTGGTGTCTCTGGATCGCAATTTGAAATCACACCTTATGGTGATGTCAGATTTTAAACTGTAATTATGAAAATTCCACTTTTAGAAACTTGGCATTTTCTTACCAATATCTTCTAGTGCCTTCTGCCTGTCTCTGAATACACACCTGGGGTGGGTGACAGCTGGGATCTTGTGCGTTCCTTCTAAACAGCCACACACAAAGGGAGCTTAGGTGTGACTGAGTGAGCATACGGATGTTGACTGGCCATCTTGGGCAGGATGGTATGGATGAGCTGACAATTACATCTGAATGTGCTGGGTCCTGAGCCATCACAAAGGGCTGCATAACCTCCTGTTGGGTGTCCGGAGCCAGGGCAGAAAGGACAGGAACTCTGTGTACTTCAAAGCCTCTATTTGAAGTCTCCCTTACTTCAAAGGTAGCACTGTGTGTAAGAATTGTACTTCTGACCCTACCAAGTCAGTACACTTCTGGATCTGAGGACATTCTTACAGGGAGAAGGAGTGCTATGCTGCTGAAGGGACTGCCACTCTGCTGGAACTCTGCTGGACTTTGCTGGACTCCTGCTTTGCTGTGCCTGCCCTGCTGCCTGCTGCCTTCCTTCCCTGGGAGTGAGAAGGACTGGACCTGCACCTCTATATTCCAAGAACCAAAGTGACTCCAAGGGCTTAATGGCTTGCTTCCTGTTCTAAAGTCTCAGGGACATCAAAGGCTTCACCCAAGCCTGCTACAGCTTCTGGACCATGCCAACTGTGCTTCATGCCATACCAAGTGGTACCAATCCTGTTTTGGGCCCTTGGAAGTGGGTTCTGCAGCTGTTTTAACACAAATCTATGCATTGCAGTCCCTGTGCCAATTGGAACCACCACATCTCTCCCAAATGCTCATGCATCGCTGCTGTCACTGAGGACAAAGACATCGCAACACCAGCTGCATGGTTCTGATCAACTTACCTCCCTCAGGACTCACACATCACCTTCTATTCACCAGCTCCGTGTCTTGATGGCAATGCATCACCTTTATCACCAAGTATTCGTCACCAACGCATCCCCTACAGTTAGGAGCAGGATCAATGCATCGCCTGCGCATCACCTCCTCTGCTCCCCGCATCAGGTCTTTGACGTTGACACATCCTCCTTCCAAAGGTACTTTTGCAATGGGACAAGTTTAATCACTAATGCTGACCTGTGCTCCATCACTGTCGGCTTGACTTTTCAGATTTTACCCGGTCATGCGCGATCAGATAGTCCCGGTTGGCGCTTTATGCTTCTAAGCACTATATTTGCGGATATTCTTTAAAAATTTATATCTTGAATTCTACTTACTGGATTTTTGTCGTTTTGGTCTTGGTCTGGATTATTTTTGGGGAGGTGTTTTTACTGTTTTAGTGTTTTAAGAATTGCACAAATACTTTACAAATTGCCTCGTAAGTTAAGCCTGTCTGCTGTGTGCCTAGCTACCTGAGGGTGAGCGCAGGTTAATTTATGGTGTGTAACTGACCTACCTTGACTAGGATTGTGGTTCAAGCTTGGACAGGGTGCATATCTCTGCCAACCAGAAACCCAATTTCTAACAATACGTATTTAAATTTGATAGACATTATACCTCGATCTAATTCTGATTGAAAGTTTTCAGTTCATAAGAGCTTATAACTTAACAATGACCCAACAGGCACAACAATGTATTGTCCAGCCCTGTGCTTAGCTTAGCAAAGCAAAAGTACTTTATTTGCTCAGCAAAATGACGTACTGTGTAATTCAAATAGGAATATAGTTGCTGGGCTGTAACTGTATCTACAAAACTTAAGGAAGCACTAAACACCGTAAAAGACCATTTCCCAGCTCCAGAGGTTCTCCTAATGTCTACCGTCCCTCATATGAAGTTTGTCCATTGTCATTGTTTAACTGACTAATGCATTGACCAGTTCAACATTTAGTGCTCCTACAATTTTACATAGGCAAAGTCTGTGGTTTTGAATGGCAGATTTGCCTCTGTGTGTTCAGTGTCATAGTTTTCTTGATAGACCCCATTTTACCAGCTTGGGAAAGATGTGGCTCTTGTGGTGGGTGCGTTCTGCCTCCCTTCTCCACCAGGAGTGACATTGACGATACAGGCCACAAAGGCAGTTTCACTGGGCACAAAGTCTGCAGGGTGAGTATTAGTACAGCAGGTCTGTATCGATTTCAGAACTTGCAACTCTAAGTCCAGATCACCAGTGAATTCATTCACCGGTGAATTCACCTTCAGCAGTTTTGGCCACTCCAGGACAGATCAGAGCTTTCTTAGCAACAGCATCTCTTACATGGAAACCCCAGCGTCAGACAATGACACACCAGTCTCTTAGCACATGCCATGGATGCTGCTCTTTAGTTAAATTTCATGAGTCAGTTTACAGTAGGAACTGTTCAAGAAAACCTGAAGAAACTTCACAACATAGGTTGGCTCCTGGCTTTATACCCTTATAGGTTTGAAAATGCTGGGAACATGCTGGGCTTCGCCTCCTGGACAGTCTCACTTACTGCAGGACCAGGTACTTTCTTCAGTCTCTGAGAAAGGAGGCACACAGACTTCTAGCAATCCATTTGCTCCTCCAGCAAGAAATGCAGATGGCAGGTGTTGTCCCCGTGCCTCAGTGAGACTGACTGTCATGAGGATAGCAGTCCTGTTAACACAGAAGCTTTTTGAGCACTCTGCAAAGCATTCACTTCCTCAGTCGTGAAGAACATGGAACTTGAAGAAAGTCGGATGATATGAGTCCCTCTGATAAGAGTCAGTAGGTCTTGCCCAACAAGAGTTTTACCTGGTAAAGGCAACTACATGGTGAGGTACAGCAAATAAATAGCAGTGTTACAGTGGACCATAAGATCAGACATCACCAACAGTTTTGATTTAGTAACACAGAACTTGGATGTAATGATCATCACCAATGGTCAGGAAAACAGTGTCTGAAGCTTGAAGAGGATGCCAATCCTGATTCCAATCCAGGCTTAACAAGAGATAACGTAGTGGACCACAGCACTCTACAAGTAAAGTACCTTTCCTCAAGCCTTCCCCGGTGATGGCAGGACTGCTGACACGGAGGAGCCAAGTTTTAAACAGGGCAGGGTTAGGAGCACCTCTTTTGGTTATCTGCTCAATTAGTATCTTGGAGATGTTAGAGCCTTTGCCTCAAGCAGAAATTCCACCAATTAGAAATCATGAACTTTGGACCATCCCTGATCTTCTTTGAACTCTACCTAATATAAAAAAGAAAGAAATGTCAGACTGGGTGAACATGAGGGAGATGGCCACTGGCCCTTCTTTCTATCAAGTAGGAACCAGCAAGTGAATAAAAGGAAGATTTTCATAAAAGGGGAGGATTAGCATTCAGTCTACACTCCAGAGATGGCCATTGCCTCTTCTTTCTCTTGGGAAAGGGAAAACTTTCCTGAGGAAGGTTATGGAGGGGAGAATCTGGAGGAGTCAAATAATCCTCACCATGTCATCAACTCATGGATAAATTTCTTGTAGCGAAGGAATAGGGCTATAATTATTTGAACTGAGTGTAATTCGGAATATTCCCAGTAAATCAGAGAAAGACATAAAGGCATTAAACACAAAAAAAACAAAAAACTGACAGAGATATTGTATTGATTGACTTTCTTACAAATATTGTAGGAAATAAGACACTGTGAATAAACCAAGACTATTTGTTACCTCCATTATTGTGACCTACAGACCTAGCATTTCACAGTTCCATTTATAACTCCCACTCCACACATGGGATGTGGAGCCACTGTCTAATGTTTCAGAACTAGGTCCCATATTTATACTTTTTTAGCACCGCATTTGTGTCATTTTTTGACACAAAATCGGTGCAAACTTACAAAAAATAATTGTATTTTGTAAGTTTGCGACGCCTTTTGCATCAAGAAATGACGCAAATGCAGCGCAAACAAAGTATAAATTTGGGTTTAAATTGGGTTGATTCCTTTTCAAATGTCATCTTTTGGCTGTAGCTTAGATACAGCATTAGTGTTACGAGATGGCTTACACATTAGTAGTAATGGTGATGAATTCAAGCAAGAGTATATAAAAATGAAGCATGACATCCCAGCACCTGGCAGTCTTCAATCTTCCTGAGGCAGTCATCAGGAACAGACATACTTTGATTTCTTAAATGAGAGAAACCTCTGACCCGCTCCTCATTGCTACCATCTACCTTATATTGTTGTTCTGAAAGAACTAATCATCAGTCCTTTCTTAAAAGGGACCTCACTGAATTTATGTACTTAGCCTTTTTTCAATCCTTCCTCTCTTCAATGTCCGGGTCCCCACCCACCACTCACAGGATGCAGTCAATTCACTTTCACTGCCTGGGGAAGCATTATTTACTCTCCATCATGAGCCATGTTAAACCAAGGTCCTTCTAAAATGCATCCCACTGGTTCAAGCACTCAGATGTTCACCAAACATGGAGTTTTACTACTACACACATGATACACATCCATCACTTACATACATGCAAATGGAATGTCAGTGCACAGGTATGAGAGCCACATAGACTCCTCTACTTTTCTTAACACTCAATGATCATTTGCTGGCCTTCCAAACACTACAGCTACATATGTACCTCCTCCACCCTTCTTTAGAGCCCTTTGTTAACCACAGTCCCTCTGTATGCCAACTGGGACTACCTATTTGGAGACTTCCTCATCACCTTTCTTGCCTATCCACTTTCCTATGATTCTGAGCTCCCCTATGCTGAGTTCCATAGACCTTTGCCCCCATTTGTTAAACATTTTTGCAGACTTCAACTTTAGTCCTCTGTGTTTCTCAAACCCTTTCTGCCATCCATCACAGACAACACTCTTTTCACCCATTCACATGTAGACCCCTTCACCATGTCTCAATCCTGCTACCCTGTGATCCACGATGAGACTACTGTGCAAGAATCAGAAAGTGTCTGCTATCACTCCAAGGTCAGAGTGTAAAGTATTGGCTTTTTATTCAAATTGCATGCTCTAGTTTTTCAGCAAATAATTATTGGTTCTACAAGTAAGCTGAAAAGGGAGGTGCTTCTAGCGGTTGACAGAATAGAAAGCATGAGTTAGAACTATTTACAAAATGAATATACTAATAAATGTGATGTGAAATCACATAGGTTCAGGAGCAGCTCACAGTGCTACTGGGGGGCGGCACGTACGGTGGCAGACAGAATGGGTGAAATGAATTAAAAAAATTAAAATAGACTTGCTTTCTTCATCGCCGCCATCGCTGTCACCGTTGCCGCTGTCATCTTCACGCTGCTCCTCTCATATGCAGACAGGTTGCAGGCACAGGTTTCCAGCCTGCCCTGTGGCCAATCCTGACGCTGCTCAGCGCAGCATCAGGATTGGCTGGGAGTGCCCAGCCCGGGCACTCCCAGGCAGACTGGGAGTTTGTGCATGCTCTCTCCAGCCCAGCAACTGTGTTGCTGGGTTGGAGAGAGCCTACTGCGCATGTATGTTTGGCCGGCCAGAGACGGTCGGCAAAACATACATGCTCACAGAGGGGGAGTGCAGTGCTCGTCACATCCCGTGGCCTGCTATGTTTATTACTGTTTTTTAGTAAAAGGTTTGAAGCAGTTGCTGCTGGCGGGTGGGGGGCAACGCTCCTCCTCCCTAGCTGAGGAGCTGCGCCTGCATTGGTTCCCTTTGCTCTCAGCTTTTTTCCATCTCCTCCTGGTCCTTCTATGCCTTCTGGTGTTTGTCTTCCTCCTGGGCCTGTTCCAAGTCCTTCTGTTCTGGGTTGTTTTGGTCTTCCTGGTCCTCATCGTGGCTCTGGCCTGGCTAGCTCTTCTCACCCTAGTACTGGTTTCTGGAATGTGATGCTCATAGTTCTGGTGGTTCCTGAACCTTGCCTTCCTGAACTTGTTACTGGTTATTATGGGGGTCATTCCGACCCTGGCGGTAAATACCGCCAGGGCCGGGGACCGCGGGAGCACCGCCAACAGGCTGGCGGTGCTCCCTTGGGCATTCTGACCGCGGCGGTTCGGCCGCGGTCAGAACAGGAAAACCGGCGGTCTCCCGTCTGTTTTCCGCTGCCCTGGGAATCCCCCATGGCGGCGCAGCTTGCTGCGCCGCCGTGGGGGATTCCGACCCCCTCACCGCCATCCTGTTCCTGGCGGTTCCGCCCGCCAGGAACAGGATGGCGGTGAGGGGTGTTGTGGGGCCCCTGGGGGCCCCTGCAGTGCCCATGCCAATGGCATGGGCACTGCAGGGGCCCCCGTAAGAGGGCCCCACTTTGTATTTCAGTGTCTGCATTGCAGACACTGAAATACGCGACGGGTGCCACTGCACCCGTCGCACATCCTCCACTCCGCCGGCTCCATTCGGAGCCGGCATCCTTATGGAGGGCTGTTCCCCACTGGGCTGGCGGGCGGCCTTTTGGCGGTCGCCCGCCAGCCCAGTGGGAAACACAGAATGACCGCCGCGGTCTTTTGACCGCGGTACGATTTTCTGGCGGTGCCCGCCGGGGTCAGAATGACCCCCTATATGTTTTTGCCCTACTTGGGCCTCCTGATCCTTTCACCACTGATCCTCTCCATTCTATCCTATTTGGACTACTGGGTTGTTCCCCACCTGGCCCTATTGTCCTGGCTCGCCGAGGTATGATGTGAGTCATCCTGTTCCTCCTTGCACTGGACCCTGTCCTCTTGATCTACCTGGTCCTACATCCACTAGTCATCCTTATTAGTTCTCATGGTCTGGGAGTGGTCATTTTGGTGCAGATGTGGTCTCGTTGGACCTCTTGGCTCTGCTTGTTCAGGTCCCTCTGATCCTCTCCATCTTGTATCTGCTACCCCAGTTCCTCAACCTCCTGCTCCACTTGGTATTCCGTGTCCTCTTAGTTAATCCCCCCTGGGCATCCTAGCTTAGGTGGAGTTCAAAGAAGATCATATCCTGATCCTTCCACTACAGCTAATCCTCCATGGTCTGGTCCCTGAAGATAATGTCCCTAGTTTACCTGCTCCTGCTTGCACTAGTTCTCCTGGTCCTCCTCCTTCTTCTCATCTTATCTATGCTCTCCTGTTCCATGTCAACCTGATTTGGCGTTAACTCATCCACTTAGTCCTGACCCACCTTGTTCAGATTATCCTCTTCTTAGCCACTCAACTTGGTTATCCAGGCTCCTGACATCCTGACCCCACTTGTTCTGGCCCTCCTTTTTTCTCATTATCCTAGTTTTTCTTGTCGTGGAATGCTAGATCTTGATCCACCTGGGCCTATGTGGCTTGGCTACCCTTGGCTGTGGTCCCACTGATGCTCTTTGTTCTGGTCCTCTTAGCTCGATGTCATGCTGGGTCTGGTTGCCAGGGCATCTGCACCTTATTCACCAGGTCCTGTTCTACTAGTCGTCCTCACTCTTGGTCTGGTTTGCCTAGCACTGGTCTTCCTATTCCTGGCCTTTGTAGTCTGTGTCCTCTTCCAGGGTTTGTGCCCACTAGACTTTGTCCTCTTGCTTTTTGCCCTCTTTTTTGGCTCTTTGTATGTCTAGTCCTCCTTCTAGCTCCCTTTCCCCTAGCTCTTCCTGTCATTTCCTGATCCTCTTGACCCTCGTCCCCTTGACCTGGATCTTCTGATCTTTCTCACCCTGCTCATCTGATTCCTGGTACACCGTCTCTTAGTTCTACTGGTCACCTCGGTCTACCTGGCCTGACATGTCCTAGTCGTCTTAGGCCTCTCCTTCGTAGCCCGTATCCTTCTGGTTTGGATTGTCCTGATCCTCCTGACCCTATGTCATGTTCTCATGACTCTTCTGGCATGGCACCCACTTGTCTGAGCCCACTTGGTCCTGTTTTTCTTTGTTTGGATCCTTCTGATCCTGGTCAGTTTGGTCCTGGTGCTCTTCACCATCAAGGTCCACTACCTCCGGTCTTCCTGGCTTTGGTTGTTCCATTCCTTCTGATCTTCTTCACCCTGGTCCTGCTGTTCTTTCTAATTCACATGGTACTCTGGGCCCTTGCCCTAAGATACTGATTCTCCGGGCACTTCATGGCCTGCTCCCCTGTCCTCTTGGTCCTGATACTTCTAATCCTCCTTGCTCTGGTTTCGTTCTTCCTGGATCTGGTCTTGGTATCCTCAGTACTGGCACCTTTGTCTTCCTAGTTTATTCTGGTCCCCTGTTCCTAGTGGCCAAACCCCCATGCTCCTAATATTTCTTGACCTTCTGGATCTAGTCCTGATCCTCTTGGTCCCGATCCTCCTGCTCCATGCTATGGTTGTTCTACTGCACCTGGTCATGCACCCCCCTTTTCTGGTTTGCTTGGGCCAAGCCTTATGTTTCCTTACTCTCCTGGGCATCCTGTTCCTTGCTATGAAGCCTTGTCTTCCTGGCTGATGTCATCCTGGTCCTGATGTACTGGGTACTGATCCTCCTTTTCCTCCTCACATTGATTCTCCTGTTCCCAGTATGTCTTCCCCTAATCTACCTAGACATCCTGGTCCTTTGTTTCCTGGCCCTCTTAAAGTGTATACTTCTGGCTCTGGTTGCCTGTGTCCTTGGTTTCACATCCCCGGTTCTTCTCACCATGGTCCCCCTATTCTTGTTTTTCATAGTCTATGGGCCTCATTTAGATATTGGCGGATGAGTTACTCTGTCAAAACGGTGATGTAAATATCAGCCGCCAATAGCTAAATCCCATTGGATATAATGGAATATAGATATTGGCAGACAGGATATTCATCACCGTTATGATGGAGTAACTCATTCGCCAACATTTAATCAGGCTCTGTGTCTTTATCATGATTCTGGGCCCATTTGCCCTGATTCGCTTGGTCCTAGCCCTGATAGTTTGCCTGGCCCTAGTTCTCCTGGTCTACCAGCTATCCTAGACTTGATTGGCTTGTTCCTGATCCTTCTTGTTCTATTGTTCTAGTTGTCATAAACCCTGTCTTTTGGACATCTTGGCCCTTCTTGGATCCCCCAGTCTTGACCCATCCAAGACACTTTCCTATCTAATCCTCTTAGCTTTGTTTGCATTGTCCTGGTTCTCCTCACCCTGAATCTATTGGCCCTGGTATCACAGGTCCTGGTCCTGCTTGGGCCCTTGGTCCCTCTGCCCTCTTGTGTCATGGCCCTCTTAGTCCTCCTGATTTTGGTTGTCCTGGCCCTCATTGTCCTCTTGGAACTCCGCATACTGGTCCCAGCTCTCTTGATCAAAGTCCTTCTTGTTCGGGTCCCACTGAGCCTTGTCATTTTAGTCCTTGTCCTCCTGGGCTTCACTGACCAGTCCCCTTGGTCTTCCTGACTCAAGTTAGCCTTCTTGCATTTCATCCGTCTCACCCTGGTCCTGTTACCTGAGATGATTGCTACCCTCTACTTGGTAATCCAAGCCCTGACACCCTAGGTCCAGATCCTCGTGTCTTTCTTGGCTCTGTTTTCAGTCCTCCTGGGCATGCTTCTTTTATTTCACCTAGTCTATCTTGCTAACATCCTCATGGTACCATTGTTCATTTCTTCATATTCTTTGGTCTGATTATCCTGGTCTCCAAGTCCTTTATTAGCCATTAGCCTCCTGGTCCTGATCATCACCATCCTTCTCAATCTGTCCTGTTCCCCCTGGCGATAAATCTCCTGCTTCTTGTCCTCTCTGCTCTGCAATAACTTGTCCTGACCCACCACAGATCATCTTATTCTTTCCTACTTGAAATGATTTAGGACCTATGATTCATCCTAGTCTTTTGAACTTCCTGGCCTTGTACATCCTTGCCCTGGTCTGTCTGGTCGTCATTCTCATGTACTCCTACTCCTGGTCTTATGGAACCTGGGTCTCCTCTTTTACAGGCTCCAGATCCTGAACTGTTTCATTTTACTCACCCTAATTCTGGTTCATAATCCTCCTGTTCCTGCTCCCTTGTTCCATGTAGTCTTGGCTTTAGTTCTGGTACTCCTTTGTCTGATCATCCTGTATCAGGTCTTCTGTTGCTAATTTTACTGTCCTTGGTTTCCCTAGTCTTCCAGTCCATAGACCTCCTGCCCCATTCTGCTCCTACTAGTCCTCTTGGACTCCTGGTTAGCTAGTTCCACATTGTTCTTGTCCATCTGACCCTGGTTCTCTCTGTCATGGTCCTCCTAGTAATCGACCTCCTTGGTCTGCTCTTCTTTACCCCTGTGTTACTAGTTCTTTTCATTCACATATTGCGGGTTACCCTTGTTCATGTAGGCCTTATCACCCTGGTCTAGGGTCTTACAGAGTCTGGCCCTAATGGACCCTCTGATCCTGGTCCAACTGGGCCTAGAATTCTAGGTTCCTTATACTCCTCAGGGTCCTGCTCATCTAGGGTCTCCTGGTCCTCCAAACTCTAGCCCTTTTAGGTTGTGGTCTTCCTGGTCCTCATATATTTGCTTCTGGTCCGTATGTCCTTGATCTGATCTCTGTGGTGGGGGTACTCCTATTGCTGGTCCTTCTTTTGATTGCTCTCCTGGTACTCATCCTCTTTGGTCTGTCCACCTGGGTTTGCTACTCCTGGCCCTGACTGTCTCCAGCCCTCTGGTACTGGTATGTGCACTTAGCACTCCCTGTCATGCTAGTTCTGGACATTCTGCTCCTTCTTCCCTTCATCCTTATTTTCCTTCAGTCTCTTGTCCAATAGCCCCTGATCCCCCTGTTCCACATCCTCCTGGCCTTCCTCATCCTGGTCCCACCACTCCTAATACTGTTTATCCTTGTCATGCTCCTCTTCATCAGTTTGCTGACTGGTCCTCTCTGGCCTTGGTAACCTTGGTGCTGATGGCCCTGCTCATCCTAGCCCCCCTAGTTTTCCACTACCTGGTTCCTCTACTCCTACTGGTCACTATCTTCTCCTACTGGTCCTAATCCTTCCTATGCCAGTTTCCTTCCACCAAGACTTTAGTCAGGTATAATCTCCAAGATTGTCACTCAGATGTTTGGTTTTTTGTTGTTTCCAGATCTCGTTTGATAAAACCCCACTGTGAAGTGCATAAATGAGGACCCAGTATAGACAAGTCCTCCTCCACTTAAAACATTGTTTAGCATATTAAAAACAAAACTGCAAGTGTGCTTAAGGACTGTGGCCCCAAGGATCAGTTGCCTAATGTAAGTATCCCTCCCTCTGTGGCCCAGGCACCACCTATCTCTTGGCATGTTTGCTGCTACATGTCAAATGCTGTTGTGTTGCCAGGTTTCAATTACTACGAAAGCACAATCCCCCTCAAAAAGTTCAAAACTAACACAGTGCCTTTCATAGGAGGCCCAAAATGAGCCCAACCCTTAAATATCATCGAAAGGAAACTCAAGAACTTTAAAAAACACAATTTATTCGAATAAGTGAAGAAAACAATAATGTAGCATACTATCACACCATACCCATTTTTCTTTGTATCACAAAATAACTGTGCGTTATCCCAAACCCCATGAAGCATTTTTTACTTTATTATTGTCATAAATATTTTTATTCAAAATACATTTACTGTTCTTTTATTTGTAAGCAACTTACCTTAATTCATGCACATACTCTTGTACATACTACTGTACATTGATGTATCAATTTACTTTCAAATGCTTAACACATACTTCATCCCTCTAACAAGATAGCCAACACCCTACCATTGCCTGGAGTCCTTCTTTTCCTTCATGTCCAGCTAAATAAAGACCTCTTTCACACTCTTTATACGGCTGCCGGTGAAATAGGACATAATCTCCACTATTTGGAGTTTCAGATATTTAACCAGCCACTACCTAAGTAGCAGATATTGAGTACTATTTTTCAGACACCTGAATAAATAGCAGGACATTATGCACTATTTGACCTGCAACTAGATAAATGGGCACTTCTGTTGGGTAATTCCTTATGGTTGTTGCAAGCAGCTATTTCTAAATTTGTAAGGTGTCACAACAACTCACTTGCATTGGGCAGTACCAATTAAGGAATGTTACCTTTCATCACTAAGACGCTAACTTAGTGCCCATTAAATGTGTATGACTAAAGGGGTGGAAAAAGTTCTTTCAACCATTCTGCTTGTACAAACTGTCACCAGAGTCGTAGAAAACGGTGCAAATCCTTATATAGTGAGCTGAAATCCGAGTCGAAATTGTTGGAAAGGTCTTACATTCAAAGTTGACAGCTGTTCAATAATGGTCATAAAAGCAGTGTGAAGGACCACTTTAAACATCTGAGATTTTGATGTTAAGTGCAGATCGATTAACATTTCTTTCATAGCACAGATTTGAGAATTGTAAAAAGTAATTTGTTGCTTAAGTGCCCTTTCCCAAATAAAGGGAGTCATAGGCCTGCATTACAACATTGGCGGTAAAAGCCGCTTACCGCCGCGCAGAAGACCGCCAACACACCGCCGCGGCAGCGGAATTTCGCCACGGTCATTATGACCCACTGCTCGGAATCCGCTAAAATTTAGACACCCACACAAGTCCGCCACACCAAAGGTCAGTGATAAACTGGCGAAAACAAAACCTCCACCGTCACGCCAACAGAAATACGCCCACACTATCACGACACACGAATCCACGTGGCGGTCTTTCAACTGGGGTATTCCATTGGCGGTACACACCGCTGCGCTCAAAATACACACACATCTACAAAACACAGCCACATTGGACAATTCGAAATACACAGACCTGATACACATACACACACCACTCCCACACATCCATTACAATATAAAACTCACACCCACATCACCCTCAAACCCTTACGGCACAAATTACAGAGAGAAGGCCAGAGAGAGACACTACAAACAACTACCAAGCATCCACAGGCACACAATACCATCACCCACATAACTTCCACGCACCTCACACAACACACCACTAAATATCACCCCACTTATCACTACACACACCACCCCACACATCACCCCACCACCCCATGGCACGGCAAAGACACCCCAGGTTCTCTGAGGAGGAGCTCAGGGTCATGGTGGACAAAATCGTCCGGGTAGAGCCACAGCTATTCGGATCACAGGTGCAGCACACCTCCATTGCTAGGAAGATGGAGCTATGGCAAAGAATAGTGGACATGGTCAACGCAGTGGGACAGCACCCATCAAATAGGGATGACATCAGGAAGAGGTGGAATGCCCTAGGGGGGGGGAAGGTGCGTTCCGTGGTCTCAAGATACCACCTTGCGGTTCAGCGGACTGGCGGCGGACCCCCACCTCCTCCCCCACAACTAACAACATGGGAGGAGCAGGTCTTGCAGATTCTGCATCCATTAGGGGCTCGAAGGAGTAGCTGGAGGAATGGACTCTGGTAAGTAAAATCTCAACTATTACATCCCCCACCCTATTTGCATGCTATCACATACCCCCACCCTCACCCTCACCCCTATCACTCCATCTCCTCACAAATGTCCCAATATCACAAACCACACATCCAGAACCCAAGCCCTGCATGCAACAACAAAGCATGGACACCCATCACCAAAGCTTGGCCAATGCACATACCCATACACCCCCCCTAAACCACCATCACACAAGGACCCACACAGGATTGCAAGCACTGGGGTACACTGTCACCCACCTATTACAGATGTAATAAACATCCTTTTATAACCCTGCAGGACCCCTACCCAAAGCCACTGGACAGAAGGGTCCACACATGTCCACACCACCAACAGAAGAGGCCCACAGTGATGACAGCAGCTCTGTCCAACTGGATCTAGATGACCAGCCCGGCCCATCGGGGACCTCTGGACAGTCGGTTCCCCTGACACAGTCACAGGCCACCATAGAGCTTCCCCCCTCTGGAAACACCAGCACAGCACCCACCCAGCGGGCCCATACCTCTGTCCCCAGGACACGTCAATCAGCAGTGTGTCCACCACTACAGGGAACCCAGGCTAACCCACCACCCCAACAACAACAGGGACCTGGGGTCAGTGGCAGTGGGCACACGGTCTAGGGGACGGAGGCACAGGAACACAGGGGAACTGGGAGGGCTGCTGTGTGACAGGGGGAGGACAGGCCAAGGGAACCCACTCTCCACGTGGCCCTCTCCAACATCATGGGAGCCTACCACCATTCCCAGGAGACGATGGCAACGGTACTGGCCAAGTTTCAGGAGACCAAGTGCCTGCAGGAGGAACAGTATTTGGGCTTCAGGGAGGAACTCAGATCTATCAATTCCACCCTGGGCACCATCATAGGGGTGCTGAAGGAAGTCCTCAACACCAGGAGGGACACTGTGGCACAACAAGGGGCCCCTGACACTAGCCTGGACGATGAACTGCCCACCACCTCCGCCTGCGCTAGTGGATAGGATGCCACGCCATAGGACCACAACACCAGCACCCCACCCCCTGCAGTTGGAGAAACACCCCACAAGCGGTCCCTGAGATCCATGACAAAGACAGAGAACGATGCCAAGACCCCCGCCAAGAAATGAGACCACCCTGAATGTCATCCTTCTGTCCCACTTTGTCACCCTGCCCATCCTCAAACTGCCCCAGCTCCACTTCCTATGCCCATTTGGGCAATGCACCTGTGAGACTAATAGACTGGACTCTGCCATGGACATTCCTCCACCATTACCCCTCACCATTTTACAACCCCCTCCAATATTGAGCACTTAAATAAACACCCTTGAAGCACAAAACAATCTGGAGTCAGTCTGTGATTTCGAAATAGTGTATTAGCAATTACAGTGTCAAAATGCTCTTTCAAAAGCAATGTCAACATACCTATGTCACACAGCTCTAGTCCATGAGGAAACAAAGCAGATGTCACACAGTGGGACCCACATCTGTGAAATCGTAAGGGAAAGTGAGAACTCAGTGACCATACACTGGGTGAAAACGACAGACAGTTGAGAGGTAGTAGTGTTAAAGTACATGTAGTAAGCAGGTTTGTATTCTTACCTGTGTCTCACTGGAAATATTGCAGGATCACCGAGTCCCTGTTGTCGATGTCCTCTTTTTCTGCTTTCTCGTCTTCACTGTCCACAGGCTCCACAGCTGCAACAACACCGCCATCTGGACCATCCTCCTGCAGAAAAGGCACTTGCTGTCGCAAAGCTAAGTTGTGAAGCATACAGCAGGCTACTATGATCTGGCACACCTTCTTTGGTGAGCAGAATAGGGATCCACATGTCATATGGAGGCACCTGAACCTGGCCTTCAGGAGGACGAAGGTCCGCTCTATAATCCACTGAGTTCGCCCATGTGCGTCATTGTAGCGTTCCTCTGCCCTTGTCCTGGGATTCCTCACTGGGGTCAGTAGCCATGACAGGCTGGGGTAACCAGAGTCACCTGCAAATTGTGAGGGACAACAGTTAGACACACACTAACCTATCCCGAGACCCAGACAACCATTCTCACTGACTTGCTTCCAGGTGCTCACCTAATAGCCACACACGGTGCTTCTGGAGTTGCCCCATCACATAAGAGATGCTGCTATTCCGCAGGATGTAAGCGTCATGCACTGAGCCAGGGAATTTGGCATTAACATGGGAGATGTACTGGTCTGCCAAACACACCATCTGCACATTCACGGAATGATAACTCTTCCGGTTTCTGTACACCTGTTCACTCCTGAGGGGGGTACCAAAGCCACATGTGTCCCATCAATGGCACCTATGATGTTGGGGACATGTCCCAGGGCATAGAAGTCACCTTTCACTGTAGGCAAATCCTCCACCTGAGGGAAAACGATGTAGCTCCGCATGTGTTTCAGCAGGGCAGACAAAACTCTGGACAACACGTCAGAAAACATAGGCTGGGACATCCCTGATGCTATGGCCACTGTTGTTTGAAATGACCAACTTGCAAGGAAATGGAGTACTGACAGCACCTGCACTAGAGGGGGGATTCCTGTGGGATGGCGGATAGCTGACATCAGGTCTGGCTCCAGCTGGGCACACAGTTCCAGGATTGTGGCACGATCAAGCCTGTAGGTGATGATCACATGTCTTTCCTCCATTGTCGACAGGTCCACCAGCAGTCTGTACACCAGAGGATGCCGCCATCTCCTCACATGTCCCAGCGGACGGTGCCTCTGAAGGACAACAGCGAGCACAGAGTCAACCAACTCAGAGGTACGTACCCACAGCTTACACAGAACACGAATCATAATCCGAAATTTGGCCTGTATGAGTGTTGAGGCAAGGCCTAGGTATGTGTGACGCAGTTAAAAATTAAGCCATGTGGGCCCCTGAAATGGCGGCTGCCTGACCTGTAAAGTGGGACAATGGGATCTGAGGTAACTGCGCTGGCTTTGTACACCGTTGCGGTAGGCGGTCGAAGACCGTGGCGCGTTTCTGCATTGGTCAACATTGGACCCTATGGGTCCCAGGAGCCAATGACGATGTATGCCGGTGGTGACAGTACGCACCGTCGCGGACGTGACCGCCATTTTCTATCTGTTCAATCACTCGATACCTGATCTTCGACAGGAGAGGACCTACACTGCAAGTGCTGCTGTGACCTCGGTCTGGAAGAGACAATGGCTCGTGCGTCTGGGGAAAGGGCCCCTGCCTTCATATCGGAGGAGTTGGAGAAACTCGTGGATGGGGTCCTCCCCCAGTACAGGCTACTCTACAGTCCTCCAGACAAACAGGTATGTACACCGTTACCATGCTGTATGGGCAATGCCTGTGTGGAGTGGGGTGGATGAAAGATGGGGGGGGGAGATTGAGGCGTGCATGAAACGACGGTGAGTGCATCTGCCACATGGCAAGGGTAGGGATGGGGGCCAATGACTGTGACGGTGCAGTTGGTAATAACTTTTCTTTTTCCCATGTACAATTCATGTAGGTCAGCGCCCACCAGAAAAAGGATATTTGGCGTGCCATTGCCAAGGACGTCCGGACCCTGGGGGTCTACCACAGACGGAGCACCCACTGCCGTAAGAGATGGGAGGACATTCGCCGCTGGAGCAAGAAGACAGCGGAGACCCAGCTGGGGATGGCCTCCCAACATGGGAGGGGTGCCCGTCGCACAATGAGCCCCCTGATGTTCAGGATCCTGGCGGTGGCGTACCCGGAGTTGGATGGGCGCTTCAGGGCATCACAGCAGCCACAAGGGGTTGAGTACACTCTCATTCTGCTGATTTTGCGCGGAGTGGAGGTGTCTGGTGGGGGAGGTGGGCTGTGGGTTTCCCTAGGCCAGGGCGAGTGTGCTAGTTAGGTCCCCTTGTTCTGGCAGACCCTGTGGCACCCCACCCCACGTGTGTACAGTGCCAAGTACCCCTAGTCAGGGTCCTGTGTAATCCATGTGTGCAGATGTCGGCCATAGCCTTGTAGGCCATGTCCCAGGGATTGAACAGTGGAGCCCAAGTGCACGGCGTAGTGCAGTTGGCTTCTGTGTCTGTTATGTCTGCCAACGGTAGTGGTAATGCATGCACTCAACATGTCTTTCTTCTGCCCCCCCCCCCTTTTTGTGGTCTCCCTGTTCTTGTGTGCATTAGAATCATCAGGCGGAGGAGCAGTGGCACCGGAGCAGGAGGAAGCTGCATCCCACATGGCCCTGGAGGGCAACACTACAGACTCAGAGTTCACCAGTGGGACTGTAGGGCAAGGGGAGCTCCACGGCGGGGACAGGAGCTGAGACCAGTGATACAGACTCGTCCTCTGATGGGAGCTCCCTTGTGGTGGTGGCAACATCTGTGCCCCCCGCATCTACTGGTGCGTCCGCCATCCCCCCTACCAGCACCACCCTCCTAGCAGCCCCTCAGCCTTTGCCCCGTGCCCGCTCACCCAGGAGGGTGGGTGTCACCTTCGCCCCACGCACCTCAGCCCCTGCTCCAGTCAACCCTGCTGCCCTCAGTGAGGAGGCCATTGACCTCCTCAGGTCCCTCACTGTTGGGCAGTCTACCAATTTGAATGCCATCCAGAGTGTAGAAAGGCAGTTGCAACAAACAAATGCATTCCTGGAGGGCATTCAGTCTGGTCACGCAGCCCTTCAGCGAGCTTTTCAGACTCTGGCCTCAGCACTGATGGCAACCATTGTCCCTGTGTCTAGCCTCCCCCATCCAACTTCCTCCACCCAGACCCAATCCCCTCTACCTCAGCCTATCCCAAGCACACCTTCAGACCAGCATGCACACACCTCAACACACAAGGGAAGCTCTGGCAAACATAAACACCACACATCCCACAGGCACTCACGCAAGCATCACACACATGCAGACACATCAACATCAGCTGCCTCCACTGTGTCCCCCTCCTCGTCTCCCTCCTCCCTCCCAGTCTCGTCTACACTCACACCTGCATGCACTACATCTGCAGCCACTACTTCCATCACCAGCACACACACCACCACACCCCGCTCACGTGCAGTCACCACCCCCACTTCCACTGGCATACACACGTCGCCTGTGTCCTCTCCCAGTGTGTCTGTGACGCCACCTCCCAAGATACACAAACGCAGGCACACACCCACCCAACAGCCATCCACCTCACGGCAGCCTACAGCGCATGCACCTTCACCCAAAGTCACCAAACAAACACCTCCTACAACCACAACCTCTTCCTCCACTCCAGCTACCCATCCCAGTGTTCCCAAGAAACTTTTCCTGTCCAACCTTGACCTTTTTCCCTTACCTCCCCCACCCTGTCAGTCTCCCAGGGGCCGACTCTGAAGGTCACAACCTAGCACCTCAGCCACAACATCTCCGGGACCAGTGGTGCCTGTAGTCACCGGAATCTGGAGTGCATCGGCCACCAGGGCAGCCAGTGTGGCACGTAGCCACAGCACGGACAGTCCCCCACCTGTGAAGCATCAAAAGTTGGCCAGTGCCCGGCGGGAGAGGGGGATGACTCCAGCCACCAAAGCCACTCCCACGGGTACAGGTGGGAGTGTGGTGTCAGCTGCGACATCTTCCAAGTTGGGGAAGGGCCACAAGAAAGTCAGCATGTCTGGGAAGCGCAGCACGGCAGAGAAGACCGCCATCATCCCCGCTGCCCAGGAGGCCATCATCCCGCTGCCCAGGAGGCCACCGCCATCATCCCCCCTGCCCAGGAGGCCACCGCCAGCATCCCCGCTGCCCAGGAGGCCACCGCCAGCACCAGTCCTGCTGCCCAGGAGGCCACCGCCAGCACCAGCCCAGCTGCCCAGGAGGCCAGCACCAGCCCCGCTGCCCAGGACAGGACCGTCAGCACCAGTCCCGCTGGGCCAGACAGGACCGCCAGCACCAGCCCCGCTGGGCCAGACAGGACCGCCAGCACCAGTCCCGCTGGGCCAGAGAAGATGCCAGCACCAGTCCCGCTGGGCCATGAAGGACCGCCAGCACCAGTCCCGCTGGGCCAGACAGGACCGCCAGCACCAGTCCCACTGGGCCATGAAGGACCATCAGCACCAGCCCCGCTGGGCCAGACAGGACCGCCAGCAGCTGAGTCACTGCCAAGGACCCCGCCGCCACAAGCACCGCTGAACAGGACACCGCCGCAACAAGCACAGCTGAACAGGGCACCGCCGCAACAAGCACCGCTGAACAGGGCACCGCTGCCACAAGCACCGCTGCCAAGGGCACTGCCGCAACAAGCACCGCTGAATAGGGCACCACTGCCAAGGACACCGCCGCAACAAGCACTGCTGAACAGGGCACAGCCGCCACAAGCACCGCTGAACAGGGCACCGCCACCACAAGCACCACTGAACAGGACACCGCTGCCACAGCAGCGCTGCCAAGGACACCGCCGCAACAAGCACCGCTGGCCCATGAGCGCCAAGGGCACTGACGCTACTGACTCCGTCACGAGCAGGATGAAGCACTCTGGGCACAAGACCCCCTCCAGAACCAGTGGAGAGATACATCCACTACCTCTGTCCTTGGCAGGAAGAAGCACTCTGGGCACAAGGCCCCCTCCAGAACCAGTGGAGAGATACATCCACTACCTCTGTCCTTGGCAGGATGAAGCACTCTGGGCACAATGCCCCCTCCAGAACCAGTGGAGAGATACATCCACTACCTCTGTACTTGGCAGGAAGAAGCACTCTGGGCACAAGGCCCCCTCCAGAACCAGTGGAGAAAGGCATCCACCTGAGAGACCTTGGCTTTGCACTCCCCAGGATGAAGCAGTGGGCAACCCACCCACTGTAGAGACTTGAGAGACTGTGGCGGTCATTCCGACCCTGGCGGTTGACTACCGCCAGGGCCGGGGACCGCGGATGCACCGCCAACAGGCTGGCGGTGCATCCATGGGCATTCTGACCGCGACAGTACAGCCGCGGTCAGAAACGGGAAACCGGCGGTGTCCCGCCGGTTTCCCGCTGCCCAAGGGAATCCTCCATGGCCATGGGGATTCCGACCCCCTTACCGCCAGCCTGGTTCTGCCGGTTTTGACCGCCAGAACCTGGCTGGCGGTAACGGGTGTCGTGGGGCCCCTGGGGGCCCCTGCAGTGCCCATGCCAATGGCATGGGCACTGCAGGGGCCCCCTAACAGGGCCCCACCAAAATTTTCAGTGTCTGCCAAGCAGACACTGAAAATCGCGCCGGGTGCAACTGCACCCGTCGCACCCCTTCCACTCCGCCGGCTCCATTCGGAGCCGGCATCCTCATGGAAGGGGGTTTCCCGCTGGGCTGGCGGGCGGACTTCTGGCGGTCGCCCGCCAGCCCAGCGGGAAACTCAGAATTACTGCGGCGGTCTTTTGACCGCGCAGCAGTATTCTGACGGCGGGACTTTGGCGGGCGGCCTCCGCCGCCCGCCAAAGTCAGAATCACCCCCTGTGACTTTGCACTCCCCAGGAAAAAGTAGTGGGAAACCCCCCCACTGTAGAGATTTGTGAGACTGTGGCTTTGCACTCCCCAGGATGGAACAGTGGGCAACCCACCCACTGTAGAGACATGAGAGACTGTGGCTTTGCACTCCCCAGGATGGAACAGTGGGCAACCCACCAACCTTAGAGACTTGAGAGACTGTGGCTTTGCACTCCCCAGGATGGAACAGTGGGCAACCCACCCACTGTAGAGACTTGAGAGACTGTGGCTTTGCACTCCCCAGGATTGAACAGTGGGCATGTGGCCCCCTCGTGGATTTGGCGTTGTGCACTCAATCGGCTGAGGTGCCCCCCCTTTCCCTTCCCCCTGAGGTGCCTGTTTTATTGTTATCAGATGCCCCTGCAGTGTTCTCTCCGTCATGTTCGGGGATTGAGGGGGTCATTCCGACCTCGGCGGTCTTTTCAATAGACCGCCGAGGGACCGCCGTACGGAAGACCGCCAGTGCTGGCGGTCTTCCGCATGGGACATTCTGACTGGTGGCAGCCATACTGGCGGCAGGCGGGGAAGTGGAGGTAGCTCCACCTCCACCGCCACGCCAACAGAACACCGCCCAGCGAATCACGACCTGTGATTCGCTGTGGCGGTGTTCTGTTGGCGTCGCGGTGTCGGCGGAGCTGCCCGTTCCCTCCCTGAGGATCACCAGGAACAGGTAAGGTGATCGTCCGCTAGGGAAGGGGGGTGGGGGGTGTTGTGAGTTGTGTGCGTGCATGGGGGTGTGCGTGTGTGTATATCGAGGGGGCGTGTGAATGCGTGCATGAATGCGGGGAGGTGTGTATGTGCATGATGAATGCGTGCATGAATGCGGGGGTGTGTGTGTATGTGCATGATGAATGCGTGCATGAATGCGGGGGGGTGTGTGTATGTGCATGATGAATGCGTGCATGAATGCGGGGGTGTGTGTGTATGTGCATGAATGAATGCCTGTTTGTGTGTATGTGTGTGTATATGTTGGGGATCGGGGTGGGGGACGGGGGTCCTGCAACCTTTTGGGGGTGGCAGGGGTGGTGGGGGGGTAGGGGAGGGAGTCGGGGTGGGGGTTGGGGGTGGGGGAGACCCCTATCAGTGCCAGGGAAGGGATTCCCTGGCACTGATAGTGCTTACCGCCATGGATTGAATGGCGGTCCCCAACCGCATGAAATCCATGGCGGTAAGCCGGGGTCAGGCAGGTTGGAATACCGACGGCGGTATGTGACGACTGCCGGGCTGGAGACCCAGGTCTCCAGCCCGGCGGTCGTTACCGCCGTGGCGGTCAGAACGGTGAAGCGGCAGCTGACCATGGCGGTAACCGCCATGGTCAGAATACATGAAAAAAGACCGCCAGCCTGTTGGCGGTCTTACCGCCGCTTCACCGCCGACCGCCAGGGTCAGAATGACCCCCTGAGTGTGGGACTCGCCCCATGCCGTGTGGGCCCAGTGTTCCACGGACTTCAATGGAGCACTACCTGGACTACTATTCTTGGTGTATATATTTGTTGATAGTGTATATATATTTTTGCGTCCTGGATTTTAATAGATTACAATGGTTACACTCATTTGCTTTTGTCTTTGCATTCTTCCGGGGGGTTTGGGGGGTGTAACTGTGATGTATCATGCTGTATTAGTGTGTGTGTTGTAGTGGGTGAGGGTGAGGGTGGGGGGGTTGCGTGTGTGTGTGTCTGTTTTTTCCCTCCCCTGTGTAGTAGGTGCAGTACTCACCGTTGTCTTCGCCGCCGGCGTTCGTGCTCCTGGTAGAGGAGCAAGAAGATGAGGGCTGGCAGGATCTGGAGCTTGGGTTCCATGGCGTCCGGATTCCTAGTGTGGTGTGTAGAGGTGAGCGTTTTCCTTTCGAAGTCCTGTTTCCGCCCTGTTTTTGTTCGCGGTGAATCGGCCGCCGGATAAGGTGGCGGATAGGTAGGTTGTGATACTGTGGGTGGTACATTGTCCTCCACCTGTCTGTTGGCGGTGACCGCCACGCTGTTTGTTTCCACCGCCGTGGCGGTTGGAGTGTTTAAGTGGCTGTCTTTGTTGGCGGTTTCCACCACGGTCGTAATTGCACATTTTTTACCGCCGGCATGTTGGCGGTCTTACCGCCGCTTTAACACCGACTGCCAGGGTTGTAATGACCACCATAATCTCCTTTCTCTAAACCCTCATAATTTTCTGCCTGCCTATTTATTCTTCAAAGGAAACATTTTTACATCTTTCAAGGAGCGAATTTGTAAAAAGCCCATGAATTAGAATGTGATCTTCTATGATTTGCACAGTTGTCCTCACCTTTGCAATCCGCATAATTGGCAGGCACACTTTAGCGGAAACAATATATTTCATTGTTGCCCTTGCATATGCTTCTCAGCCATTATACTATGGTCCTTATTACGTTGGGTCTGACAAAGGGCCGGTATTTTCCCACCCTCCGAGTTACTTACGCTGGGGTCACAAGTAACTTTGGACAGCAGGAAAAATCGGGCTCATTATGAGTTGGACATTAAGGGATCAATAAGACATCATGAAATACCTAGGAATCAGTAATTGGGTGTCTGATTCCCTTTGTAATTCCTCTTTTTGCAACCAAAATCTTTGGGTGAAAGTCAACGGATCCGATTCAAGGTGTTCCTGTGACCCGATTCAAGGTGTTCTTATGTATCTCATGCATTCATCAGCATTACCAGCCCCAGCAGAATTTCCCAAGTGTCATTAAATCCTATGTCTGTGAACAATTTGCAGGTGTAGGGTTAGTGTATGGGCACAGTTCAGTATTTCCATTTTTTCGCGGGTTTGAAAGAATGCCATCTTCTAGCCTATTACCATTGCAATCTACATTAATCTGCCCTCAAGCTACACTTGAGAATGGAAGAAACCTGTCCACTAAGTGGCAAATGCCATCTGCAAGTAGAGATATCCTCCTGCCATGATTGTGGGAGTCGATATTGATGACGTGCGGTGGTAGATGCCACTAGTTGTGACGTAGATAACTGTGACTCACACGGAAAACGGTTTGTAGAATCAAGCCCATAGTTGGCTCAGCAGTTGCTTCTGTCCAAACACCCATGTAACTCCACATATGCACAGTCCACATATTAAACTGGTAGTTTGTGGATGCACCGATATGAAAGTTGCTTCAGTAAGTAGCTGAATTAAATCACAATCTAAATGTTAGTATAAAAACTTCATGAACGTACAGATTCTTTGCACCTTTCACCGTAAACGTTTGATGACTGTAGATGTCAATGCCTTGGGAAGTGTCTTGATAATTAATGACTTCTCAGACTCTAAAACTAGAACTTCATGCTGATTAATTTTTGGTTTCTTATACAATTAAAATTAATAACATATATACATTTCAGTGGACATATCATTAATCCTAACTAAGGTAGTAATTCTAAAATGATATTTAATAATTTACGACGCACTTTTTTCTGATGTTCCTGCTTTAGACAAAGTACAATTCTGTTAACCGAATTAAAAGAGGTCAGATGTGTAACCTTCATTTGTGAAATAGGGCTCCTGATTTCAAGGGAGAAGTGCCTGAGGTGTAAAAACAAATACTCATCCATGTCAAATGTTTTAGCGCAATTTAGATAGGCTATAGATTTTGGAAACTCCAGTGAGAGAATTAATGCTCGTATTTCATGCAAACACGAAAAGCTAAGCGATATTTGACATTCAGTTTTACATCCAAGAATTTCTCTGCCCAGTTTATGGTTAGAGTGCATGAGGTGATGTGGAATGAAACAATGCGTAGAATATTTAACATTGTTTCAGGTAAAAAGGGACTAAGTAAAACTTATAGTAAAGTGCGTGATCGACAATTTGAGGAGAGACGAAGGTGAGCATTTAGAAAGAGAAGATTCGTCTTTGAATGAATTATGAAGATCATATTTTCTGATGGCGGCATCAAGATGGCGACTGGTTGAGTAGTCACTCTAGATGCGAAGACTGGGCTCAGCAACTGAGCCTATGAAACCGCCTAGGTGGAGATAATGGAGACTACTCTCCCACCCTGCTCCAAACGGGTTCTTAACGGTGGCACTGATTGAATCTATAAATTACGTACAATCAGGCTCAAAGGCAGGCTTACTTCTTTTGCCAACCTACAGCAAGTCTGTTGCTCTGTGAGTCTTCAGCGGTTGAAAGCATCTTGTGGACCACACCACCTCCTCATCTAAGCTCAATAGATGCACCAGGAAAACAACCTCCTCACCTGACAGACCAGAGTCAGTCTTGCCAGCAGAAAAGAACATTTCAAAATGTTTGATTCATCCTCTGCTGCCTCCGGCTCGTCGTCATTTGACCCCAGCACTCTCTGTAAAACTCTTCTTGAACAATGATCTCTCCAAAGTTCTGAAGAGGGCCTTCCCACAAGATGCTTCAATATTCATAGGTCGATCAAGAGCAGTCACTGCAGTTGCATCAAGTCAAGCAGCAAAGGCATCTTAAAGGAGACTTAGAGGCATCTGATCCCAGCTTTGAAGTAATTGCATGTCCTGCTACTCAGACCTTGTTAAGGCTAGTATCTCGCACCTTGAGAATCACAGGATAATGTGGCAGACCCCACAGGACCACATTCACTTATAAATTGCCTGACTGTCCACAAGACCACTGCTCAATTCCATAAGAAGTAGTCTCTGCATGTTTGCAGCTTTACATGAACCTCACCTTGAGCCCACAGCTGGCATAAGTAAATACTTTAATTTTAGCTCTAGGTGCTGGATCTGTAACTACTGGTTGCCTTAGTTTCAGGACTGTTGTCAGACAGAAAAGGCTTATGCCAGAGCCCATACATGGAGCAATTATGAGAAAGCCACCATGGCTAAGTCACAGTCACAACAGTGAACTAATGCTGTGCAGGGGGAAAGGCACCGAAAACCTTATTTTTTGTTTCAAATTATTATGATGTTTCTGATGTTGCTGCAGGCTCTGAACCAGATTGGGATAGAGACTGGCGGCCATACTCTGAACCAAATTTGGATATTGATGGGGAACTACAGTTGATAAGATGGACAAAATGATAAATCTAATTGACAAACAGGACCAACAAGTGAACAATCAGACAGAGTTGAGCTTCAATTGAACCTCTCAGCAGATTACTTGACTAAAGCAACAGTTCTTTAGCCAGTGCAACCTCCTGTGATCTTTTACACAGCAAAGGAAATGATTACTGATGGACCTCAGGATCAGCAGATTCATCCAGCCTTAGCATTCATATAGGATCTCCATTGTCTGCGTAAAGAAGTGGGGGAGGGGACCTCACTGTTGTGACAGTTGCATTATCCCTTTGGCTTTGGACCGACAAAGTCAGAATTATGCCATTAGTCTCTAAAATGGAAGTTGAAACCCACCAGCAGGATGAGGCAGAGGGCTGTAGCTGAAGACAGTTCCACAATGCAGAATACCCCTTTGGCAAAGAGCCACTGAAAATGATTTTCTATTGCAGAGAAGAAAGTAGCAGAATAAGTTGCAAAGTCAATCTGATCAGCAATGCACCTTGGGCGGAGAGGCGAACAGGTTGACCATGGTGTACTCCTGGTTCTCAGAGCAGTTTTCCAGCCACAAAGTCTCCACTTTTGGATTTTGGCTATCTGGTCCCCCTCAGCACCACTTCCAAGGGTCCAGGACTGGTGAGGAATCACTCGGAGGGTCAGCCCCCTCATCCTGCCAGCAAATGGCCCATTGAGGCACACCTAACCCCTCTATTGTGTGACTGTCTAGGAGGAATTCACAAAGTTTTCAGTTATGCCCAGTCATGTGATCCAAGAGAGGCTATAGACACAAAAGACCTAAGTCAGGACAATGCCAACTTTCTAAATGTGGCATTTTCAAAATTGTATTAAAAAACCTGTTTTACAATTCCAAATACACCAAACACGAAAAAGCTACTTGCTCCCAATTGGAAATTACAGCTTATTAAATGTAATAAGGAATCCCCAATGTTATCCTGTGGAAGGAGTATGCCGCACAGTAGGAAAATTTTAATGTAGGGCTCTTCACTACCAGGACACGTACAACCTAAAACTACATGTCTAACCTTTTAATTAAACATCACCCTGCTCTATGGGCTACCTAGGGCATCCTTTATGGGTCGTTTATACGGAATATCAGGGGAGAAAAAGGCTTGGAAAAGAGGATTCAATGACAGGTCAACATGGCAGTTTAAAACTGTATTCAGTTTGCAATGGCAAGCTTGGGACATGTTTAAAGGAGGTACTTAAGTAGGTGACACAATAAGTGCTGCAGGTCCACTGGTAGCATTTGATGTACAGGCACTTGATATGTGGTATAGCGCTCTACAAGGGACTTACAAGTTAACTAAGTATGCCAAGATAATTTAACTATGATTTAGGGGAGTCCTAACACAAACAAAAAGAAGTTCAGCAAAATGGAGGAGAAGAAGCAAAAAGTTTGAGAGGAGACCATGCTTTGACAGGCCTAACAATAACCATCACCAAGTCCCCATAATGGCCTGACTGGCACCTCTTTGGGACAAAACATCAACATTTTAAATCATTTTAGGATTTAAGGGAGTGCTGCGAATAATATCCTGGGTACTGTTTTTTCAAGCAAATGGAGAATCATGCCCACTTATTTTTTTCCGCCATGTTTTCTTTGTTCCCCAAGTCTTATGTGTTACTTTATTTGTATTAGCATTTTTATGGATAAAGGACAATTCAGTGGGATTCAGTGTAGAATATTAAGGTGGTCATTCCGCCGCCCGCCAAAGTCCCGCCGTCAGAATACCGCTGCGCGGTCAGAAGACCGCCGCGGTTATTCTGAGTTTCCCGCTGGGCTGGCGGGCGACCGCCAGAAGGCCGCCCGCCAGCCCAGCGGGAAACCCCCTTCCATGAGGATGCTGGCTCCGAATGGAGCCGGTGGAGTGGAAGGGGTGCGACGGGTGCAGTTGCACCCGTCGCGATTTTCAATGTCTGCTTGGCAGACACTGAAAATCTTGGTGGGGCCCTGTTAGGGGGCCCCGCGACACCCGTTACCGCCAGCCAGGTTCTGGCGGTCAAAACCGCCAGAACGAGGCTGGCGGTAAGGGGGTCGGAATCCCCATGGCGGCGCTGCCTGCAGCGCCGCCATGGAGGATTCCCATGGGCAGCGG
Organism: Pleurodeles waltl; assembly: GCF_031143425.1. Taxonomy (NCBI): domain Eukaryota; kingdom Metazoa; phylum Chordata; class Amphibia; order Caudata; family Salamandridae; genus Pleurodeles; species Pleurodeles waltl. Next base: position 581,233,245 of record NC_090439.1, on the reverse strand, counting down.
GAAACCGGCGGGACACCGACGGTTTCCCGTTTCTGACCGCGGCTGTACCGCCGCGGTCAGAATGCCCATGGGAGCACCGCCAGCCTGTTGGCGGTGCTCCCGCGGTCGTTGGCCCTGAATGACCCCCTAAATGAATTTCATTTTGGATATGTAAATTGCTCACAAAGTTTGTCTTCTTTTATGTTTCAGTATTTATAGGTTTACTTAACCCACAATAGCAATGTCCTATGTATATATCTTTGAAATAACTGTTAAAAGCCCAAAGGACAACATTTTGTTTTTTATATATCGGTTACCCCAGCCCCTTGTTGCTAACTGCTAGCAGGTGTACCCTGTGGTGGTTATTTTGGTCAAAACAATGTAGTAAAATTCATTATGCAAACCAAAGATCAACATCAGATGCTGGTGCACCCAGCTGTACCCACCTCTGTCGAAATGTCACTGAGACCTTTTCACTGCCTAGTCAAGAACTTATTCAAGGCATGCTATACCCACTCACAGTCAACCAGAATCCGTTCATGTACTGAACGAACAATGTAAGGACAGACATGATGCAAGCCAATATTTACAACATTGACCCAAATCCAAACCTCTAAAATTTAACATAAATGAAAGATCATTTGAAATGTGTCTTTCTAGCTCTCCTATTGTGAGGTTTACATGATTGCTCAAACCATCAAAGTACTTTAAAAATACTCAGATAATTTCCTGAATTTAAAAACCTATTTAGACAATATCTGCTAAGCCTAGAATTTATTGCAGCTAGAGACCAAGAGAAATATTTCACTCACAGAGCATGGTCTCCCTCTGAGTGGCCGAATAAAATATTTGCTAAGCAGGCCACACTTACTGAATAGGGAATAGTTAATCAAGCAGTATATATTTAAAATAAACCACAATAATAAGATGTGTAAAAAAATGAAATGTTTCCTCCAATGAAATCAATACAAAAACTAAAAATATTTTTCAAAGTCTAAATAATTTTATTTAGAAAAATAATTATAACTTCAAAGTTATGCTAGAAACGTTTAAGGACATACATTCACACGAACCCTGCTCCAGGAAACCAAACAAATCCTCACCCCAACACTAGCTGGTCCTGGCGACCCCAGCATACAAATCGTGATGAACAACATCATTCCTAATCCATTATGTTGTAACATTACCTCATGCAGAGAAATCATCTTGTTCTGTTCATTAAACATAATTTGTATCAACAGAAAATCAAAATTATATGGGGTTGAGTTAGGAAACTCCCCTAATAAATACATTACAATCTGTCTTCATTAATCATGTCGGACTTCGAGTGACATCTTAAACAACTATTCCACCTTTGACCCACCACCAAGGAAAACCCCAATGGCAGGTTCCGAACCTTAATATGCAATACAATGGTTCCAGAATGAAAAACAGTAAAAACAACCTCTCCTCATTTTTTGGATATGTGGCTAAAAAGCAACTGCAGATCACAATAACTAATGATAAATGGCTACTTAACACCAAGACTCATCTACAAATGTACCACCCTGAATGAACTAGCATATTTCACTGACTCAAATTCTTTCATTAAAACTCTAGTAACTAAGGGCCAGATGTATCAAGGTTTTTTGCATTTGCAAGGAATCCTTATTTGCGATTTCTTAGCACATGTATAAAGCCATTCCTAAATGCGATTTGGGCATTTGGGAATCACTATTTACCACCAGGTTGAACCTGGTGGTAACCATGTGCAAAATTTAAGAATTAATTTAAAATGCATTTTAAATTATACATGTAAAGCTCACATACCCTTTTGGCATGTGTGCCCCTTACATGTCCCCAAATTATTTTTTGGGGTGCAGCAGAGGGGGCCTTAGGCCCCCAGCACCTTGGGGTTTTGCATTTCCAAAATTGCGATTTCTGGTTAAGAAATCGCAATTTTGGAAATGCAAAAAATTAGCAGCTAAGGCCCATAGGTGCGAATGGGGCCGGTATCGCAATTTGTGATTCGGTAATAGCATTTGCGATTTTTAAGAAATCACTATTACCGATTCGCAAATGTGATACATAGCATTTGGCGAGTCGGAAATAGCGATTTCTTAAAAATCGCTATTTCCAAATCTCAAAAGACCTCCATGATACATCTGGCCCTAAGATTTTAAGAAATGCCTATTGCCAATAGCATATCACTGTCAAACAGCTTGCCTGATTTTAACTTCAATATACCTCCAGTACAGATGAACACAACTCATTCTATATTTACAGTAAAGTGAATCCATACTTTCTTCAACATCCTTGGCTTTATAACACTAAAAAGCTGCCTTACTCAAGATTGTCCTGCTAACCAAACATTTAAAGGTATACAACATCTGATCTTTCATTGATTTTACACTTTTATATACAGCAGACTATCACTGCTGCAATTAATCCAACATGATAGCAAGAAATGAGAGTGACCAAAATCCCCAACATATTGATCTCCATTTGGAAAATCAGTCTGAGTAATAACGCTAAGCTACTAAGAACAGTGGAGTACATTATTTCCAACAAACTTAGGATACAATAGAATGCTCTTTCCACCAATCAGCTAGACCAGCTTTATAGGTAACCGTTCCTTATTCACATGATAGACTCTGTTTCTACAAGTGGGACTCACGGATAAACCAGAATCTTTTAGTGGGAGTTCTTCCTCTATAACACATTCATCTTTATCTTGATAACCACCAACATTGACAGAGAGCTGACAAAGCAGAAGAGCTTGAACAACTATGACACCCAACAATTAGTGATGAATGACATCTACAAGAAAAAAGTAAAATGGTTGCACACAGATCAGGATTAGTAAAATGTTGAAAACATAACAAACAATTTTAAAGCAAAACCTGAAAAAATTGCGGCCAACATTTTATGAACCAAACATGATGATCAATGGGCAGCACTCTACGAATCCAGCAAAAGAAAATAATCCAGGAAATGTGTGTTACTAATTAGTCAGAGCTCCATAATGTATAACATATCATTTAATTACTCAACCTATATGGAAAACAGAAGAAATTCATTTTAGAACTATATGCACCTAATTAATTTCCGGTGTGTGATATTTGTACCATGACCTCCAGTAAACTTACCATCACCAGTAGTGAAATGGCTTGAATAATTATCTACTTCCGCCCTTCTAGAGCCCCTGGGCCTAAACATATTCCAATAATATTAATTAAGCATAATCTGCTGTATAAATTAAATGGTTGGAATAACTTTTCTCATACATTCTAAAATCAGGAGATACTTCAACCAATCCACAAAAAGGAACTCAAACTTGATGCAAAAAAGTATTGCTTTACATTCCTTCTTCGTGTGGATGGAAACATTTTTGCTACAGTTTTAGAACTGAATTCTCACAAAAAAAAATTGGAGACTGGCAGAAGGAAATAATATAATTAAAGTTTATAAAAAAGAGTTCAGTCTAGCATTTCAACACTAAAAATTACATTGGTCTTAAAGGTACTCATTAGGAAAGTCTGGGAAATGAAAGAAAACAATCTCTTTGTTTGCTTTCTAGACAATTTCACTGCTTTTGCCAAAATTCATAGAAATTGTCTATGGCAAACATTGAAGGCTTGGGGAATTTTAATGCTCTTTATTACACTTTCTGATGGAATTACTCAATGTGACTTTGGTACAAGTGAAATTATGAAATGGGCCTAGTCTATCTCTAAGAATGGCTTTAAACAAGCTTGTATAATTGCATCTCTTTTATTTTCTTTATACATAGCGGATTTGCAGAATCATCTTGACTTTTCACAAGACTTTCTGTCAAAGCTTGCTCAACACAAGATTAGCCACTTAGAAATGCAGGTGATCTCATTATTCTTTCACAAAGGCCATCTGGCTGATTACAACTTCACTTTCTGCCAGCCTTTTCATGGCAGGTATCCAGTCATGAAAAGGCTGGCAGAAAGCCAGTGCTCGTGCCCCCTACCCAGCACCCTTGAAATGGGTACTGTCTGCTACAGGAGGCAGTGGACATTCCGATGGTGCTGGTGGCCCCTTCTGTGCAAAGGAGCCGAGGCCAATGGTGAAGCATGATATCCACTGGGCTAACCTGTGGAAACCTTACATTTCTGGGGTTTCTGCTGCTCAGCCCAGTGAAAGCTTTCTAATTGGCCTGGGGGGAGACCGACAGCTCTGTAGCGGTCTCCTCTCCACAGGCTGGTGGGCCAACGTTCAGCCCCCCAACCTGAAAATGAGGCCCTCAATCATTGTCTGACAGTGTACTCTATAACCATCGAGATAATAATTCCTTGGCATGAGACTCTGAGGTACAAAAGTATGGGTGGTCTTTGAATAACATTTTCAGTCTAGCAGGTTGTACGAAGAATACTTGTGCCCCACCTTCCTGAAAGAAGGCAATCACTCGACGGAGCTGCCAGAGGAGTGCCACTGTATCCTGCCAGAACTGTGAGTGAATGAAAAAAGATTTTGTCCCAACCTTGCTTGGATTATTAAGTCACGCAGTTTGGTGCAAAGGTTGTCTAAAATAAAACATTGCCAACAGAAATCATTATAGCACAAGGTTGTTGATCACCTTTTCCCTCTTTTGCTTTATAAGTAGAGATCAATGAACCATCTGGATTAAACAGTCAGTGTCCGATTTCCCTATTTGGGGCTATTTGGGGGGTGTTTGTTGGAATAGATATGCTATGAAGCCTCAAGGGTCATTTCCTTCCACTTTTTCAGGAATGCCCAAGATCCTTAGATTGTTCCATCTAATACAATTTTCTAAGTCTTCTGCCTTCCATTAGAGATCTTTTAGCATTTTGTCATGATCTAGGGTTTGGTGATCTAAGCTATGTGTCATATCTTCTAAGTTTAAACTGCGCTGTTTAACTTTAGAGATACCCTTGTTTGAACATTTATGAATGGCTACTTAGGTCCTTAGATGAGATATTTTAAGTGCAGACCAGTTCTTTTTGTATTCTACGTACAATGGAGATCGTCTATGACTTGTATTACATGTTCCTGGTGGGCTGACTGGTGGGAACAGTGCTAAGATCTTGGACTTGGCTCCTTAAAGGGAGCCGGGGTCAATATTGTAGCACTCCAGGACCATTGCAAAGCAGACAGTGTGCATTCCAATGGCGCTGAGCAGGGGGGCCCCCTGCACTGGCTTTCCGCCAGCCTTTCCATGGTGAGATCTCTGAGATGGAAAGGCTGGTGGAAACCTGAGTTGTAATCAGCCAGATGGCGCTGACTTCAGCACCACCATGACTGAGTACAGTTCAGAGCACCATCTGTCCACTAGGATTCTAATGTGGCAGTCGGACTGCCTAGAGTGCGACGGTCTGATCATTTCCGCAAGTGTGGCGTTCCTCAGACAGCCACACTTGTATTGAGGCCTTTAATCTGAACATAGAAGTCTTCACAGCAGCTTCGACCTAGGGCTACCTGACGATGACAATCCTCTCCTCAATCTCTTTCTCCTGAAGTCTTTCCCCACTGAACTATACCTCTCAGAACATTTTTCTCAGAAAATCTTTTAAGTCTGAAGGTAAGCGGCTACCAGGCCCAGACCACTTCTTGTATCCGAACCGTGCTCCATAGTGGTCAGACATATTTTTCGACTTTCACCCAGTCTCACGCAACTAGAAGTCCGCGGTTGGTGCTTTCTTCATTTAGGAACCAGTTTTTACTGAAAACTTTAGAAATTCATAGCTATGGTTATGCTGGTTGGACTTTTTTCATTTTGTTGTCAAATAAATTGTTCATATTTACTCCATTCTTTTAAGTTGTTGTCAGATTTTTCTTGTATCATGTTTTTAAGTTAGCAGGGCTTGTGTGCTTAATAAACACTTCACACATTGCCTCTAAGTTAAGCCTGACTGCTTTTTGTGCCAAGCTGCCCAAGGTTAAGCAGTGATTAATTTAGTGACTTTTTGTGGTTCATTCTTCGAGGGATAATAGGTGTTGCTTGACCAGGGCTCTGAGCCCAGTCAACCAACAGCCCAATTTCTCATGGTTATCCATAATTCAAAGGAATAGCGCACTTTTAAATCCTGGGTTAAGATAACATTCTATCCCAATGTAATTCTAATCAGATGGACATCAAGGACAAGATTATATTACCACTTCAGTCATCATTATTTCAAGACTTTCTGTACTGCTATGATTAAACATTGCATTAACAAGTTTCACAGGGCTTTAAAAGAGGAACAAGTCCCAATTCAAACTGTTTAATTTTCAGGTTTGCATTCATAATTTTGAAAAATATGGCAGTGTGAAACACATCCAAATTTACACTCTGCTCCGTTACCAAAAAGTAAACCTGTTGTTTTATGTATATATCTGTGCAAATATTTTTTAACAGCCCAGGGGGCAATTCTTTTTAATTATATATTGTTAACACCTTCAAGCTCTTGGACAAGTTCATGTTTGAACCACCCCATCATCCGCTAGGAATATAAATGTTGCTTAGTGTTTTTCTCAGGGTTTTTAAGTGTTTCAATAGGGTTTTGCAATAGTTTGGCTATTCATTTAGGCTTATAAGTTTACATGTGTTCATTAGGTTAGAGCTTTCAGGTCCATTTGTCCTAGATCCAGGTGTTGTTATGACTTTTAAATTACCTGAGTCATTTGATAATCATGTTCTGGGATCTGCTCAGTTCGTCTTGATCCCTGTTTTTGTTTGTCTATTTTATTTAATAATTGGGGCCTGATTTCTTCTGTCCGCTGTATTACAATTTTCATAGGATGTAATGGAATCATAATACGGGGGATAAGATATCCGTCATGTTTGTGACAGAGTAACCCATCTGCTAAGATCTAAATCAGGCCATTGTTTTTTTGCAGCCTATGCTGAAAATAGGAAAGTTTGTCTCTTATTAATATGTAGACAGTTATTGTTGTTAAATGTTTTATTGCTTCCTCAGTTTTTACAACCTCCTCTTACATAGATACGTCTGCAAATAATCCTTAGTTGGTGTCTATGAGAGAATTTAGATTAGCACTGTTGGCCTTTAAGAGAGGTTTTCGATAGCTACCGACCCTTCTCAGTTCAGTGCTGGATTGACTGATTATCAGTGGTTAGATGTGATAAGTTTTCATTACGTACATTTGGGTAGGAGTAATGGATTCTCACTTTCAATGAAACAGTTTGGTATTGAAATAGTTGTCTTTTTGTGTTTACATAGTGGAAAGGTGGAGTTTCTGGAGGGAAAAGGTTAGTTCTAGCTTTGTGATTAAGGGCCTCATTTAGATTTCTGTGGACAGGTTACTCTGTCTCAACAGTGACGGATAGCCCGTTGCCAAAATATAAATCCCATTATTTCCTATGGAATTTATATTTTGGCAGACGGGATATTCGCCACCATTGTGATGGAGTAACCCGTCCCCCAAAATCTAAATCAGGCCATTATTCGCTGATAGGTTAATATCCAACTTATTTGTAGTTTTGACAGAGATTTTTCAAGTTTGTTATTAGATGACTTATTTAATTAGAAGCAGCTGTATCGGATCAGACCTGTGTTACATCACCAAACTGCATTTTGTTTTCAATGTTGTTTGAGAACAAGGTGAGTACATTTTTATTTACATTCAATATAATGGACTTTTTGGAGATCAACCTGAGGTCACAGACATTGCAGACAGTGTGGCGGATTGTTCATTTGATTGATTTTACTGATTAATGCGTCCAATATTTTTGATGGTGTAGTAGACTGCTCCTTTAGCTATTGGAACTGGGCACTGTAGTGGTTTTTCCTCAAAAAATTATCTCTAATATTGTCTCTTTTGGGAGAAAAAAGGAGAATGTTGATGCTTGAATCTGGGATTCTGAAATTTTCTTTGCTGACTTGCTTTATTAGTTATGAGGTACTAGAAATTTGCAGTCCAGATCCAGAAATAAGTCAGAATTGTCTAACGAGTCTCTCATATTTTGACCTATTTGAGGTTCACACTTATTTATGTTAGCTGATGAATTGTAACCATTATTGGAGTCAGAGTCTGAAGTAAATGCTAAGGAGGATGAAAGGAGATCGTGAGTCATTTCCTGGGCAAAAGTAGTAATAGTCTCTCCACAGGTTATTTTATTATGTACATAAGGAGACCTAGGCCCTCATTACAACCCTTGCTGTAAATCCCACTTACCGCTGTGCAGAAGACCACCAACAGACCGCAGCGACCGTGGAAGTCCGCAACAGCTATTACGACCCACAGCTCGGAATTTGCCAAAATCCAGACACCTACACAAGTTCGCCACACCAAAGGTCAGTGATAAACTGGAGATAACAAAACCTCCACAGTCACACCAACAGGAATAAGCCCACACTATCACGACCCACGAATCCACGTGGCGGTCTTTCAACTGCGGTACACCATTGGCTGTACACACCGCCGTGCTCAAAATACACACACATTTAGAAAACACAACCACATTGGACCATTCGACATACACACACCAGAAAAAAAATACACACACCACTCCCACACACTCAATACAATATAAAACACACACCCACATCACCCACAATCCCTTACGACCAGAATTGCGACAGAAGGCCAGAGAGAGACACAACCATCAATAAACTAGTATCCACAGGCACTCAACACCATCACCCACACAACATCCACGCACCTCACACAACACACACAAACACATCCCCTCACACATCACAACACACACCACCTCACACATCACCCACACACACCCCATGGCACCGCAAAGACACCCCAGGTTTTCTGAGGAGGAGCTCAGGGTCATGGTGGAGGAAATCATCCGGGTAGAGCCACGGCTATTCGGATCACAGGTGCAGCACACCTCCATAGCTAGGAAGATGGAGCTATGGCGCAGAATCGTCGACAGGGTCAACGCAGTGGGACAGCATCCAAGAACACGGGATGACATCAGGAAGAGGTGGAACGACCTACGGGGGAAGGTGCGTTCCGTGGTCTCAAGGCACCACATTGCAGTTCAGAGGACTGGCGGCGGACCCCCACCTCCTCCCCCACAACTAACAACATGGGAGGAGCAGGTCTTGGCTATAATGCATCCTGAGGGCCTCACAGGAGTAGCAGGAGGAATGGACTCTGGTAAGTCAAATCTTTAACTACCATATCCCCCACCCTACCAGCATGCTATCACATACCCCTACCCTCGGCCTCACCCCCATCACTCCAACTCCTCACATATGTCCCATTATCGCAAACCACACATCCCAACACCAAACCCTGCATGCAACATCAAAGCATGGACACCCATCACCAAAGCATGTCCACTACAGATACCCACACAGACGTCAAAACAATTATCAGACAAGGTCCTACACAAGAATGTAAGCACTGGGGTAGAGGGTCACCCACCCATTTCACACCATGGCACACACAGATGCAATAATCATGCCTTTACACCCCTGCAGGACCCCTACCCAACGTCACCGGGCAGGAGGTTCCAGACATGTCCACCCCCCCCCCACAGAAGAGGCCCACAGTGATGACAGCAGCTCTGTCCAACTGGATCTAGATAACCAGCCCGGCCCATCTGGGACCTCGGGACAGTCGGTTCCCCTGACACAGTCACAGGCCACCACAGAGCCTCCCCCCTCAGGAAACACCAGCACAGGACCCACCCAGCGGGCCTATACCTCTGTCCCCAAGACACATCAAGCAGCAGTGTGTCCACCACTACAGGGAACCCAGGCAAACCCACAAACCCAAGAACAGCAGGGACATGGGGGCAGTGGGCACACGGTTCAGGGGACAGAGGCACAGGAAAACCGGGGAAATGGGAGGTCTGCTGTGCGACTGGGGGAGGACAGGCCCAGGGAACCCACTCTCCACGAGGCCCTCTCCAACATCATGGGAGCGTACCATCATTCCCAGGAGACTATGGCAACGGTACTGGCCAAGTTTCAGGAGACCCAGCGGCTGCAGGAGGAACAGTATTTGGGGTTCAGGGAGGAACTCAAGTCTATCAATACCACACTGGGCACCATTGTAGGGGTGCTGAAGGACCTTGTGAACACCAGGATGGACACTGTGGCACAACAAGGGGCCCCTGACACTAGCCTGGACGATGAACTGTCCACCACCTCCGCCGGCGCTAGTGGACAGGAGGCACCGCCACAGGACCACAATACCAGCACCCCACCCCCTGCAGAAAGAGAACCACCCCGCAAGTGGTCCCTGAGAACAAGGACAAAGACAGAGAACAATGCCATGACCCCCGCCAAGAAATGAGACCACCCTGAATGTCATCCTTCTGTCCCACTTTGTCACCCTGTCCATCCTTAAACTGCCCTAGCTCCACTTCCTATGCCCCATTGGACAATGCACCTGTGAGACTAATAACTGGACTCTGCCATGGACATTTCTGCATCATCACCCCTGACCATTTTACAACCCCATCCACTATTTAGCACTTAAATAAACACCCTTGAATCACAAAACAATCTGGAGTCAGTCTGTGCTATCACAAATGTGTATTTGCAATAAATGAGGAAAATAGCAATGTCCATTCTATTGTCAACATACCTATGTCACACAGCTCTAGTCCATGAGGTAACATAGCAGAGGTCACACAGTGGGAGCCACATCTGTGAAATGGAAAGGCAAAGTGACAATTCAGGGTCCATACACTGGGTGAAAGTGACAGACAGATGATAGGTCTAACAATTTTATCAGATGTAGGAGGCAGTGACGTCTTCTTACCTGTGTCTCACTGGAAGTATTGCTGGATCACATTGTTTCTTTTGTCTATGTCCTCTTATTCTGCCTCCTCTTCTTCACTGTCCACAGGCTCCACAGCTGCCACAAGACCTCCTTCTGGACCATCCTCCGGTAGAAAAGGCACCTGTCGTCGCAAAGCCAAGTTGTGCAGCATACAGCAGGCCACGATTATCTGGCACACCTACTTTGGTGAGTAGTATAGGGAACCACCTGTCATATGGAGGCACCAGAACCTGGCCTTCAGGAGGCCGAAGGTCTTTTCTATCACTCTCCTAGTTAGCCCATGTGCCTCATTGTAGCGTTCCTCTGCCCTTGTCCTGGGATTTCTCACTGGGGTCAGTAGCCATGACAGGTTGGGGTAATCAGAGTCACCTGCAAATGTTGAGGGAAATCTGTTAGACACATACTAACCCTTAGGGACAACCCCAGACCCAGACAACTATTCACAGGGTATAGGGTCCTTGTCTCACCTATTAGCCACACACTGTGCCTCTGGACTAGCCCCATCACGTAAGGGATGCTGCTATTCCTCAGAATGTAAGCGTCATGCACCGAGCTTGGAAACTTGGCGTTCACATGGGAGATGTACTGGTCGGCCAAACACACCATCTGCACATTCATTGAATGGTAGCTCTTCCGGTTTCTGTACACCTGTTCACTACTGTTGGGGTGGGGGGGACCAAGGCCACATGTGTCCCATCAATGGCACCAATAATGTTGGGGATATGTCAGAGGGCATAGAAGTCACCTTTCACTGTAGGCAAATCCGCCACCTGAGGAACACGATAAAGCTGCGCATGTGTTTCAGCAGGGCAAACAACACTCTGGACAACATGTTGGAGAACATAGGGTGGGACAACCCTGATTCTATGGCCACTGTTGTTTGAAAAGACCCACTTGCTAGGAAATGGAGTACTGACAGGACCTGCACTAGAGGGGGGATTCCTGTGGGATGGCGGATAGCTGACATCAGGTCTGGCTCCAGCTGGGCACACAGTTCCTGAACTGTGGCACGATCAAGTCTGTAGGTGACTATAACATGTCTCTCTTCCATTGTCGACAGGTCCACCAGCAGTCTGTACACCGGAGGATGCTGCCATCTCCTCACCTGCCCCAGCGGACGTGCCCTATGGATGAGAACAGTGAGCACAGAGTAAGCCAACACTGAGGTAGGAAAAAAATATTTTTATTGCAGACATTTGTCAATCCGCTATGTGCCTGTCCCTGTGTATATGCAAGGTATATATATGTGTGACGCATAAAAAATTGATGCCATGTGGCCCCCTGCAATGGCGGCGGCCTGACCTTTAATGTGGGACAAGGGGATATGAGGTAACTGCGCTGGTGTACACCGTCGCAGTAGGCGGTCGAAGACCGTGGCGCAATCCTGCATTGGTTAACATTGGGCCCTATGGGTTCCAGGAGCCAATGACGATGTACTCCGGCGGTGACGGTATGCACCGCCGTGGACGTGACCGCCATTTTCTGTCTGTCCACTCACTTGATACCTGATCTTCGACAGGAGAGGACCTACACTGCAAGTGCTGCTGTGGCCTCAGTCTGGAAGCGATGATGGCTCATGTGTCTGGGGAATGGGCCCCTGCCTTCACATCGGAGGAGTTGGATAAACTAGTGGATGGGGTCCTACTCAGTACACGCTACTCTACGGTCCTCCAGACAAACAGGTGAGTACACTGTGAGCATGCTGTATGGGCAATGCCTGTTTGGAGTGGTGTGGATGGAAGATACGGGGGGGATGAGGCCTGCATGATCGGACGGTGAGTGTATGTGCGTCAGGGCAAGGGTGGGAACATGGGACAAAAACTGTGATGGTCCAGACGGTAAAGGTTTTACATTTTCCCCTGTACTATTCCTCTAGGTCAACGCCCACCAGAAGAAGGATATTTGGCGTGCCATCGCCAAGGATGTCTGGACCCTGGGGGTCCACCACAGACGGAGCACCCACTGCTGATGGGAGGACCTTCGCCGCTGGAGCAAGAAGACAGCGGAGGCCCAGCTGGGGATGTCCTCCCAACGTGGGAGGGGTGCCCGTCGCACCATGACCCCCCTGATGTTCCGGATCCTGGCGGTGGCATATCCGGAGTTGGATGGGCGCTTGAGGGCATCACAGCAGCCACAAGGGGGTGAGTACCGTCACATCCATCTGATTCTGCGTGCATTGGAGGTGTCTGGGTGGGGGAGGTGGGCAGTGGGTTCCCCTAGGCTAGGGCGAGCTTTGTAGGCAAGGACCCTTTGTGAGGCAGGCTAAGTGGCACCCCATCCCCACCAGTGGTAAGAGCCATCTACACCTAGTCAGGCTCCTGTGACTTCCATGTGTGCAGCAATCGGGCATAGGCCATGTACTTCATATCCCTGTGATTAATTAGGGAACTCTAAGTGCATGGCGTAGTGCAGAGGGCTGCTATGTCTGTAGTGTCCGCCGACGGTAGCAGTATTGTATGTACTGAACATGTCTTCTTCTTTCTTCCACCCCCCTTTTTGTGGTCTTCCTGTTCTTGTGTGCATTAGCATCATCAGGTGGAGGAGCTGTGCAACTGGGGCAGGAGGGAGCTGCATCCCACGTGGCCCTGGAGGGCGAGACAATGGAGTCTGAAGTCATCAGTGGGGCGGAGGGCGAGGGGAGCTCCACGGTGGGGACAGGAGCTGAGACCAGCGACACCGACTCTTCCTCTGATGGGAGCTTCCTTGCAGTGGCGGGCCCCTCTGTGCCCACCGCCTCTACAGGTACAGCCGCCATCCCCCCTACCAGCACCGCCCTCCCAGCAGCCCCTCAGCGTGTGTCCCATGGCCGCTCACCCAGGAGGGTGGGCATCTCCTTCGCCCCAGGCACCTCAGGCCCTGCCCCAGTCAGTCCTGCTGCCCTCAGTGAGGAGGCTATTGATCTCCTGAGATCCCTCACTGTTGGGCAGTCTACCATTCTGAATGCCATCCAGGGTGTAGAGAAGCAGTTGCAACAGACAAATGCATACCTGGAGGGCATTCATTCTGGCCAGGCAGCCCAACAGCGAGCATTTCAGGCTCTGGCCTCTGCACTGATGGCAGCCATTGTCCCTGTGTCCAGCCTCCCCATCCAACCTCCTCCACCCAGACCCAATCCCCAGTACCTCAGCCTATCCCAAGCACACCATCAGACCAGCATGCACACACCTCAACACACAAGGGTGGCTCTGGCAAACATAAGCACCACACACCCCACAGGCACTCACACAAGCATCATACCCATGCAGACATACAAACATCCACTGCCTCCACTGTGTCCCCCTCCTCCACGTCTCCCTCCTCCCTCCCTGTCACGTCTCCACTCACACCTGCATGCACTACATCTTCAACCAATACCTCCATCACCAGCACGCCCATCACCACACACCGCTCATGTGCACTCACCACCCCCACTACCATTCACACATCACCTGTGTCCTCTCCCAGTGTGTCGGTGAGCCCTCCTCCCAAAGTACACAAACGCAGTCACACACCCACCCAACAGCCATCCACCTCACAACAGCCTCCAGCCCATGCACCTTCAACCAAAGTCAGCATACGAACACCTCCTACAACCACTACCTCTTCCTCCACTCCCAAACCCCCTCCATCTACCCGTCCCAGTGTGTTTAAAAAGCTTTTCCTCTCAAAGGTTGACCTCTTCCCTACACCTCCCCCGTCTGTCCTCTAGTGCCCTCCTTTCCAGGTCCCAACCCAGCACCTCAGCCACCACATCACCGGGCACAGTGGTGCCAGCAATATCCGGATTCTGGAGTGCGCCAAGCAACAGGGCTGCCATTGTCCCAAGTAGCGAGTCCAAGGACATTCCCCCACCTCCAAAACAGAAAAAGTTGCCCACATCCCAGAGGGAGGAGTCCAAAACACCTGCCACCAAGGGCTCAGCCAAGACAATAGTTGGGAGTGGCAAGACAGCTGCGCCACCATCCAAGGTGGGGAAGGGCCTGAAAAAGAAAGGCAAGTCAACGTTGCCGCCAACCTGCACGGCGGACAAGACTGCCACATGCACCGCCACATGCACCGCCGCCACAGCCACCGCCGCCAGCACCCCAGATACTGAGCCCTTCACCAGCACCGCAGACACTGTGCCCTTCAGCAGCACCGCGGTCAGTGAGCCCGCCACCAGCACCGCCACTACTGACACTGCCGCCAGCACGGCAGTCAGTGAGCCAGCCACCAGCACAGCATGGCTGCCATCCCCAGTGGTAATTCGTATGAGGCTGGTGGTCAGTTCCAGGGGCCTGGGCAGCTTCGATGTTGCCCCACCGTCAGTGGAGTGTCACATCCACTACCTCAGTCCTTGGCAGGATGAAGCACTCTGGGCACAAGGTCCCCTCCAGAGCCAGTGGATAATCACATCCACTACCTCAGTCCTTGGCAGGATGAAGCACTCTGGGCACAAGGCCCCCTCCAGAACCAGTGGATAATCACATCCACTACCTCAGTCCTAGGCAGGATGAAGCACTCTGGGCACAAGGCCCCCTCCAGAACCAGTGGATATTCACATCCACTACCTCAGTCCTTGGCAGGATGAAGCACTCTGGGCACAAGGCCCCCTCCAGAACCAGTGGATAATCACATCCACTACCTCAGTCCTTGGCAGGATGAAGCACTATGGGCACAAGGCCCACTCCAGAACCAGCGGAGAAAGGCATCCACCTGAGAGACCGTGACTTTGCACTCCCCAGGATGAAGCAGTGGGCAAACCACCCAATGGAGAGACTTGAGAGACTGAGGCTTTGCACTCCCCAGGATAAAGCAGGGGAAAACCACCCACTGGAGAGACTTGAGAGACTGTGGCTTTGCACTCCGCAGGATAAAGCAGTGGGCAAACCACCCACTGGAGAGACTTGAGAGACTATGGCTTTGCACTCCCCAGGATAAAGCAGTGGGCAACCCACCCACTGCAGAGACTTGAGAGACTGTGGCTTTGCACTCCCCTGGATGAAGCAGTGAGCAAACCACCTACTGGACAGACTTGAGAGACTGTGGCTTTGCACTCCCCAGGATAAAGCAGTGGGCAAACCACCCACTGGAGAGACTGTGGCTTTGCACTCCCCAGGATACATCAATGGGCATGGAGCCTCCTTGTGGTGCTGGCGTTGTGCACTTATCTGGCTGAGGTGTCCCCCCTTCCCTTCCTTCTGAGGTGCCTGTTTTTTTTCGATCTGATGCCCCTGCAGTGTTCTCTCCGTTTCGATCGGGTATCGAGTGTGGGCCTCACCCATGCATTTTGGGCCCAGTGGTCCACTGACTATATAGGTGCAGTACCTGGACTTGAATTCTTGGTGTACATATTTGTTTATAGTGTATATAATGTTTTGACTAATGGATTTTACATGATTACAATTGTTCAAATCATTTCCTTTTGTCATTGCATTCTTCCAGGAGGGTTTGGGGGGTGTAAATGTAATGTTTAAGCATGTATTGGTGTGTGTGTTGTTGTGGGTGAGGGTGGGGGTGGGGGTGTTGCGTGTTGCGTGTGTGTGTGTCACTCTCTTTTCCCTCCCCCTTCTCCTGTGTTGTAGGTGCAGTACTCACTGTGGTCATCGCCGCCATCAGTCGTGCTCCTGGTAGAGAAGCAGGAAGACTATCGCAGGGAATATTTGGAGTTCAGGCTCCATGGCATCCGGGTTCCTCGTGGGGTGTGTAGAGGTGAGTGTTTTCCCTTCCAAGTCCTGTTTCCACCGTGTTTTTGTTCGCGTTGAATCTGCCCCGGAAAAGGTGGCAGATTGGCCTGTCATAATAGTGTGGGTGGTACATTGTCTTCAGCCTGTCTGTTGGCAGTGACCGCCATGCTGTTTGTTTGTACCGCCGTGGCGGGCGGAGTGTTAAAGTGGCTGTCTATGTTGGAGGTTCCCCCATGGTCATAATTCAATTTTTTTTTTCGCCGGCCTGTTGGCGGTTTTACCGCCGCTTTACCACCGACCGCCAGGCTTGTAATGAGGGCCCTTGTTTCGGGCAGTTTAGTTAGTTCTAAACAATCAAGAATCGATTCCTGTTTGAGTTGTCTGTCTTTGTGATTTGAACTATTATGTTTTGCGAGTTAAGAGTGATTCCTGGGCTGGTGACAGTGTTTTGAAGATTAGTAACATTAACATTAATATTGATTGGTGGCTCTAACGCAGTGGCGAACAGATCTGATGATATTGGTAGAGCTGAATGATACAAAACTCGGGCCTTCATGATATAAGCAAGGGTTATTTTAGCAGGTTATTTGACAGGATTGATATGGGATTCATTCAATAGTTTGCTCACGGTTCTCTCAGGGATCCTGTGTCTATCTGCGCCTCTCCTTTGCTCACACATTTCCTTGGCCTCAAAGTGTCTTAAACTTCGTGGGTCCATGCAGTCCTTTGTTCCTATCGATGTGGAACAGTCACAGCACTGGCAGAGTCTGACAGGGTTTCCACTGCAGCTTCCATTGTATGGCAGGGCGCAAGCTCGGCACAGTGAGAGGGTCAGCGTTGAGCTTTGGCCTTGGCCCCTGCTGGGATTCAACATACAGCGATTTAACAAAAGAAGTTGCCACTCCTACACACAGTAAATCATGGATACTTCAACGTTTTGTTCTAATAACAATGGGTCCTAGGCTATTGCAAGAATCGGTGACGATGGTGGGTTTCTTATACTACAAACTACAAACTACAAACAGCATGAATAATGATGATTCTTTCAACTTTATCGTCAGATAGATTCCACTAACAAACCTAGTGGTAGACGCATGTATTACATTTTTGCAGCCACTACATCTTACAAAAAACATGTGGCCGTGATTCGTTCACTATACAGTGATCTAAATACCAATGATGCTCTTCTGGGCAGCTATTTGATTAGGGTGAAATATTTACATTTGAAGAAATAGTGTATAAATATAATATTCCTCGTACAGGGAGCTTTAAATTTATTCCGATGAGGAATTTATTTCTCAAAAACTAGGGAAGAATGTGAAGTTATGTAGAATTTAAATTACTGACCTACTCGAGTGCACTGATAGAAAGGGCCAGATTGGCTGCGTGTACAAGCTGCTGCTGCAAGCTCAATTATATAACTTGCTAGTAAGTAGTTACATAGAATCTGCAGAGCCATCACTGTTTAGGCAATAACAATTCAATTAGGCTAGTAATAGGTTGTGAATGCATCTTGACTAAAAACACACCACATTAAAGAAATTCAGGACATACTCCATACGCCAAAGAGACTTATCCACTGGGGATGCTGCCAAAATTCAGCATATTTCGGGTTCAGTCGTCCTTCCACTGATACAATACAAACCGTTTCCTCATGTAATAAAGGTAAACCCTATTGGAGATAGGCTTTCTATGAGATTTCGAAATGAAAATATGTGAAAAGAAGGCCCAACCTCGGAACTGATTATTTTAGATATTCTCACGAGATCCCTGAAGATCACTTCAGAACTGCCTTCTTTAGGATATCCATAGCTAGGTTAGGTATTGCTAGTTTATGACTGGATAAAGAATCTCAGAACATTTCTATTTGGTTCTGACAATTTCTAAATATAATTGGCCCAGGGCTATCAATCATTAATAATAAACCTGGCAGAAAAGCTGTAGTGAAAAGATGGAATCTCTCAAGGGTCCTACAAACTATGGGGGTTATTCCAACTTTGGAGGAAGTGGTAATCCGTCCCAAAAGTGACGGTAAAGTGACGGATATACCACCAGCCGTATTACGAGTCCATTATATCCTATGGAACTCGTAATACGGCTGGTGGTAAATCCGTCACATTTGGGACGGATTACCACCTCCTCCAAAGTTGGAATAACCCCCTATATGTTTTATACTTTGTACATATATTTTTTCATGAGCACTATTCCACAGTTTTGATATATTTCCTATTTCACACACTTTGAAGTACTTTTTATACATGTTCTAATCATCTTCAACATGGCTGCTAATCGATCTCTGTTCTTGTTGGCTAATTGGGATTTTATGCACAAAAATTCCATTTCCAGTTTCTCTGGGAGTTTTTTGAAAGCTTACAGACAAGCTAATAAGAGTCCAACTTTTGATTTAGTTAGTTATATTACTACTCCTCCATAAAGCCTATGGCTCCCTGTCAGAATCATTGGTTATTCTCATTAGTAACTTCAACTGTGTTGCTATTCAAATATAATTAATGATGTCATCAATTGTGTCATTTAAGTTATCATGATTGATGTAATATGTGATGTCATAAGTAGTGCATGATGGGCTGCTAATTATTGTTAGGTCGCCCACTAACACCTAACTATATCATCACTTGTTGATTTTTTTCAGTGAATTTCTGTATTTTTAGCATAAGTTAATGTCTTAGCACCTAGCCTAACTATAACGTCACTTTAACCTTTAGTTTTTGTTTTAATATACATATTCAAATTTGTCTATCAGAATGTTACTACTTTATAATTAGGGAACTGCTAAGTGAGTAACAAGATGGGTAGGCAGAGTAAACAAATGTGGAAAGGGGATACTGTACTTATGCTAACTTCTCTCACTGAACTATTTTTAGCCTCTTTAATAATGTATTATGCCTCTATTTGTTAAAAGCCCTTTCCTCTTGTCACATTTTTAATGCCTAAATGTCTAATGCCTGCATTACATCTCAATGATAATTTACTTCAGCCTACTCTTCAGGAGAAGCTTTCAGTTTAACAGCTCCTATTTCAACAAAATGGCATTTAAGGTTGGCCCGCTATTGACTTGTATGGAAAATATTAGTGCTCTAGTTGTTAATTAGAAGTCTGTAGTAATGGTGTCGTTGCTTACTACAGAGTTAACTTGCAGACTATTGCTGGTGTTATAGAAAAGCTGTCCTCTTTTTTAGCTATCTTAAGTACTAACCGTAATTGTCATGACAAACAGGATCCCCTCATTTTATTCATTTCTTAAGGAAGTGCTTTACGTTTCATGTTTAACATCTTTGATTCCATTAGGATGGCCTCAGATGTGCCACACTTTGTCACAAATACAGAATGTTATTGCTCTGGCCATTCATTAGAACACTGTGGGAAGCTGCAGTAGGACATTGTGGAGGTAACTGACAGACTGCTGCAGGTGTTGAAAGTGCATGTTTTAGTCTGTATGTCACAATGGTTTACTGACATGACATGAAATGAGAAAGATATTTGAGAACTCATAGAAAATGCATTTTAATTTTAATTTTGGAGAATACTAACCATAATGTTTATGACAAAGCATCAGATTAAGCAATGCCAGTGCTTACATTGTAAGGCCCTAATGTGGCTTTGCAGAGCCAATAGTAACCAACTTCCTGTACCCCGACAGTTCTTACTTGCGATGTGAAGTACAGCTAGCTAAAGGATAAGGACTAGGAAAGAGAGTCTTGTACCTTGGTTCATAACCCATGTTCAGCTGTCGGCCATGAACACAAAAGGCATTAATTAATTATGTGATTTAGTTGTCCCCTACAGTCACTACTTAGGTTACTTAAGATCACTGGTTACTTAAGAAAACTCTACCTGCAAGGCAAGTTGGTTGTCCTTAGATTCTCTCTAAATCACTGTCAAGTATTCCCTCAGTGAGACCTTTGACAGAATAGTGTTTCCTTCTTGTCTTCTCCAAGAAGAATGTTTTGAGTCCCTACAATGTACACACAATATTGCTTTTCAATAACAACGCAAAGACATTTTTACAATAGTTGTATCACACCTATCAGCTTTCTCCTATTGTCAGTGCCTTATTTCAGTCTCAGGTGGTTCTTAGCTCTTAATTCTTTGCTGTGTTTCTCCACACTGGTTTGAAAGCACCAATGTTGTGCTTGAATTCTTGACTATGTGTTCCTTTAACAGGAGATCCTACCACACAATGGTAGGCTGCTGCTGCTGTGGAAAGTACATGTTTTACTTAGAACATCAAACTTAATTCTAAGATAAAAAAAACAATGTGAACTTATTGAAGATGTGCTCCTACTTTAGCTTCTGGAGCACCTTCCATATTAGCAGTCGGATATTCTATTTTTAACCCCTTCATAACCACTCCAAGCACCTCTTGAAAAGCAAATTTCTTAAAAATGTCTGATTGAATTTACACCATATCACAAAAGGCATGCTTTCTGTGTAAAGTTCTAACTTTTTGCCAAATCTGTAAAATTTCCATTCAGCCATGTTTTCTATATCTGAGTTTCCTATGAGAATTAACATAGGAAATTCATGTTTTGCACCCCACCCACACCACTTTTTCTTGACCCGACCTTTATGGATCACCCTGAAAGTTTAAAGGAAAGAACTGACAAAGGACAATCTTGTTTTGCAAAGTTTTGTAATGATTCAAAATAAAAAAGCTATTCATATGGAAACTCTGACCTAACTATAACAACACATTAGTGACCCCTACAAAGATAAATGTAAATATAGAGGTACAGATATAAAGATAGATAGATACAATGATAGATAGATAGATAGATAGATAGATAGATAGATAGATAGATAGATAGATAGATAGATAGATAGATTTTAAACATTCTGTAAAATAAACTATTTAATAAGTAACAAACTATCTACCTATGGTCAGCTCAGTCCATTTATTTTGTATTGAATAAACTGTGCAATTTACTTTTTTACAGAATAATTTTCTAGTTCCCTACCAAGAGGTTGAGTGACCATCAACACAAATATTATAGATTATTGTACCTGTTTTTCATTGGAAAAATAGTTTGCCATAGCAGTAAGATGGTAATGTCATAGTTCGCTCCCTGCACTCTCATGCCCACACCAGGGGGGCAAAATGTGGGCCTTTCCATTGCTCTAATAAGCTTCTGGACCTTCCCCTGCTTGCATATCCTGACTTCCAGCCATTTCAACGCTACTTGAAATTTACCCTCAATTACCCATTCGTGCTAGGTTTTGTGGAAGCCAGGCTGCTCCTGCTTGGAACTCCAATACCTACAATCCCCTGCTCACTGTCTCATCTCCACCCATGCAGACCAAGGATACGTGGAGGAATTCAGCACACCTGTGGCTGGCAGTTGCTAGCTTGCTCACACTTAATACGTGTGATTACTGTGACCTCTTGTAAGCCTCACCTCCTTTCAGTCCAGGGTTGGTCATTGTAGCTGTGTTCCGGTGAGAGCGATCCTTGTTTCCTGAAGATTCGGAGCCGTAGTTATTCTTGTTCCTGTTCCAGAGCCATAAGTATTCCTCTATTGTTTTCTAAGCTTTTGCTATTTTTATTTTCTGAGCTCCCGAGATATAGGTATTCCTTGTTCCTGAACTGTAGCTATTTATTGTTCCTGAGCTAGCACTCTGAGCAGTGCTACATTGTCTCCTAAGCCTTAGCAAATCCTTGTTCCTGAACTAGCACTCCCTGCAGTGCTACCTTGACTCCTGAGCCCTAGCTATTTCTTGTTCCTTGAGCTAGAACTCCCTGCAGTGCTACCTTGTTTCCTTGTTTCTTGAACCAGCACTTCTAGTGCTATCTTGAAGCCTCTCCTTTGGTATTTACTTTTTCCCAGTCCTTGCCTTTCTTCCCATTTCCTTGTTCCAGTTCCTAGTTTGCTGTCTTCCTGCTGTCTTGCTTCTAGTTTCCTTGTATGTTTGCTACTTGCTTCCTGCCAAGTGTGCCCTTAGTTTTCCCTTCTTTCCTGTTAAACACTCCTCCTTGCTAGCTCCTTGTTTATCGTGGTTGTGTATTTAGTTCTACCCTAGCTGTTACAACCTTGATCCGTGGGTCCAGCTGACAACCAAGGTGGTGTTTCTTGTCCAATGTGAGTATTGTCTTTGAGTTACTTTTATAACATTACCACCGGGTAATCTACACAGACCCAACCTTTGCACGTATATCCAATATATGGATATTAGCAGTCAGTATCTGCAACAGCAATTCTGGGTTAGGAACTCACTTAGCTTCAGTCCTACTGTGTGGAGCTCCTGAGTGCTTTACCACATGTTCCCTTTATTGCTAATGTTGTTATATACATATATGTCTTGCACGTTCCTCCTGAGGTGCTAGTCAGTCTGACTGCCACATTGCCACTTGAATGCCTATTTTTCTTATCCTTAACTCTTGTATTTCTTTGAATAGAGCTTCCCTTGTGGGTTCTCTCTCTCCTCTGACCCTCTGTGTGGTCTTGGGCAGCTCTGTACCAAGTATTCTACCTTCTCTGTCTTCTGTGCAACCAGTCCTTGCCAGCACCCTGACAGAGCTCAAAAGAATGACTAACCCACATTTCCAGGATCACTTGTGAGGTTTCTTGCATTCAGTTAGTTACCATTTTTTTCTCTGTTTCAATTGCCGTCTGTGATATTGTTTTGAATGCGTGTCATAATGAGATGTCTAAGAAAGAAAACCACCTGTCCCTCATTCATGTTTGTGCAGGGCAGTTTCCCTTACTCAGTTTGCGGAACAAGAGTTCTGATTCTTGCATGTCTGCTGAAAGTGGTTGTAAAATTCAATATTCAACTACTCAACAACTGAAGTGCAGATGCAATCCATAACCTCTGTTTACCATTTGAATGAAATAGCCCAGTCTTGTGACCCAGTAAAGAGCACAGTCCCTGATACTAAAAACACAATTTTTAAAACTACATATATGGTAAACAATGATTGGTTTAGCAAAAGAGGGAAATGACCAGCTAGAACCCAGGCAGCTAATAGCAAGTGCAAAGAAAATCCAAGTTTTAGTGGTGTTGCATGCTGTGAAGTTGCAAACCCACCACTGTCCTTGTAGAGAAAGATCTACGCTCTTCACAGGATATAATTAAATATATGATTCTGGAATTCCAACAAGAAAAAGAAAATGTTTCAGACCTTGTAGATTTCTTACAAATGGAGAATGAAATCCTGCCCTCTCTAATGCAATCCCCACAGAACTGGTCCAGTGGTTATGTGAATAGTACTGTGGCTCACCACCCAGATCCCACTCAGTATAGCCATGGTGTCTTATCTCATAGGGCAGTTATTGAAAATATTCGTTTGAATTCTGAATTTTCTTAGTCCTCTGAAGGTTTGTCTTCTAGTGCTAAATTAATGTAGGTGCTATGTCTGAGATGTTTCCCTCCACTTTTAAAGAATCCCAAATGTCAGGCAAAACGTTAAACTTATCTTTGCTTTCTCTTCCAGGTGGTAAAGTCAGTTCTACTCCAGAGGTATCACATGTACTAGTCATTGATGTACAGACAAAACCTGAATCAGTATCCCACATATCCCTAATGTGACAATATTCTACGACTCAGACCACACTCTTGATACAACTGCTGAGACTGAAGCCAGCCTCTTACCTGAGACAGTACAAATCCTGAACCCTTGTTTGTGCTCTCACTTTTAAACACACCATATACTGAAAAGTCAGGAAATAATAGTACTCTATGGTCTGATGCATCTGTACCACCTTTATATGCAGAACAAAATGAAAAGATCTCCCCTGACCAAGCAATCTCTGACTTATTTCCTCTGACTAAGAGATGTGAATGGCCAAATGGTAAAGGAAGTCTGGTCATCAGAGACTCTAAGATAAGCACTATTCTTAGCCATCCTGAAGAAAGAGCTTCAGTGTGTTGTAATCTGCCAAGGAACTGTGAATATTTCACTACTGACAACAAAGAATCTACTGTTTATGAGCTACTACAATTCCCAGAGTTTAAAGTCTGACAGTCTTGTGCCTCATCGCCTTCAGCTTGTCTTCTTGCAGAGTCTCCATAATCCTCAACTGGCCTGCCACCTTCAGAGCCAGACTCCTCAGCCGGCCTGCTGGCTTCAGAGCCAGAGTCCTCAGCTGGCCTGACTCCTGCCCTTCAGCCTGCCTGCCATCTGAGTTCGAGCCTGCAGCCTACCTGCCATCTGATCCTGAGCCTGCAACCTGCCTGTCATCTGAGCCTGTAGCCTGCCTGCCATCTGAGCCTGAAGCCTTCCTGCTAACTGAGCCTGAGCCTGCAGCCTGCAGCCTGCCTGCCATCTGAGCCGAGTCCTTGGACCGCCTGCCATCTGAGCACAAGTCTTTGGACTGCCTGCCATCTGAACCCAAGTATTTGGGCTTCCTGCCATCTGAGCCTGAGTATTTAGATTGTCTGCCACAGAGCCAGATCCTTCAAAGAGCCTGCTTAAAGAGCTTGAGCCTCCAAAGAGTCGGCTTCTAGAGCCTCACATCTATCTGCCTTCAGAGCCTCCAGTCTACCTGCCTTCTGATCCTGAGCTTCCAACCTGCCTGCCTTCTGACACTGAACTTTCAGCCTGTCTGCCTATAGTGCCAGAGTCTCTAGCTTGCCTGTTTTCTGACCCTGTGCTTCCAGTCGGCCAGGCTTCTGTGCGTTTTCCTCTAGGGCAAAAGCTTCAAGTCTACTCCCTGTTACCTCATTTGTCTTTCATCAGCTTGCCTTTGACTTCTGTGCCTCCTGCCAATCTGCTATCTGCTTCTGACCCTACAGTCAATCTGCCTTCATTTTCAGAGTCCAGCTACTCCAGCTTGCCATCTGAATGTTAAACACCTGTGATTCAGGTTCCTAAGCCCCAATTATTGGATTCTTGAAGTCTGCATTCAATTCTACCTCCTTCATCAGCATGCTTCCCTCTTCAATAATCTGCCCCTAATACTGCAGCTACCTTACTGCCTGCACTGCTACCTTGTTTGCTTGATTCCTGAACCAAGACTTCTAGTGCTCCCTTGAAGCCTCTCCTTCTGTATTTACAGGACTAAAATGCAATGTGTTGCATAAAATCCTCATTCGTAGTGGTACAGGATTATCTGCTGGTCCAATCAGCTCATAAATGTGTTTGATTAACTTGAGAGAGAAGCAGGTGCTCATAGCAGTTCCAAATAGTATACATCATCACATATGAAAACGTTCTCTTGAAAACTGTCAGCTGGTAAATGACAGTTCTACAGACAGGCTTTATTGCATGACAAGCTGGTTTATTAATGTTCATGCACAGATTTAATGCCCTCCATGACTTATATCCTGTTCATGAGTTAAGGTGTGTTGCTTTAGTACTGCTTTCAATCCCAGCTCATAAATCTCAAAATCTAAGCTTAGGCTGCATTAGTGTCCCACTCCCTTTGGCCCACAGGATTTGAGTTCCTCCTGGCTTCTTGCTCCTGGAATTTCTTTCACTTCTTGCAGGCTCTAGTGTCTTTCACCTTTAAAGAAAATAGATCTAGGACAAGGAAGGGTGCTGCCTTGTAGTCAGCCTCCCTCCCTACATTGCTTTTACTTCTGGAAAAAAGAAGAACATACTGTAAGAAAGGTGTTGCATCGTACCCAGTCTCCACCGCTATTGATTATAACCTGGCTTTTATAGCCCGAGGCCCACCTCCTGCCTTTCTCTGTGCCCTCCTTTTATTCTCATTGGGGTAGGAATTTTCCAGCAAATTCTTGAAAAGCCTTTCTCTTCCACTATTGGTCTTCCTCTCCTATGCTTCCTACTAAACTGCCCTGTCTCATCACCAGTCCATGGCTTTATTGGTGTTCTGATGTTTCCCTGTTTTAAGAATTATTTCAGCTCACCATAATCTGCATATTCTACCTTTCCAAGTAAGTGAGTTAGCTCTACCCCTTCCAGAACAGGTTTTCTGATGAAAAATAAGCATAGCTATTTTGTTTAAGCTTGCTACATAAAGTGTCCTCAATTTTAGATGGACTCCTCTAATCTTCCCTCTAGGGTTCCCCCTGATAACTACAGAGTTCCCTGCCTCAGATACTTTTTGCTCCAGCACTTGATTCCGAGGTACCCTGCATCCACCTCCTCATGAGGACAAAATCGCATCATATCCAGTAATACTTTGTTATATTCATAGAAGTCAATAGGCCTACTCTTCAAATAGAATTCATATGTCCTAATGTATTGCTGATAATCAATACAGGTGTAAAATGAATTAACATCTCCTGTTATCATAATGAAGCTGGTTTCCCACGCTATGCCATCAGTGTTTGAGAGACAGTCCATGCTGTGTCAGCAATAGTATGATAATGAAAGCACACAGTAGAATATGAAATAGATCACCTAGATTGCAGTGATTTTAAGTAAGCCCTCATTTTAGAGGACTCTAGGTTTACCCTTCTGGTTTACTGGGGCCTTGTGGATTGTAGGTAGTAGATATCATTCTTCACATATTATATTTCTCAAATTCCAGAGTGTGCCTCTCCCTCTATTCCATTACCATACTATGATATCTCAGAATGGAATTTCTCTATGTGGTTTGATCAAAGACCTCATAGCAACCTGAATGATGCATTTGCTTAGGAGACTCCTCCACATCACAAAATTACCCCCTTTAACACAGTTATGATAATAATCGAAGTGTCATTTTTTTAGTGAAAAAACTGCTTCACTATGAGAAGATGACACGTTTTTGTTATAATTAGTGTGCTTTCATGTTTATTTGGTAGAGTCTTAACTTATAACAGAGGAAATAAGATGTTTATCACAAAATTAAAATAAGGTATCCTTGAAAGATAGAAATGTAAAGGATTGAGCGTGTTCTCTATTTTGTAGCTCATCATGAGTTTTAGCTTTACCTTATCAATAAAAATACAAAAAAATGCTACTTCACTGATCTCTTGTCTATTGTGCTTTTATTGATCTACCTATGACTGGCGATTCCTCTTGAAGTATGTATGTATTCTTATTCGAAGATTTAAATGATTCGTACCAAAGAAACCTTTTTTTTAACAGACACAATTTGTTTGGGTTGCCCCCTGCACTTCCCCTGTTTGGGGTTTTAATCAATGTCTGATGCATATGTTTGTGCCCGGAAGAATGTGTGTGGTCGGCTGACCACCGGACACTGAAGCACGTCGGCACCTACACTTCAGTTCTACAGTCACCATAAAAAGATTTTGCTAAACTCGTTTTTTTTTCTTTCTATTCTGTGTTGATCAATGCATTAAGTGCTGTTTAAGTGACCTATTACTGAAACACTCAGTGATGTGAAATTAATTATTTGCCATTGTACTGCGTATACACTCTGTGAGTATCTATAGCATGACACTGTTATTTTGAGGACTTGTTTGTGTACGTTAATAGGGTGCTGTACTAGACTGATCTCATGTGTGTTTAATGTGTTTGAAGTTGAGTATGGGGGGCAGGAGGGTTTTAAGGTCTAAGGGCCTCATTATGAGTTTGGAGGGCCAACTGCCTGCCCGCCAAACCTTTGGGGAGGACTCCGCCATAAAAAGCTTGCCGGAAAGGGAAGTCATGATCAGCACAGGAGTTCTGAACTCAGCGCCGCTGTGGCTGGCCACAACTTTGACTGCTGCCAACCCGTTGTGATCCATGATCCTGGCAGTTGCGGCACCTCCTGGCGGTCTGATTGCAAGGGTTGTTCTGGCAGTCGGACCACCAGGAGTGCTTTGGTCTGACAGCCACAGAGGGTTTGGCAGTCTCACGACCAGCAAACTCAGAATGAGGCCCTAAATGTGCTTATGTTTCAATTATCTTGAAAATAGTGTACTCAAACTTTAAATAAACATACGAAATATGAGATATGTTTCATTATAAAAAATTATTTGGGTGTTTTATGTGATTTAAAACTCTTTTAATGAAAGCCTATTGTTGGACGTGGGTTGTTCTTTTTATGTTTTGTTGTGCTTTCCCCATCCCACTCCAGTATCAGTTTGTTTGTCGGGAGCCCCTATTTTCTCTTTTTAGTATGTAGACTTGAAGTACAACAACTCAAGGATGAGATCCGAGAGCTTGAACTGGAGCGGCAGCAGCACCCCTCACACCACATCACCTGAGCACTCACAACAACCAGAGATCAATTATGAATGCACTACACCCTCAAAAGTGAAGCTCTCTCTGCTTCACCTTAAAAAGTCTATCTTATGTGACAGGTGACAAAGTGGATGCACCTCTGGCCAGTTTCCTAAGAGGCAAACAGAAAAGGCAATAAACTAAATAAATTGTAGCCCCCCCAGGGAACCCAATTACTGGATGATTAAAGGAAAGTTAACGAATTTCACACATTTTTTTCGAAAAACTGTGTAGGGGAATTTTCCCATCCCCAGGAGAAAGGAATGCCTTACTGAGACTAATCAATATGGCTGTTCTCACAGATGACCAAAGGTCATTGTTAGAGGGCCGTATCCTCCATGAGGATGTATGCTTAGCCATCAAAGTCCTTCAAACTAGCAAGACCCTGGGGGCTGACAATCCGTTTCTATACAATATACTCGGGCCAGAGTGGTGAAACTAACTGTCTCAAACTTTTCAAAACATTCCAAACTTTTTATTGACCAATGCTTGATTGCGATTGATTGAAAAGTTATTTATTGCTTCTAAAATCTGTTTCTCTGGAACCCTCTGGTGGACTTTACTGATTAAGGTCTCTAAAAAATCATAAAAATAAGCTCTATTTTAATAAATTGGTGTTGTCTTATTTCTTTCATGCCATGTGATTTTCCTATTTCATTGTTTAATGTTGTTAAATGCTTTGTTCCTTTGCTAAGCCTTTATTGTTCTCAGCCACAGCTATCCAGGGTTAAGTATAATTACCTTACTGGATCCAAGATGGGATTTGTGAGTGTGCTGCATGATAGGGCTTCTGTGCCATATCATACACTACACACACACACACACCCTTACATTGGTGTCTAGCAGCGCGATCCAGTGCTTGTGTTTAGCTGTATCAGACAACTAATGAGTTGGCAACCACACAAAGAAAATACTGAGTAGACACAAAGTGACAGTTTCAAAAGGTTGCCAAATGTTCTGCATGCAGTAGGCACTCTTATTTCCAAGAGCCAAAGAAGTTGTCAGCCAGTTTTTCTAAGAGGCAAAAAACGTTTTTACAAAGGCTTAAAGATTAAGAATGGAGCAATTCACTTGGATAACCTGTCCACATGTAAAATCAATGATTTGAGAGGGATGTGGAGGAGAAGGGGATTTGTCTTAGGAATGACAGACAAAAACGAATGGAAAAAGCCCTTAGAAAATGGGAAGAGGCAAGGAGAGCCCAGACGCAAGTGGCAGGAAAAGTCAGCACTGATAGTGGTGATCATAAAATTGATGATACCAACCCTTTTGAAAATGAGGGGGACAAGAACAGTGTAGACTCCAGAGCAAGATCAAGCAGGAATTCACTATTTGGGAGTGAACGGAGCTTCAATTCCACAGGCAGATCCAAAGAGATGGAAGCCCAGCTTGTCCTCTCGGAGATTAAGGAGAAAAAGCTGGCACTCAATGCAGGAAGACTGGCCCTACAGAGGAGAGGGGCTCAGCTGGGGTTAAATCCCCAAGAAAATTATGGCAGCAACAAAGATTTAGAGGTTCAAACAGGTGGTGCCTATGATCCCATGTTGCCAAAAGGCGTACTTCTAAAGTACGTAAAAGGGGTTGACATTGACACGTAGCTGGCATCCTATGAGAGAGCTCTCACTATGAGGAGGGTGAGGCACAGCATTAGGGGGGTTTATTATGGGAATTGTTACCAACAGCAGGGAGAGATAGTTTGCTTACACTAGATAATGAAGTGGCAGAGTCTTACCCCCACATGAGAGGTGCACTCATTGAACTATTTGGTCTCACTTTAGAAGGGTAAAAGCTTACGTTTAGGAACACCCCAAAGGGGTCAACACAGCCATGGGCAGACTTTGTAGATGCATCTGTGAAGTCACTAGATGGTTGCTTAAAAGGTACCAAAGTTTATACCTATGAGGACTTGTACAATTCAGTGAAAAACTAACACATTATCACAGAGAAGTTACACCAGCATCTGGTAGATTTAAAGTGTTGTAATCCTAGGGAGATGGACAAGAACACTGATTAGTGGGTAAGGACCAGAGTGTCCAAGAAAACCCAGGGGTGATCCTAAGAAGGGGGGTAGGCCCTTAAAAGGGAAAGGAGGAAGAAGGTGATAAACCCAACAAAGAAAGTTCCTTAGATGAGAGGAGAGAAAATCCCACCCCAACCTTAGTAATAGGAATAGTGGGGTCCCAGTGCTAGAAAAGTCCCTAGACTGTAGGCCGTGCTTTGATTGTTAGCAGGTAGGGTAGTACAGAGGGGATGGAGCTTGTCCCAAGATAAAGGTAACCACCAGGGTTGTCATTATAGCCTTAAAGGATTATTTCACAGATAATGATATCCTAGTTGCTTTTAACTAGGAAAAAAGAACCAGAGGATGAGTTGGTGATTCCTGAGGATAGTAAGCACTTTCACCTCATAAAAGTAAATGAGGGCTCAGTCACTGCCCTGAGAGATACCTATGCCAGTCACACCATTACGCTTGACGGGGTGGTGTCTCCAGACCAGTATTTGCCAGGAGAGACTAAAAGAGTAAGGGCTGTCCCAGGTGAAGTTACTGCTGCTTTAGTAACTTTAGGGAGGGAGGGTTCTCTTAGCTGTCATAGGGTGGTAGTCAGTCCAGACCTCCCCTAGATTGTCTCCTTAAATGACCTCCCACAGGCTGGTCTGAACCCAAGAGAGGTAGTAGCCCAATGCAATATCCCACCCAAGTATTCTGGAGGTGCTCCTCCTATAGGTAGGAAAAGTGGTCCCCAGAAGAAAGACAAGAACAAGAAGGGTAGGAAAGAGATGCAGCTTTTAGGAAAAGTTCCAGTGAGCCAAGAGGTTTCTATCCCAGTAAGGGAGAACTCCAAAGTTGGCATTGGGAAGGCCTAACCTGATCCACAAGAAGTCCTGCTAAGGCAGACCACTGTTTAGCAGAAGGTTGTGACACCTGAGTTAGCAGAAGAGAGAGTGAAAGGAGGGGGTCTGCCACAAGATATGGTGCCCCCGCTCAGTAAAAGCAGAAGGGTACCCTGAACCCAAAGAAACCTATCCAGTAGCCCATCTTCCAGTCGATGAAGAGCTAAGGGTGTGGTTCTGGGCATTGAGAGCTGTCACTAGCCTCTGCTGGGTGTTTGCCTTTATGGTTGCAATGTCACTGCCATGGTGGCTTACACCATGACAGGTAGCAAGGTAGCCCCCCTGAGCATGTTGGTCATGGTGGGGTTACTCCACTGTTAGCTAACCTCTGTGGTTAAGCTAGGTGTTGCCCTGTCTCAGTTAGAGTTAGAGGAGACAGGTACCTCTTTGCCCAGGGTTAAAGTAAAATGTGAGGTGAAAAACAGAGTTAGCTAAAGTCCTGTTTAGGGTGGGTCCTGTCAGATGTCATGTAGGGCAGTCCCTAGTGGGGATGACTCTGACAGAAGAATGTAAGGCGGGAGTAGACCCTGCAATAGGGTGGCCAGTTTCCTACATCCTGCCTCACTGAATGGTCAGGGAAACTCATCAGGAGTGTGGCTGAGGTCTCCCTGATGCTTTAGCTGGGGGAGCTGCAAGTAAGGAAACATGTTTTTGCAGGTTTTTTCCACACCCATTTGGACTATTAGCTGCTGGTTTTTGACTCTAAGAGAGCACTGACGCTTGCTTCAGTGGCAGTATTTTAACCTCATATAAATTGCATGTCGAATTTGACACAGCCAATTGGAAAGCCCTAATTTACTTATAATTCCCTAGTATATGGTACTCATGGCATGTAAGACCGAGTGTCCCCTCAGGGCTGCAGCACTGGTTGTGCCACTCTTCGGGTGACAAGATACAAAATGGCCCGCAGCCTACCACTACAGACTGGAAGGACAGTGTTTATATTGCCAGTTCGACTTTCTCATTTAAACCTATGGCACAGCCACCCTATGCCTTAACTGTATATGTAAGTCTCCCCTAAAGAAGCCCTATAGAGTTCTATTGCATGGAGCTGTAAGGCATATGTTTTCTGATATGTCTTAGCAGCAACACTTTCAAATTGTCCTTTTGTTGTGGGTAAAGTTTGTAGCCCCATTGGCTAATACAGAGTTACCGTGTGGCATCCCAACTCAGCTAACTTTTAACTGGGACTACCAAAGTGGATCATGTAAGATGTCAAATTAATCGAGTCATTAAATGTGACTTGATGGCCAAGTCGAAATTAATGTCACTGTTAGAGGTAAGCAATGTTTATGAAGCTGTCACTCTGTACACCAGGTAGTCCAATGGCCTCATAAAGGCACTAGCACACACACAGCTTTCTGCCTGCCTGGAGAAACTTGTGAACGACTCCCAGGCCAGTAACAAAGGCAATTGACACACTGGAAGGTGTGACTTCCTTCCACAGGAATGCTGCCTGGGGCATTAACTGCCATCTTTGAAGAGACACTATGACAACTTTCTCGGGCAGGATGAATTTTGTTTCTTGCAGACACGAGTAGAGCCAGGGACAGAGGAGGAAAAGCCAGTCAACAAACTGGTTTTCCAGTGGGGTGTAGCCCCATGGTAGATGCACCTCTGGGGGTGGGCTACCAAGGTCCTTACAGTCATTGAAGGATTCTGCCATGTTGGTTGTGTCAGGAATGTTTCACTCTGGGATAGCCAGATGCCATACCGGAAACTACTGGAACTACCTGAACTACCAGAACTGTGTCACTAGAGAGGAGAGGACCAACTAGCCCATTGGCTTGAGACCTCATTGCCCCCTTGGGGCAATTGTCTGGTATATAATAGGCACCCCTGGCATCCCAGACTTTAGTACTCACTGTAAAGGAGGGTGAGAAGAAGACCACTTTGCACCGTTGAAAGTGAACAAAGAGAGGCTGCAACACCGGAGTGTCTGCACCTGCTGCACTTTGGGATAGTGGAGCTGGGACCCTGTTCTGCAAGCCTGACTTGAAAAAAGATGTCTCCCAGCCCCAGCCCGAAGCGGGGTCAGTTGGCTGACCCCCCACCCAAACCAGGACTGCGGACATTAAAGAAGGAAGAGCCCAAGTTGCATCTCTGGTAGCCACTGCAGATGATTTGCTGCTACCGGATGCCAGACACCCCAAAGGACAATTCAGAGCTAGCCAAAAAAAGCACCTGTGTCTGCTGGACTCATGAGTGTTGGTTCTGACCAGATTAGTCACACAAGGCGTAGACCAGCCTTCACCAAAGATTTGCACCATGTCCATTGTGTAGCAAAAGAGCAAGGTCTGCATCGACATCCCCTGGAACCTTGCAAAGAGAACTTTGTGGGATCCTGAGATCCATGAACAGAGTCATCCCCACTCACCTGTGGTTTGAGGACTCAAACAGACTTCACCCCTGTGGACCATACAGCAGTCAAAGGCACCTTGAGCATCTTTAAGCCTGCCTCCCTCAGCATCATGACCACTTTATTGTCGTCTATGGCGGTCATCCTTTAAGGTTTGGATCTTGTTTTAAAAACTCTCTGGTGGCCAGGTAATTGTCCAAGGTGTCCATTTTGTCCCTCTAGATCTCTGTCCTGCTCGACTCGGTCCCCCAACCCAGGCCAGAGTGGTTGAACTAATTGTTTCAAACTTCAAAAGTTTGAAAACTTTTTGTTGACCAATGCTTGTTTGTGGTTGATTTAAAAGTCATTTATTACTTCTGAAGTCTCTATCTCCAGAAACCTTTGGTGGATTTCGATGATTACGTTTTCTAAAAATTCATTAAAATAAGTTACATTTTTTTACATTAGTGTCTTGTTTCTTTTGTGTCGTGTGACTTTCTTATTTCATTGTTTGGTGCTGTTAAATGCTTACACATTGTTCATTTGCTAAGCCTTACTTCTCACAACCACAGCCACCCAGCATTTAGCTTAAGGTAAAATAAATGTACCTAACTGGAGACAAGTTGGTTTGTGGGAGTGTACTGCACAATAAGGCTATTCAGCCACATCATATAGTACACCAAATCCTCACATATGGCAAATATGATGCTAAATGAAAGTAAATGTGTTAATGAGAAAGAGGAGAGAGATCCTCTTATTCATGATGGTTCTCTAAATATGAGGAATGGATGGCCTAAGGAAGGACATCTGTCGGTAGAACTGTTATTGAATAGGAAGATACATACTGAATTATCTGTTGGGTCAAGGTAATTGTTTAGCACTAATAAATAAAATTAACTCCTCGGAGTTGCAACAGAAATACACTTTTGAATATTGGTCATGAGGGACATTTAGGAATAACTCTTAACAATAAGAGTCTATGGGAAACAACCAGGATGTGGAATTGTTTTCGGGAAAATGTGTGACTTGTAAGAAGAATGATATAGTGTTAACGTGTTTTTGTTGGTTCTGTTAATGTATTTACTGCCAGATAAATATGGATCTATGTTTTTGATTGTATAGCTTTGTACAAATTTATAACCTTAATGGCATTCTTGTCTTGCTCTATACAATTGAATTCCTGTATTATTTTCTCAATATTCTCAAGAATGATTCTTGGATCATAGATTGTATCAGATTTTCTTATTTGTTTCTCTAGCTCAGAAATATCCTCTAGGAGTTTTTTTTAATGTTCTAGTGGAGGACATGAGAGGGGTGGTAGACATCCTGAATGTATATATCTCGCCAGGGTGGTCCCCGGAGGTTCAGGGGCTCTGGAAAGATTGTTCAGCATATATTGGAATTGTTAGACGGGCTGCAATAGATGATAAAATAACAAGAGGGAAAAAGGAGGCAGGAATTTGATGGTGATTTGCTGCGATTTCAATACACCATAGTGCAACGCCATTAGTGGAATTGTGATGGAAGATCGCAGTTTAGGAATCCCTGTGGTTTTAAACCCACAAAAAAGGCTAAGGCATTTACTGATCTGTTGTTGAATAATCACCTACGTTTTGCCAATGGGCGTACCAAGCCGGATGGTGCTGCTAAGTCAACCTTCGACCACAATCCACTTATCCTTAGGAAGGGCCCCAAGGTACTGTGAGAGTGAGATTGTCTTATCCAGTTGCAGAAGGAGAATAAGGTGGGATGCCGAGAAGTACTTGCGAGAACACCCGCAACTTGAACATATAATGGTTAATTATGGATAATCTATTATAGATGCTCTGACAAGTGATAGTCACATGCTCCCAACTACATATGAAATTATGATAGGGGAGTTGAGGGCTCTGCGGTCCAAGCCTGCAACGACTAAGCTAGTTGGCAGTAATAGAGGGGGTGGTCTGGGTGAAAGGCTGGTTATATGAGGAGTGTGCGAGGGCAAAGAGCGATGTTTCCAAGGTCTTAACACTGTGCCATGGTATCTGCACCAGTGAAGAGAAATTCAGAAAGTGTAGAAAAGGCTATAAGTGCCTGCTGGCTGCTAAGAAACTGCTGTACCAAAATACATCATGGGCAGAACTAAAGGAGACTGCAGTCGAGAATAATTCCAAGAAATTCTGGGAATTGGTAGCCAGAGTGTGGAAGGGGAGGGTGAATGCTGTAGAAACTTGTATAGGTCCAGCTGTTTGGGTTCACCATTATAGTACTTTATACACTATTGATCTGGCTGGTCCCTTGGATCACAGGCTGACGCAAGATGTTCTGTTCACCTGTCTTAATGTAATAGAAATAATAATCCTGGAAGTAATCAGAGCACAGGGAGCTATGAAGAAGTATAAGGCTCCTGGCCCTGATCTGGTGCCGGAGGACCTCTATTGCAAGGCACCCTATTATTGGGCTAGACTCCTCACTAAGGTGTTTAATACAGCTCTTGGGGGAAACATAGTACCCCAGTCCTGGCGCTCTGTCATTATTGTTCCTATTTACAAGAGTGGCAAATGCGGCTGTCCTGTTAAATATTGGCCGATCTCCCTTCTCGATGGAGCCGGGAAGGTTTTAGGGAAAGTCTTGCTCAACCTACTGCAGGGGAGGGTGGAAGCCCAGAATGTCATGACAGAAGTGCAAGCTGGCTTCCGGTCCCAGGTGGGTACAATTGACCAGGCCATCCTCCTCTATATGATTGCATACAAATTCACACTGAACAGGAAGTCCTCATTGTACTTGGTCTATATAGACCAAAAAGCTGCTTTTGACTCAGTGGACAGGGGTAAACTATGGAGGTCATTGTTGGACCTACGGGTGGATGTTTCCTTAGTGAAAACTTTAGCGGCACTCCACTCAGATAACACGGCCAGAGTGAGTATGGGATGGGCGTGGAGTGTACAGATCCTTTCCAGGTACAAAAGTGCATCCGGCAAGGCTGTGTTCTGGCACCTCTACTTTCTAGCATCTTCCTGAATGACGTGGTTCATTACCTCCTAGAAGAACAGTTAGATGTTCCTGTTGTAGCCAGTAGCAGCTTCCCAATATTATTTTTCGCAGACAATGCGGTGCTCATGGCATACTCAGAAAATGCAGCCCATAGGCTCATTGGTCGCTTTGTAAAATATTGCAGGGAAAATTCATGGATCATTAACTGTAGTAATGCCATGGGTATGACCTTGCGGCCATAGCCTAACCTCAGGTGAAAATTAATGCAATTAATGATGTACAAATTGATACCATTAGCACTTTGATAATCTGGGCGTGCGATTTTCGGACAGTTTAAATTGGGAAAGTCATGTACAGAAGGCAGCTATAGTTCTAAAGCAAGCAGCGGGGGCAATACTGAAGTTTAAGTGTAAGGCTGGATCCAGAAGCATTAGTACCATCCTGAAAGTATATGCTCAAAAGGCAGTGGCTGCAGCACTCTACGGGGCAGAGCTTTGAGGATACGCAAACACTAGTGTGCTGCAAGTAGCCAAGAATAATTTCCTGAGAACCTTATTGGGATTAGGGCCAGGAACCCCCCTGAAGGCCCTCTTCACAGAGCTTAGCTTGGTACCAATTGGGTAAGTTTAGTGCGCAATCCCAAGGCAGCAGTGTATTTGGAAACCCTGGAAGAGGTCACCGTGAGTGGTGGATGTGGGGGTCGATCATGGGGGGGGGCTCACGTTAAATAAAAAGATTCTAGTAAACCTCCATCTAGAGGCTCTGTGGGCGGATCCTGGTAGAGTCTGACAGGAGACTTTCGGCCAGGTAAAGGACTGTTATTGAGTATTCAATAAAATAAGGGTCTGCCAGGAACTTATGCCTGAATCAATTGTAAGCTACCGCTTTAACAACGTCTATGACCCTGCCCTTAAAGACTTTTTAGATCTGTTGTACCTCGAACTGAAGTGTCCTCTGTATATAAAATACAGGTTGAGTGTGCTGCCTCTAAGAGGCTATTTAGTCCATACCCGCAGACTAGCGGCTAGTCTGGATTATGGCTACTGTAGGTCTGGGGAGGTAGACAATGATGTCCACTTTACCCTGTTTTGTAGGGAATTTGACGTGGCTCCATGGCTCTATGCCCTATTTAAATCTAGCAAGGCTAACTGTACCAAAACTGCACTAACACTTTGTGTAAGGCCAGGTAGTGCACTTAATCTGGTTGCCTCATATATATGGGCTGCGTGGCCCTCTTTAAGGGAGCTACCAGCTAAGTTGGGGTTGACTGAACTATAAGATCTTGTAAGGCCCAGCTCTGATGCTTTTATGAGATGGAACTATCTACTCCCTCCCGTATGGATGGGGTGGATCTCAGTAGCCATACTCAATGCCTTGTTGCGGCAAAACTGTTATAGGCCTAAGTACTCCCTCTTTGTGTTTCCTTTCACACCTTCTGCTTAGCGAGGGTTGGCCTTGTAGTAGTAGATGTTTTTCTAATGTCTTGTTACCATAAATTGTTGAATGCACAAGCACTTTCTTCATATCCCGCTCACAAACATTTTGGCTTAGATGGGGGGTCGTTCTTTTATAGTCGTACATGGTGGTACTATATTCGCACTCCTATGTGCAAGGTGGTTCTAGGATCACTGAACTGCCTATGAGGAGCTGCCTTGCTGATGCTTTGCCTTTTTTTCTAATGATTAGCTGTTTAAATAGGTAAATTAAGCTTTCTTATTGTTTTTGTGTATTGTTTTTATACTATTGTAAGGCTTGTAGCTGAAACAATTAATGAATAAACTTGGAATGTTCTAGTGCTGTAGTGATAACCAACACAATCTAACATCAGGAACAAGTGGTGGCAGTATGGCTGAGGCCCTTTTTATACCTCTTATCATCAGTAAATACCCCTAGTACGTTTTTTCAAATGTTCATATAGTTTTTTGACTTTGAATACATGCATGTTACGTATGGGGTTCTTTATCACTACATATTAGCCTCTCTTTTCTTACCTTCTGTTTTTTTTTTTTTACAAATTTCAATGCTATCCTATGGCTCCACCATTCAGAGTCCAAATAATGAACCCATAACTCCCATTGAATTAAAACATCTCCAACTGTGACAAAACAATATTTTGTATCATATACCAACAGCCCAGGATGTTCTTGCATATTGCACTATGATCATTAGTATCACACATGTGTATCATGTTTAAGAGAGCACAGAGCGCATGTTATTCACTGGCACCTGCTATGTAGTACAATCTCTGTTTTGCAGTTTATGAATAAATTCCATTTGTGTTTATCAATTGTTTGTTATTTGTGTATTAGGGACCACTTTTTTTGTACGATCTGAAATTACTGAAGGCATAACCTATTGGCTTTGCCATTGGCTGTTTACCATGCTGCGGTGGACCAGTATTGCATCTTATGTGTTGTATTCCTTTAGGGATGACAGATGTTATGTGTTCTGATTAAGCTTGTGGGAAATTTTAAATATGCTGGAGAAATTAGAGAAATTTCAGTGATTTCACTTTACTTTTGTGATCCAAAATTACAAAACAATTGTGTGATTACACTTGTTTGTGGAAGAGCACAGGAAAAGACCATGAGAGGCTGCTGGCTGCTGCTGTTGCTGTTCTGTTACTTTTAGTGCTAGTGATACTGTGATAGCACAACATGCATCCAAAGGTCCATTCTGGACATAAGAGTGCATTTTGCGGAAAGAAAATATTGCTAAATGTAGAGTTAGGTGATTCGCTATTTCCGCATAATGTTGCACAAGTTTGCTGTAATTTTTTGTAATTACACTACAACAAATTACGCAAGTAACGCCCACCCCTACTTCTGATGTGTACAAGAATTTTCTTAAATGTTCTATAGTGCTGGAAAACATGATTGTCCCCATGCCATACTAAATGCTTATTTACCTTCAGTAACTCAAATGGTTGGGAAGCTATAGATCCTGAGATGACCACTTTATACAGTATAGTGGAGATGTACAACAACTTACTCTGATAGGGTACGTTAGAGAATCCTCATTTCTGGAATTCACCTTTCTCATCATGCTCCTTGCAAGTTTCAGGCCCTTGCCATGTTTACTGCCTGTATCTAGTTACAGAGGAAAAGGGACATGGCTGTCGGACTTTGGCAATTTATATTGGTGAAGCGATTACTTATGGATGTTTGAGACTATGAGTTACATCTGTTCCTTCCACAACATAGCACGTCGTACAGAAACATTTTTTGTTTAATCTACATCGACTTT
The DNA here is from genome assembly GCF_031143425.1 of Pleurodeles waltl. Taxonomy (NCBI): domain Eukaryota; kingdom Metazoa; phylum Chordata; class Amphibia; order Caudata; family Salamandridae; genus Pleurodeles; species Pleurodeles waltl. The sequence continues at coordinate 581,193,374 of NC_090439.1, read as the reverse complement.
TGTGAAAACTTTGAATATGAATAGGCATGTCTATTAGTTGTGCCTTTCAGAGTCACTTATAATTTGTGTGGATTGTAAATTGTGCAACTTGGGCCTAAGTGTCCTTATTGAACATTATGCACGATTCCCTAGTGAATACATCCTTGCAAAGGCATTTACAAAACATGCATCTATTTTTGTCAGCCTGGACCAACATTTCTAAATCCCTAATATGGTGAAAATGAATTACAAATTAACTAGTCTTAAAATTGAGCTGCCTGAAAGATATTGAAAAATTAGTATTCCAAGTCATATCGTAAATAGATAAGCACGTTTACAGCAACCAAATGCAGCATCAAAGGCATTCCAACAAAGAGATGTATTACAGTAATTTAGTATAGTAATTTTAGAAGTAGGTGACCTCTTTGACATTGTAAAGTGCATCATTGCCAATGCAACACTCTCCCATAGAAAAGAACAGAGGCAGGGACTTAAAATAAAACCCATTAGCAAATAATGTTCAATTAAATGAAATTATTTGAAATATCTGAAAGTATAAGGACATTTAATTTAATGTCAATACAAATATATAAAAACACTACATATCTATCACATTTTAAAAATACAAATGACTGTAAGTTAGGTTGGAATAGACTCTAAATACATGTGCTTTAATTTTACACATCACTTCTATCAATGAATCATGCATTTTCTTTACTTAAGGTGGATATTTTCAAATGAAACATGGAAAACCATTTAAATATAATTTATGAAATTTTAAATATATAAATATTTAATGTTGTTTTAGCTAATTGTGCCGTAGCTTTTTTTATTCTACATTTACAATAAGTATATAAATTTAAGCTACAATATTATTTTACATTGAAGCATTGTTAGAATTTGTATTTTTTTAAATAAAGTTAACTTAAGTCAGCAGTTAAAATGCTATTTAATGACTGAACTCGGGGTGTTTGTTTTTACATCATTGGAATTTTGCCTTAGGAGTAAAAGCTGGAGATTGACACAACAAGGAATAATGAAAGCAGTGATTGGTCTAAACTTTACACCAACCAATCACAGTTAATGTACGTAAGAAAGGAGCCCATTCATCAAACGTCTTTTCGTGCCTTCACTATTTTGGTGAACATCTTTTTGGGTTTGTCCCTTTTTTGGAGCAGCAAACACATGAGGGTGAGGAGCAATAGGGTTTACAGGCAAAAGATCAACATCTTTGTCCAGGTAAGCTGCCATTCTAAGATGTTACTTCTTACCTGATGTGGTCCTGGACATGGTTGCTGACTGGGAGCCTGAGCTGGAATCACCTACTGCGTGCTCCCAGGCTATGTCAAAATACTGGCTGCACTCCAGTTCATGGCCACTAGATCGTTCAAAGGGGTTCTCATGACAACATTGGCATTTCATAGGCACGTCAGTCTCAATGCTTGCATCAGGTACTGCGATGCATTAAAAGAAGAGTGCACCTGTTTATCGCCAAAAGGTAGCAAGGGAATTTTATGCCCTTGCCTACTTGCCTCACGTGTTAGGTGATATTGACTGCACCCACGTGGCACTTCAGCCAGCTCAACACACAGCACACTGAGTCCGCAAAAGACACTGCTGGCACTCCTCTAAGATGCAGGCTGTCTACGGTGCCAGGACTAATTCACTTATATGTATGCTCCCTTTTCTGGGAGCACACATGACAGCTACATTCAGCTCTTGCATGCTTTTTGGTTGCTGGTGACTTTGGCAACAGGAGGCTTTTTGGTAACTACAAAACCTCACACTGGGCCTACATTTGCATCTGAAGGCAGCTTCTCTTCTCAAGTATAATCAACAATCACTGCAACATAGTTCCTAAACATTACCATGGCACACACTGTGTGTAGGTAGGCATAATATTGTACATTTTGTACAGGTTTGCAGGTGATGCCACATATGCTCTCTATTCCCTTATCATCATACCCTACAGATGTCCAACCACAGTATCTCAGTGGAGATACATTAGGGCATTCATACATGTATAAGCCATTATAAACACTTTTTTGGGGCCCTCAAGTCTTGTTTATGATGTCTTAAACATTTGGGGTGGGGTGTACTCTTCAGAAAGTGTATGCAAGATTGTTGTAGCCTGTTGTGTGTTGCACAACACCACCATACAACAGGCTTATATAGTTCTTGACCCTGATCTGAGCACACATTCATGTACCTGGGGTGGGGTGGAGAATAGGGTCCAGGATATGAAGGTGCAGGATCAGCTCCCCAACCAATTTTCCTCCCCAGCTGTTAGTTTAGTGACTGCATTTATGGGGATGAACAGTCTTTTGCCAAGTGGCGAATGGTACTATCCACAGATGACATTTGTAGACAAATCTGTTTACTTTGCATCATGTTGCCAAATACCATGCTGTGCTCAAGATTTTAAAGAGTTGATTGCTCATTTTCATCATAACACAGCAATAACAACACATAACCATATTATGTCATGTACTGCACTCATGTTTTAGGGAAAATAAACTAAAATCCTAAATTTACACATAAATTAACACATTAATAATAGCTACACAAACCATCCCTGGACTGATTTTTGTGACTGTATCGTATTTGGAGCTCTTGTATTATATGTTGTGCGTCCCCCCTCTTGCATGCAGATTCCCCTCCATGTGTGTTGAGTTTCTCCTTCACACACAGGATGAAGACTTTGCTCTCAGGGAAGAATTCTACACTTACCACAGTGAACAGGAAATGACTTACAGGAAAAAAAAGCTGTTCATTTTGTTTTCATTCTGAGCCATTCTCTCCTCCAAGCACTATCCTCCTCCATTCTGCTGCTCCTTGGCGCAATCTTGCTCCTAGCATGGCTGAGGGACTTAAACCCCCCCCCCTTTAACAAGGAATTATAATCACCGACATTTGAGCATGAAAGCTTAGGATAGTGAGACGTTTGCTATAGACACAATATTGTCAGCATTTGTACAATAGAGAATAGTCCCTTTTATACATAAAACTCTGTTCATTTTTAGCAGAACGAGCTGGCCAACAATTATCACAGCAGGACCAGGTGCCAGAAGACAAATCCTCCACTTAGAGGCAGACACAGAAACTCAACTTCTCCATCGACGAGGTGGACGCACCCACCAGCAGGGGTAGTGTGCCTGCTCAGAGACTAACATGAACTGTCTTCAGGAGTTCCAGACTAACCAGTCACCTGGGGGTCAGTAGATGTGGACACCACTAATTAGAAGAAAAAGTTCATTTGTCTCCTCCCATCCTTGAGCAAAACCAACCTGTAATGTCCTATGAGCAGGCCCCTGCACCATCTGGGCCTGCATCCAGCCCTTCATTAACTCCTGGGTTTCCCATTCCATTAGAGCCTGCAGCTGTACAACATACCTATGCATCACCTCCTTCGCCTAGTGCTACCCCTGAGAAGCTGGAGAATTCTAAATAGCACATCCCTCTTAGGTTACCGTTCCTTTCGAATATGTGTCATTGACTGCTCTCAAAAAGACATTGACGCCAAGTGTAGAAGTTTAGGAAAAGCTGAGAGATGGTCTCTGGCAGGTACAAATGTTATGTGGGGTCATGATCTCATTAGGAGCAGCTTCTTTGTCACGTCTGCCTCCCTAGCCCACCCCCACCTCCTGTAGTCCCACCTCCAGTTCATCTGGGATTCCTGTTTTCTCTGCTACCCTTTCTTTTTTCATTTTTCCCATGGGGTGTCTCGTCCTGGCATGGCCATCCGTTTTACATCTGTGTAGGAGAAGGATTGCCACATTGTGGCTACAACTCAGAGTGAGGATAGCTAATGACGTGTGCCCCTACAACAGGAACCAGTGTTGGACACACCCTTTGGCTTGGGGATGTGTGAATCTAATGTACCTTTCAACAGTGTACTCTTGTGTTCTGCCCCTTTAAGGACTATGGAGTTTTTTGTTTCCTCTTTCCATTTAGAATGCTTTCCATGACGCTCGCTGAGAAATGCTTTTATATTTTGCTCAAACCCCTCTAAGTTAGCATTTCCCCCTGAACCTCTGATTGAAAATTGTCATTCCTTTTGGTCTTTTCCCCAGGGCAGCTTTTTATTTCTTCAATATATATGTTTTTCAGTTTCAACATGATTTGGATGATATGTATGGGTAAATAGTATACAGAGGCCACTGTGTCAGTATGTAGTTATACGTGTGTCAGAGTTTCCCTAGGAAGAACATTTTTTCTTTTGCTAACAACTTTAGCCCAGTTTGACAAATCTTCACAAAATGTTTCCAAGAACAGTCCAAACACCTCAGCTCCTTCCTGTAAAGCTTCAGGGTGATCCATCAAGGTGGGGCCAAGAAAAGGGGGGTCCCAAAGCATTTTTTACCCTATGCGATTCCCATTGGAAAAATTAGACAAACGTACAGAGCAACTGCTAAACAGAATTGCACCAAATTTTGCAGAAAGCTAGATCTTTACTCACAACATGTGATTTTTGCTATTTGGTGTAATTCTAGTCAGTAATTTTGAGAAATGAAGGTTCAACATTTATAGATATATTGACAGACCCTATAACTCAAGCCCTAAGCTAGCTATGACTCACACCCCCACCATGCACAGTGTTGTCATCATTGATGTAATTTCAGATGGTGCAATGATGTTAATAATGATGTCATAGAACATGTCACCTTTGATGTAATATTAGAGGTATTTAGCAGTGAAAGCTGTGCGCATGGGTTCTAGTTATTTTAGGGCACAAGTTATAGTTGCTTGAGATAATGATAACTGGTGAATTTTTGTTTAGTTAATTGAAAATGGTATGTTTCAACTGACATTTTCACCTAAATATGGCCCCCATTTAACTTTTGGGTTTTTCAGTGAATTTCTAAATCCTCCAATACCAGTAGATCCACCAAACGAGCCAGCTGGTACACACCAGAACTGAAGATCACAAACACAACTGCAAACCTCTATAGAGATGATAGCGCAACAGCAAGGATCCGATGTATCGAGCCACCTTCAAATCAGCACTTCAACAATTACCATCAATGCCTAAAAGACATGAAAAAATGCACCTTGGGATACCACATCGAAAACAGCTCCAACCACAGCAAAGAACGCTTCGACGTTGTCATAGAGTTCTCCTGCCCATAAAGACACAGAGAACATGATCTCCCCTTCCCAGGATTTCTGCAACACCCTGGCAGACTACTTCCGCTACAAGTACGAGTAACTTCGTACCCCAACCTGCAGACCCCCACAGCCTCCTCACATCAATAGATGCTACCTACAACCCTCCACTCATCCCATGGGAACAGCTCACCTCACAGAGCACCAACCCCATCATGAAATCTATCCACTCTGGAGCACCCACATACCCCTGTCCCCACCACTTCTTTAACACAGGAGCAAGACAATCAGTGACAAACTCACCTCCATTCTCAATGCCTCCATCATCATGGCCACCTTCTCTGATCACTGGAAACACACAGATGTTAGACCCTTTTCAAGAAACCCTTTGTTGACACCAGAAATCTCAAGAACTACCACATCTCTCTTCTCCCATTCCCCACCAAAGTCCAAGAGAAGGCTATCAACCCACAACTCACTAACACCTGGGGAACACATTCCAGACTTGCTTCCACACCAAAAACAGCACTGAGACTGCCCTGAGAGCTGCCACAAATGACATCAGAACCCTCCTCAACCAGGAAGACACAGCAGCCCTAATCTTCCTCGACCTCTCAGCAGCGTTCAACAGAGTACCCCACCATGAGATTCCACCGTATCCAGGTCCAGGGAGATGCCTTCAAATGGATCGCATCTTTCCTCACAGGACGAACCCAGAGAATCCACCTTCCACCCTTCACTTTGGAACCCCAGGGCATCCTATGCGGCATCCCACAAGGTTCATCCCTCTGTCCCACTATGTTCAACACCTACATGACACCCCTGGCAAACATCGTCAGAACCCATGGTGTACATATCATTTCCTTTGCAGACAAGCTCATTCTTTCGCTCTCAGAAGACCCCTCCACTACCAGGACCAACTTCCACAACTGCATGGTAAGCATTGCCAAATGGATGAAGACCAACAGCCTAAAGCTCAACACGGACAAGACCAAAGTGCTGATCTTTTGAAACAACACCTCCCAATAGAACAAAATCTAGTGGCCCTCCGAGCTCAACTCCCACACAGTCAGACAGTGCCCACAATCTTGGTATCATCCTGGACAGCAAACTCACCATAAAACGCCAGTTCAATGCAGTCACCCCTGTGTGTTTCCACATCCTTCGCATGCTCCGAAAGGTCTTCAGATTGCTCCCTGACGACAACAAGAAAGCCATCACCCAAGCCTGGTCACCAGCCGACTTGACTGCAGCAATGCACTCTTTGCAAGAATCACCAAGCAACTTCTGAAGCGACTCTAGACTATACAGAACTCAACCTCCCCAAACTGACCCACATTGCCCCACACCTCAGGAACCTCCACTGGCTCCTTGTCCAGAACAGATGCCAATTCAAAATGTTGATACAGACATATAAGGCCCTCCATGGCCAAGGGCCAGCATCAATCAACTACCTCCTGAACTACCACCAGCCCACCAGACACCTGTGCCCCTCCTCCTTCACCTCACCTACCCCCCCCACATCTGTCAATGCCACAGTGGAAGATGATCCTTCTCCTACCTGACTGGTAAAGCCTGGAACGGCCTACCCCTCCACCTCTGTGCAGCATCCTCTCTCACGGAATTCAGAAAGGGACTCAAGATCTGGATCTTTGCCTGATCATAGCAGGACCCCAGCACCTTGGTAAACTCAAGGGTTATTAGCCATGCCCTACAAATCTGGATTGATTGATTTTATGTAAAGTAAGCTATTATTACAATGCCTAATTATAACATCACTTCAACATTTTTAGTGAATTTCTTTTTTAATGTGAAGTAAGATATCTATCTCCAGCCTGGTCCACCCCCTCTGCCGCTCACTGCTGCCATCGCACATGACTGAATATGTCATGTAACAATATAAAGGATGCTGGTTTAAATAAGGCAGCAAACTGGCTTTTTCAACGGTAAGAATATCAAAATTTAAAAAGCAGTGGGCCTATTGGCTTTATCAAGGGGTGAGCACATCAACATAGATAATGTATACTCATTGGCTTTGACAAAAAGTCACCAATAATAGCGATTGTCACATAATATTTTTAAGAAAGCATTATTAAAAAATATTAAAAAGTTGTTGAGTCTTTCTTTTAACTTTTTTCAGGCCAGAAAGTGCAGTCATGGAACCCACCACAAGAGAACGCTGCACTCTAGAAGAAGAGCACACAGCTTGAAATGCTTAATAGCAAATATGGTAAACAGTCCTGGGGTCATTGACTCAGTGACCCAAGAGACTTAGGGCCAGATGTAGGAAGACGGCAAATTGCGACTTGCAATTTGCGAGTCCAAGCGACTCGCAAATTGCAACTCGAAATTTGCTATGCAGAACGGTGTCTCAGACACCGTCTGAGAGTCGCTATGGGGTCGCAAAGACCCACCTCATTAATATTAATGAGGTGGGTCGCAATTTGCGCCCCCATAGCGACTATGGGCACTCACAGGGACGGAAGCCTGCTGGGAACAGCAGACCTCCATGTCTGTGACTGCTTTTAAATAAAGCAGTTTTTTTTTTTCAAGTGTAGCCCGTTTTCCTTAAAGGAAAACGAGCTGCACTTAGAAAAAAAAAACGAAACCTTTAGTTTCAGATTTTTTCAGGGCAGGTAGTGGTCCCTTGGACCACTGCCTGCTCTGAAAAAATATTTTTGGGTCCACTCACAAAGGGGAAGGGGTCCCATGGTGACCCCTTCCAGTTTGCGAGTGGGTTACCATCCACTTCAAGTGGATGGTAACTGCGACTCCATTTGCGACCGCGTACGCGGTCGCAAATGGAATTGCATACCACTGCGAGTCGCAAATAGGAAGGGAACACCCCTTCCTATTTGCGAGTCGGAAATGCATTTTGCGAGTCGGTTCCGACTCGCAAAATGCATTTCTGCATAGCAAACACAGGTTTGCGACTCGCAAACGGCGATTTTCGCCGTTTGCGACTCGCAAACTGTTTGCTACATCTGGCCCTTAGGCCCATATTTATTTATTTTTAGCCCTTCATTTGCATCATTTTTTGATGCAAAAGCTACGCAAACGTACACAATATATTTGTATAAATATGGCCTTACTGTTTTTTGTTTTTAATGTTGTTAGCGGCTCCTTACAGCCCTCCACATTAACCCCTACGCTGCCAGGCCTTCTTCCCCTCAGGTGCCAAGTCTTTTTTTTGGCAATTTGGGGTAGTTTGTGCTTGGGCCCTCATAACATTTTGTCCACATATGCTATCCACACCAAATTTGCATCCTTTTTTCCAACATCCTTGGGATTATAAAGGTAAAATCACAATTTTTCCAGCTTTCAGGAAGAGGCAGACTTGAAACAGAAAACAACATTTTCAAATCAATTTTGGCATTTTACTGGGACATGCATCATTTTAAATATTGTTTGTGCTTTCAGCCTCCTTCCAGCTTAGTGGCAGAAATGGGTGTGAAACCACTGGTGGATCCCCGACAGTAGACACAATTCTGAATTCAGCAAGGGGTCATTTGTGTAGATACTTGAAGGTTTTCCCAAAGAAAGTAACAGCTGAAATAAAAAAAATATTGAAATTGAGTTGAAAAAACAGCCATTTCTGTCCACGTTTTCTTCTATAACTTTTTCTAATTATGTCAGATTTTTTTAAACAATATACTGTTACATCTGCTGGACTCTTCTGGTTGCGGGGATATATAGGGCTTGCAGGTTCATCAAGAACCCTCGGTACCCAGAGCCAATAAAGGAGCTGCACCTTGGAATGGGTTTTAATTGCACACCGGGTATACAGCAATTCATTTGGTAAAATATAAAGAGTGAAAAATAGGTATCAAAGAAACCTTTGTATTTCCAAAATGGGCACAAGATAAGGTGTTGAGAAGTGGTGATTATTTGCACATCTCTGAATTTAGGGGTCCCAATACTAGCATGTGAATTACAGGGCACTTCTCTATATACTGTCTTACATTTGGAAGGAAGAAATGTTGAGAACGACAAGGGACAATAACACTTGTTCTTCTATTCTGTGTTCCCCCAAGTCTCCCAATAACAATGGTACCTCACTTGTGTGGGTAGGCCTAGTGCCCACAACAGGATGCCCTAAAACACAACATGGACACATCACATTTTGAAAACTCACCTGTTTTTTCCAAAGTGCTTTGCTGTGGATTTTGGGTTCTAGCTCAGCCGGCACCTCAGGAAACTTAGCTAACCAGTACATTTCTGAAAACTATACACCTAGGGGAATTTAGAATGGAGTGACTTGTGGGGCTCTCACCAAGTTCTGACACCCAGAATCCTTTGCAAATCTCAAAATCTTTCTAAAAAAACACTTTTCACTCACATTTCAGTGATGGAAAGATCTGAATTCTGAGGGAAGCCACACGCTTCCTTCCACCCAGCATTCTCCTAGTCTCTCGATAAAAATGGTACTTAATTTGTGTGGGTAGAGCTAGTGCCCGCAACAGGAAATGCCCCAAAACAGAACATGGACGCATCACATTTTTCTAAAGAAAACTGACCTGTTTTCTGCAAAGTGCCTAGCTGTGGATTTTGGTCTGTAGCTCAGCAGGCACCTAGGGAAACCTAGCAAACCTATACCTTTTTGAAAATAAGACATCAAGGGAAATTCAGAATTGGGTGACTTGTGGGGCAATCACCAGGTGCAGGCACCTAGAATTCTTTGCAAACGTCAAAGTTTAGCCAAAAAAACACTTTTTCCTCACATTTCGGTGATGGAAAGTTCTGGAATCTGAAAGGAGCCTAAAATGTCATTCCACACAGCATTCCCTCAAGGCTCCTAATAAAAATGGTACCTCACTTGTGTGGGTGAACCTAGTGTACACGACAGGGAAGCGTTCAAAACACAACATGGACACACCAAAATTATCTATTACAAAACTACCTGTTTTTGCAAGGGGGGGAACCTGCATTTTTGGTCCCGGTCTCAGCAACCATCTAGTAAACCTACCAAATGCAGACATTTCTGAAAACTAGACACCTGAGGGAGTCCAGGGAGGTGTGACTTACGTGGATCCCCAAGTGTTTTCTTACCCAGAATCCTCAGCAAACCTCAAACTTAGCTAGAAAAATCACATTTTCCGCACATATCTGTGTGGGATCACTGCACCTGCACAAATTACCTACCATCCAACGTTCCCCTCAGTCTCCTGATAAAAATGATCCCTCACTTGTGTAGGTGGGCCAAGTACCTGTGATACGGAAGGGCCAAAAATATGTCAAAATTGAGAGGGAACCAAAGCGGGTTCAAAAGGGCAGTTTGGAAAAAAGCTTTTTATGCTGACAAGTGGGGCAGAAGTTTTATCGGTATAGATGTGACTACGCTGGGTAGTAGGAATTTTGTGGATTCCTCCTGATTCCGGAAGGTTCCATCACAAAAATGTATGGAAAATACATGATTTCAAGCAAAGTTGGAGGTTTGCAGGGGATTGTGGGTAAGAAAATGGTGTGAGGTGCATATGAGGACACCACCCTGGACTCACCTGGATATTTAGGGCCATATTTATACTTTTTGACGCACAACTGCGCCAACGCAGTTGTGCGTCAAAAATTTTAACGCCGGCTAACGCCATTCCAAAGCGCCATGCGGGCGCCTTATTTATGGAATGACGTTAGCCGGCGCAGCTGACTGGTGTGCGTAAAAAAAAATTACCCACACCAGGCAGCGCCGGCGTAGGGGAAAATGGAGCTTGGGCGTCAAAAAATGGGGCAAGTCAGGTCTGAGGCAAAATATTGGCCTCAACCCGATTTGCGCCATTTTTTTTTACTCCCAACCCCCATTGAAATGACTCCTGTCTTAGCACAGACAGGAGTCATACCCCCTTGCCCAATGGCCATGCCCAGGGGGCTTATGTCCCATGGGCATGGTCATTGGGCATAGTGGCATGTAGGGGGGCACAAATCAGGCCCCCCTATGCCACAAAACAAAATAAAAAAAAATACTTACCTGAACTTACCTTAAGTTCCCTGGGATGGGTCCCTCCATCCTTGGGTGTCCTCCTGGGGTGGGCAAGGGTGGCAGGGGTTGTCCCTGGGGGCATGGGAGGGCACCTCTGGGCTCCTTCCGAGCCCACAGGTCCCTTAACGCCTGCCCTGACCAGGTGTTAAAAAATGACGCAAAAGCGGCTGGATGTCATTTTTTCTGACCCGCCCACTCCCGTGCGTCATTTTTGCACGGGAGTTTAAATAAGGCGCACATGCCTTGGAGTCATTTTTTAGATGGGAACGCCTACCTTGCATATCATTAACGCAAGGTAGGTGTCCACGCTAAAAAATGATGAAAAACTCAAAGATCTTTGGTGCTAGACGGGTCTAACGCCAAAGTATAAATATGGAGTTAGCTTTGCGTCGGATTTGCGTTAAAAAAAACGACGCAATTCCGGCGCAAACAGAGTATAAATATGCCCCTTAGTTTTCAGATATGTCTAGGTCTGGTAGATTTTTCTAGGTGGCAGCGTCCCAAAGTCCAAAAAGTACAGGTGCTCACCATTCTAAGTGGGATGATATTGAGAGTTAGCCAAGCTCTCTTGGCCTAAATGTAAAATCAAAACCTAAAATGATCAAATTTCCTGTTCCTTTCCATTGGGAGAAGATCCCCATTTATTTGGGGTGGGGGTATGGCAATATCCACACCCTCTTTTTTTTAAATAAAATCTTCCCGAGTGTCTACTGGGCTTTATGCCCCCGGGACAGATGGGCCTTACAAAAATAGTTCAATCTGACCCCAAGGGGGGCAGAAATGATCAACAATAATAACCCCATGGGGAGCAAACCTTCCCTAAGGGGCTGCCCCCCCAAATAACACATATACACACACATGACAATTCCTGGTGCCTAAGTGGTCCCCCCCCCCCCCCTTGAGGGCGATGGGCCTAATAGAAATAGGCTGATCTGCCCTAAAGGGGGCAGAAATGGCCTAATATAATATGCCCCCCGTGGAGTGACCCTTGCCTAAAGGGTTGCTCCCCTTATGTAATTTATTTTAAAAAAAAAATCCTGGTGTCTAGTGGTTTTTGCCCCCTTTGGGGGCAGATGGGCTTAACTAACATAGGCTGATCTGCCCCAGGGTGGGGCAGAAATGGCCTAGTAAAAAAATGCCCCCCCTTGGAGAGCGACCCTTGCCCAAGGGGCCGCTCCCCTCATGTGTTTACTGAAAATAAACAAAGTCCCTGGCATCTAGTGGGTATTCCTCCAGCACGATCGTGAGCGGTTAAACTAATTTTGGTGGTGCCCCTGCCCTTTCAACTGCCACCACTAGGATCCAAATATATTAGTAATAAAAAACCTTGCAGGGCATAAGGGGATGCTCTCTGCATGGAACAATAAATAATAAATGAGCTCCTTCTGCAGCTTATTTATTTTTCTTTCTGTTTTTAATTATTTATTTGGCTATCTTAGTCCCACCGGGAACATCCAAAGTTTTGATGTTTTACTTTGGGGCTACGGGGGCTGCTCCAGTGCTGCTACACCTCCTGTCAGTTACCCAGGTAGCACCCATGGTAGGTGCTGGCATGAGCCAGCCATTATTTTCATTTGGTTTCCCCCTGTGCCCACCGGGGGCACTCACAAAATGGCCAGATGTGGGGGCCTACATGGAGAGACCCAAGGCCCTGCAGACCCTGCTGACTCCCCTTGCAGCACCCATTGTCGGGGCCACAGCAGGAGTCATCCATTATTTGAATGTGGGTACCATAGTACCCACCCTAGGTATCCAAACCAGGACATTTGTTGGGGCGCAGGGAGCCCAAGGCCCCCGCAGCTTCTGCCGCCTCTAGCTCCCATTTTGGGTACCCATGGGGGTCGGCTCCATTACGTTGCAACCAACCGGCCAGAGCAGCTTACTTTTATGTTCCTGCCGGGCAGAAACAAAGTTGTGTTCCCTGCTAGGGACAGTCCATAAAGGGAATAAAAATTACACTCCCTGTCCGCACTCTCCAGGGCAATTAACAGCAGTCGCCAGGGGATGGGGTCCCCGGGACACTACTTTGATCAGACCCCTGAGGATGGGGTCCCTGGGGCTAGACTATGGGTCAGAGAGAAGGGCCCCACCGTCCCACTATATGGCATGGGGAGGGTAGCTGTATGCCTCCTTCCTAGAAACTACTATGTTAGCCTCCCTAAAAAACAACATTACCTCAAACCCCAGGGAGCAGATGGAGAAGTGGAGTTTGGGGTCGCTGAAATCACAATTTAAAAATACATATTTTAATGAAGCTGGTTTTTAAATTTCATGTTTGAAAATGCCACTGTGCCTCTGCCTGGCTGTGGAATAAACGTCTGGGTCAAGATGACAGTTGGGCCGGTTGTGAATTCACTCAAGACAGTCACACAAAGGGAGCTGAGTTGTGCCATGCATAGCCTGATGGGTCTTCCTGGGCTACAGTAGTGGGAGGTGCTGACACTTGCACCTCAATAGGACTGTGCCTGTCCTCACACAATACAGTCTCAACCCCCTGGAGTGTGTCTGGGATAAGGGCAGGAAAGGCAGGGTCTTGTGCACTACAAATAATTCTTTGAAGTTTGCCTACTTCAAAGGCCGAAATGAGTATAAGTACTGGACCCAAAACCCCAGAACACCCCTGTACCAATAGGAGACTCTGCTAAGGAGAAGAGCTTAAGAACTGTGAGGAGGGGTACTGCCCCTTTGGTGTGTTCCTTGTTGGGTTGGCCTGCAGTTGCTGCTTCTGCATTGGAGAGGACAAAGACTGGACTTCTGCACCCGAAGCCATGGTTCCCGTGAAGTGCAATGACTGTGACCGATGCCGCAGGCCCGAGACCGCAGGCCCAATGCTACTGCAGCACCACTGAAGTCCAGCAACATCGTCCCAAGTGCTTTGCCACCGACATCCATGACACCTGACTCTTCTGCAGTGCTTGCAGCCCCATGTTGTGCCAGTGACCCTGTGAAGTTTCCTCATCGCTTCTTGGCCAGCTGGACTCATCAACCCCGCCAGATCGTCAGGAACCAATGCCTCACTTCCGACACCGCCTCACCTCCACTGCCTCCGCAAGGAACTGATGCTTCACCTCCATAAGCAACCAACACCTTACCTCCTGCATAGCAGCACAGAACCAATGCTGCACCAGCGATGCCTCACCTATCCAACTCCGTGCTACGTCTTTGACTCTGCCTCATTTCTAAGGTACTGTACCTGGGGTCCGTGCGACTCCATGACTGGCACCGCACTCCCTCGCGAGAGGTGTCGGACTGTTGGGAATGACTTTGTCACGATGTTGGGGAAACGTCCTTAACAACGTGTCCTTAAGGATGTGGACAATTCCCACACAAGCATAACCATGCTTGCCTGAACAACGCATGGCTTTTTTCTATGCCTTGACCAAGCTTGTGCTGAGATATGCATATGCTTGGTTAAGGCACAGAAAAAGCCATGCAGTGTTCGGGAGAGGAAGTGGAGGATGTGGTGAGGGAAGTGGGGCAGGGGTGGGGATTGGATTAAGGGATTCAGGTAGGTGGGGGTCAGGGTCAGGCTATTTCTTTTAAGAGGCGGTGTGGGGTGTTTGGGTATTCTTTTTAAAGGATTAGGGTGGGAGGTTGGGGTAATTGTTTTTAGGGGCTTGGGTGGGAGGGTTTGGCTATCTTCATTTTCATTTAGGGCTTAGGGTTGGAGGCGGGGTAGTTTATTTTTAAAGGGGTGGGGAAGGTTTAAGTAATGGCGGGAAGAGGGAGGATCGAGAGAGGATGTGGTGAGGTAAGTGTCGTTGGGGCAGGGTTGGTGGGTAGTTTTTAGCATTCCGGTGAATTTAGAGCATAGGGTGGGTGTTGGGGTACTTTAGTTTTTTGGGGGAAGGGGGTCGGGGTTTTCTTTTAGGGCTCAGGGTGGGTGGGGTGGTCGGAGTAATTTTGTTTTATGGGGCGAGGTAGGAGGGTCGGGTAGTTTATTTACAGGGCTTAGGGTAGACAGGGGGGTCAGGGTAGTTTACTTATTAGGGGGAAGATTTTAGGGCTCAGTGTCTGTGAGAGGTGTTGGGGTAGTTTAGTTTTTAGGGGTGGGGTTGGGGTAGTTTTTTTCTTTTTAGGGCTCAGGGCGAGTGGTGGGGTCAGGGTAGTTTACTTTTTAGGGGCCAGGTCGGGTATTTTTTTTTTTACGGCTCAGGGTGGGTGGAGGTGTTGGGGTAGTTTAGTTTTATGGGGCAGAGGTGGGTGGGTTGGTGTAGTTTGTTTTAGGGTTCAGAGCAGGTGGGGGGCGGGGTATTTTAGTTTTTAGGGTTGGGGGTTGGGGTAGTTTTATTTTTTAAGGCTAAGGGTGGGTAGGGGTTGGGGCAGTTTAGTTTTTAGAGGTGGGGGTTAACTAGTTGTTTTTTTAGGTCTCAGGGTGAGTGGGAGTGTCGGGGGAGTTTAGTTTTATGGGGCAGGGGCGGGTGTAGGTTTATTTTAAGGTTCAGGGCGGGTTGGGGGTCAGGGTACTTTATAATGGAGGGGTGGGGGTTAGGATAATATTTGTTTTAGTGCCCAGGGAAGCTGGGGAGGGTCAGGGTAGGTTAGGTATTAGGGGTGGGGGTAGTTTTGGAGCTCAGGCATGTAGGGGTTGCATGGCAGAACCACACACATGGTGTTTTGTATGCATTTCCACACATGCCTTTACTAGGCATGTTTTTACAACAAAATTCATTGTAAAGGCATGCGTGGAAACAACGTGATCGTGGTTCTGACCTCGTTGTTAAGGCATGCATTGTTCCGGCATGCGTGGTTCCATCATACAACCCGATGTCGTGACAGCAGCAGCTGGAGCTGTTGTGTTTATTGGAATTAATCTTTAAAAATTAATATCTTTGTGTATGTTGGAATTGTCATTTTGGTCTTGTTTTACTTAGGTAAATATTGGCTATTTTTCTAAAGTGGTGTGGTGACCATTTGTTTTTTTTCTGTGTTACTGTGTGTGGGTACAAATACTTAACACACTGCTTCTGAGATAAGCCTGACTGCTCATGCCAAGCTACCATGGGGGTAAGCAGGGGTTATCTTAGCTGTGTGGCTCCCTTACCGTTGACTAGAGTGAGGATCCCTAATTTGGCAGGGTGTAAACAGACTGCCAACGAGAGACCCCATTTCTAACAGTTGGCAATTTTTTCTTCTTTTTCTTATTTATCTATTAGTAATATTTATTTCCATAACAAAACAATGCTTATTTTCTTTACGTCATAACAATGTTCTATATCGACAGAGGGTGAAAGGAACATGTACCATGGCATTTACTGACAGTGCTTGCGTATCAGGTTGCAGACAAGATTTGACATCCAGCATTATAGGCCACGTTACTGTTGGTTTGCTGGTAGATGACACTGGAGGGCCCCGTGGAGAGTAGACGTAGTCTAGTCTCCCGATAGGAGCTTTCAGGAGGGAAGTGACAGACGGAGGGCAGGATTGGTCAGGGAGTGCATGGGGACGGGATATGAGAAGGTTATATATGGGGTGAAGGGCATGGAGACCGGCCTTTTGCGCGATACCATGTTCCGGCAGTGGAACGTTTGGCCACCCACCCGCCCTACATTAGATATAGGTGCGAGTTTTTTTTTTCATAGGTTCAGTGCAGGGTTGGGATGACGCCAGTTAGGGCAGGTTTGCTGACTGGAGGTGTTTGGCAGTAGATGGGGGAGGATGGAGAGTCAGATGCGGGCTTGGCCACCCTTCCAGAGGGGAGAAAGAAACAGGTGAAGGATGATAGCATGAGGGATGCCCGAAGCAGGCAGGGGATGAAAGGAAAATGGGGTGTGTGTGTTTGTGAATTGAAGTGGAAGATGGATGAACGGAGGCTAATGGAGGGGATGAGTGAAAAGAGGACTGGGGAGAGGTTTTAAAGGAATGGGGGGCTTTGAAGTTGGTTAAAATTTAGTTGTACAATTTATTGTATGAGGGAAACCTGTCCTAAATAAATGGCCTTTTACACTTTATGAACACTGTGTCACTGACCGTGTCCTGATGCAAAGACTAAAGAAACTGTGCGGGAACTTAACATCGTAAAAGAAAAGGGAGGCATGCAAACACTGTAACAGACTTTTGGGCAGTTGGAAACTACTTAGTGCACTGTTGATGTTCAATCTGAAGGCAGTGCAAATTCGGTGTCCCAGAATGCGACTATTTCTTGAGAGTGGCTATAAAGGGCATCTGCTGTTAGGCAAGTGCTGTATTTGCAAAGTGGTGAACAGCGATCCGAGGCAAACACGTTGATCGAAGAAGCAGCATTCCACCAATCATGCAATAGAGGTGACTCTGTGACAAACCATCTGCGCAATCTAATCATGGATTGAAGAAGAATAGTGTGGCGCTCGATGATGATGGCAACTCTGATGGGATAGATGAGATACCTTGTCTAAGGGGGGTGTTGTCGTTGGCAGTGTTCGGGAAGGCTAGCAACAGAGTACCCCAATCTTTCGAAAGGAGGCGTTTCATCTGTCCTCTCAATGCCTCCTGCAAAAATGCTCTACTTTTACCCCCTGACCCCCAATACCCCAACGGATCGACACCATTGAGAGGTGCAATGGCTTTTCATTGTCAGGTGTTCTGCCTTGTAGCAAGTAGCAGAGCTAAATATAAAAAGTGCTGTGAGTTTAATTCTGTTAGTTTGCGTAAACGGCCATACGAGTATGGCAACCCAACTATGTAATGTAATGTACTCGTAACAGCACTAAGGAGTGTGCAGATTTGCTCTATGGAGGTTGCACCAGGGACAGAAGGTGTCTGCTTCTGGGAAGGTTTCATTTATTTACTGGGAGTGAAATTTAGATCTGGCACTTTGCGATACTGTTGCAGGTTATGCCATCAGTCGGTCCCACTCTTTGTTCGTGAGGGCACTTCCAAACTTGTCTTCTTCCCATTTCTCCTGCAGCCGAATCAAAGAGACATTGGAGTGGTCACCAAACCCCATAGCTAGCTAGCTGAAGAAGCATCCAACTGTCCCAATATTGTATAGGACTTGTAATACTGCATAGGGAGTGATGTGCCAGTCTTGGCAAAGAACATCTTATATATTTTATATCTTAAAAGTTGGCCCCTGGGGATTTCCCACCGCTCAGTCAGTTCCTCAAAAGGAAGCAGAAGACATCCTGAAAAGATCCCCCATTGTTTCAAGGTCTGCCAAACTACATCACTTAAGAGCAACTACTGTTAGGGTACTCTTGTTGTTTGACAGGCTTAGGGAGGGTATCGTTGGCACATAAGGAAGGGTCTGAGGAGTGAATTGCAACCCTATTCTAAAGCATTTATGTGCTGTTCACAGTAGGCAGGAGCCAGGACATCTGGGTCGACGGGGAAAGGAAAAGAGCTGCAGTATTGCCTCCTCTGGTAGTGAGGCTTGTAAGGTGGCTGTGTCTTCTAGATGCAGCGCAGCCAGCGAAAGGCATACTCACTGTAGTTGGGAACCCAGATAATAGTGTTCAAACTTGGGCATACACAACCCCCCGAGTAATTGGATGCTACATGTTTGCCAGCATAACCCTTTCCTCTTGGTGTTTGTTGTTTATAATATTGAAGTTGGTTTCTATTTTGGACATTTTATGGTAAATGTTGTGGCTAATTTTTTTGTGTAAGTGATGTTATTTAAAAAAAACATACACTGGTTATTTCGTATATGGTTTACCTATCTGATAAATATTTCAATATTTGTGTAAGCTGTTTTTGGATTCTGTGCTTGAATTTTGTTAAAATTAAATTTGTGGGGGTACATAAATTTATAGGTATATATGATATTTTTATTGATATTTGTGTATTATATTACCTTTGTATGTACTTTTGGTTTTATGGAGGTTTAACATCCCAGATTATTTTGATTATCGGTAATTGTGTGTTTCTGCTTGTAATAGTAAAAGACAATCAAAGACATATTTAACTTTTAATTTACTTGTGGGACTGGGAGCACACTAGTAAATGTGATCGTGGGTGTTATGACTTTTCTTCTATACCTGTGGAACTGGAGTTAGAAAAGCTATTGAGGGCCTCTTCATTTATACTCTTTGTCCAATGTTTTTAAGTCTTGAGATAGGGTAACACATCTAACCCACCTAACTTATACACCTTCCCCAGCGATAAAGAGTTAGAGTTGTAAATTAGCTCCAAGAACGTATGCTGTTTTCTCAATGTTTATTGAGTTAGAGTTATACTAGTAACCCCTGCTGAAAGTATGCACTATCTCCAGTGTTTGTAGTACTGGAGTTCGAATAGTACATTTAATCCATGGAACTTATGTACTCTCAACATTGCTTATGAGACTAGAGCTAAGTCATAAATTACCACCTAACCACCTCTTCCCTCCAAACATTGGTGCACTTTCTCCTATGTTTTTGAGCTGGAATTAAAAAATTTAAATCAACCTCCTGAATGTATGCACTTTCCCCAATCTTTGTGGAACTGGAGTGAGAAAGGTATATGTTATCCCTTTCATTTATGACCTTTCCACATTATTTGAGGGACTGGTTTTTAGTATAGTAAATTAGTAGTCCCCATCCCTAAGATGTGTGCACTTTCCTAAATCATTGGGCTGGAGTTCTATAGTAAAATCAATCCCATTAATCTATGTACTTTCCTGAAAATGTTTCGGTTGGACATTGGATTAATGAAACTGTGTCATAAATTTTATGCTACTTCAGTGATGTTTCTGGCACTGGAGTTGTAATAGTAAGGTTGCCACAATGAATGTATGTACCTTCTCCAGTGTATGTGTAGCTGAAAATACAATACTAAATTATCACCCATATAATTATGCTCTTTTCCAAATGGTTGTGAGGCTGAATTTAGATTAATAAATCTAACCCTAATAATGTATGTACTTCCCCAATGTTTGTGAATTGCGAGCTAAAATGGTAAATGATTCCCCCTAAAAATGTATGGTCTTTCTCGAATTGTTGTGAGGCTGGAGTTAGATCAGTATATCTAATTCCAGGCTCACAGTCATTGGGCACTTATGTACTTTCCCTAGTGTTTGTGGGCCTATAGTTAGAATGCTAACTCCCTCTTAATTTATGTACCCTCCCCAATGTTTGTGGGACTGGATTTAGAATAGAATATCTGGAAAATCTGGGGAGTGTGGCCAACAAAATGGTGAGTCACACATGAGGTTTAACAGCTCCTTCTAGCCCACTGCATAATCCTGCCACAATCTTATAAAATCACCACATCATACAACAATAAATAGTGTTGTACACCACAAAGTGATTCAAAATGATGTGCTTGCCCAAAAAATCAAGCAACTGAAGCCAAATCCCCATTGCACCATCAGGAGGTCTACCGCTGGGCAACCCATGGTAGAAGTTACCCTTGATTGAGACTTGGATGCAGACTGCAGAGATTTCAGTGAGTCCCTTGGCATTGGGAAAGGGACCCTTCATGCTGATAATGCAGTGTGGATCCATGACTGACAGAGTTGCAGGCCAGTGGCCCTGACGGGCAGCAGAACTGAACCAAAACCCCTCTGGGCATGTCAGTGCCTGACTCCAGGTTTGTGGTGCTGCTAGGAAAGTGAGCATATGTGATACATTTCAGGCCAGAGGTGGAGTGAGGGTGACCCAGGGGAAACACAGCTCAGGCTGCGCCATCGAAGGTAACAGAATCCCTACCTCAGAAAGCTGTGAAGTGGTGCAAATTGTGGCACAAATGTGCTAATAACTGTCACCATTCATAAAGCATTTGCTCTAACATTTCATTACCACCTATGTGTACACTACCATGTACAATTGGGTGGTGCATAATATGCACCACAATTACTTCTGAACATCCTACATTGAAAGCTGTCTGTCCAAACAATGTGCAGACTGACCGCCAGCATAAAAATATATCTTCCCAACATAGGAGCAATGTAGCATCTTTGCATATAAATAACTGTAGTCCGTGTTTGGCATAGTGCTCACTAAAAGACCCCTTTTCATCCTGATGGGAGTTCATGCATAACTTATTTTACAAAATTCTAGAAATATTCTGAGTAATGGTGCTGCCTGGTGGTCATCGGGGGCACACACTTGGAAATAAACCCTTTCTGAAAGCGTACAAGTCTGTACAGATTGGTTGGGAACCACCTTGTAAGCCAAAGGCCATTTCCCCATCAAGAATAAAAAAAGAAAGTCCATGTGACATTAATACTTATCATACATGTTTTATAGAGACTGCAAATATAGTTAAAGAAAAGGTTAGGAAAATGTGCAGCAGAATAAAAACTATTCCACGACTGACCAAACCTTGGCAGATGGATCGGAACAAACAGCAACAGACTTGCTTGAAAAGTAGTAACAGTCTTGCTCCAGGCTCATTAACATAACATTGATACAGTGTCAGTGCAGATGACACCAAAAAGAGCAAATTGAGCAAAGGAAATTGAAGACAGTGCACAAACCCTCAAAATGGACGTGTCAGAATTGTGGTCCATTGTGATTAAATTTCAAGCAACCACAAGAATTCTTGTGGACATTGTGAAAGACACTGACAGCAGATCACCTTTAAATAATATTTGCTCTTTTGTTCTTCCTAAGACAGTGGAGGGTCTATCTGTTTTTTTTCTTTTTTGCAGTTTTATATAGCACATACACAACCCGAAGGTATTGGAGTGCTTTACAGGGGCACAAGTCACATTACACAAAACACATTCAATTTTTGGTAGACACAAGGAGATTAAGGGCCTGATTGTATCCAGGTGGAGGGCATACCTCCTCACAAACGTGACGGATATCCCCTCCGCCGTAATATGATCCCCCATAGGATATAATGGGATCATAATACGGCGGACAGGATATTTGTCACTTTTGGTGATGGAATATCCCCCTCCTCCAGGGTCTTAATCAGGCCCTAAGTGATTTGCCCTGAATCACAGGATGTAGAGCTGACCTGAGACTCAAGTCTGGTTCCACAGCTCCATAGTCTGCAGCTCTAGCAGTTACACCACATCTTCTCCCAGACTGCTATGCTTTTCTTGGAGTGCTTTTCACGGTACAGCAACCACCAGTCTCAATAGGCAACACGAGATCTGCACTTCGCGTTAGAGAAACAATAGCCCATTGTGAGCGCCAACATAAAGTTACAGCAACCACCGTCCACTAAACCCAACTGGCTCTTTGTATTACAGTGATTACAGCCTGCCCCATGCCGCATGCTCTCAGTACTTTAGGGACAACCATCCATGATGCTGTCACTGCTCCTCATGGCCTCCTCCACTGTGAACAGAACTCTTCAAGCTAGACTCTGAGAAGGTAACTTTTCAGTGGGGCTAACTTGGTCCCTATATCCAACCCACATTCCATCGCAGTCGGTCTGAACTTGTGCTTTCTCCCAGTTTAGCATGATCTCATGACCACGAGTGGTGCTTTGTGCCTTTAGATGCTATATTTACATAAACTTAAAAAATTAATATCTCCAGTTATACTGATTGCAATTTTATCATTCTTGTATCATTTTATTTATTTAAATTAATTAAATTGATTTGAGATTTTTCATAAATTTGGTTTTCACATTATTACTCTTTGTGTGCTGCATAAATACCTTACAAATTGCCTCTAAATTAAGCCTGACTGTTTTTGTGCTGTGCTACAAGAGGGTTAAGCACAGCTTAATTTAGTGACTTTTGGGGTTCACTCTAACAAGGATTGTGGTTGTAGCCTGAGTGGGTCTTCCACATCGTCAACCAACAGCCCAGTTTTTTACAATTGTGTATATTTTAATGGCTTTATTTCATTTATATTGTATTGGGGAAGCATAATGATATTATGTCTTAAATTAGTTTTGTTTTTAAAGGGGTGAGTGAACGCTATAATTTACAATGTTTTGAGTTTCCCAGGAAGATGGATTCTTTTTGGCATAGAATTGCTGAATCATTTTGGATGCTTTTTTCTAAAAATTAAAAAATGCTGAAAAATATTTACTTTATGATATGATATGTGCATGTTTAGCACTGTGTTAACTATTTTGTTTCATATAGTCTGTATTTGTTTATATACTAATATTTAGATGGATAATGATGTGATGCTTTGAATTATTTATGTTCTTCTTTTCAGATTTTCATGAATTGCTTTATTTTTGTATATGTGCTATAATTTTATATTTTACTCCAAACTACTGATATATTTTAAACCTGTTTTATGTTTTTGTTGTAGTTTAATTGAGCCTTTGCTACTGATGTCGTTTTTTAGAGTAAGGTGTAGGCTATTATTTCAAGGTACCTCATAAGTGTAATGTTCTCAAACAAGAGAACTTTGTCAGAAAGCAGGGAATGCATTTATTTGATTTCTTTAAATATTTTGGAGTTTTTTAGGGATTGTTTTGCTGTAGTTCTTGTAGCTCTGTTCTTTTTGAAGTATCTCCATAAATTGGTAGAGGTTGTGTGGCTTTGGCCTAGCAAACCCTTGAAAAGGATTTTGACACTCTATGGGTAGAATTCTTTGGACCTTACAGTTTGGGGACTTAGCACTTTGTCAAAAACATGACAGATGTCCCGCCTGCCCATGCCATATCTACTGTATTACAACTGAATTAGTCAAAGCGTGGTCCCAGATAGGTAAAGAGTAATTTTCCTTTCTGTGTAGTGAGGTTTCAGTGTTTGTTACTGGAAAATAAATTGGGTAGAAATAGTTGGAATTAGTTTGGTGATATATTTTACATTTTTGGGGGTTTATGTGACTTTTAACTTACTTTAGTAATACTTTAAAATATTAACTTAATTTAATGTGTTGTGCAGTTGTATTTCCTGTTTATCAGTAATGCTTTCTGCCGTATACCTTCTCTCCTCAGACAGGCTTTGGCCTAATATGTTTTTCTTTTGGTGTGCCGAGTTTATAGCTTTTTATTGATATAAGGTTTATTATGAGTTATTATTAAGTTCATTGGTCAGACAGTTATTTTAAATATTTTGGACACCTTTATAGATGCTACACTTAAAAAAGCATTGTTTTACTAATAATGCAGTTCTTATATTTTATTTCAAAGTAATGTTAGTATATTAATGTTTGTTTTTTATTTGTGTGAGATTTTGTTTTAGTATTTGCTTTTGTTAAATAATTAGTTTGAATTTTGCTACTACAATTGTTTATGTACTTATGTAGTTATGTTACAAATCTCAAATGCTTCACAATACTTTTCAATGTAGTAGGTATTATATTTCATTGTTTCTTAATCTTTTTAACGATGCGTTCAATCTGCTTTTTAAAAAACTATTTTCATGATATTATGGCAGAATAAATTTATGTTTAGATTTCTTTTTTTATTTGTAAAGTATTTTCTGCATGACATAAATTCGTTGCCGATATTTTGTTACTACAGTTTTGATATTCAAAAGGGATTTTTTATGTCAATATTTGTTTTGTCCATATTATGTTTAGTTGTATTACAGAAATTAATCGCATATAGACAAAGCCAATACGTTGAAAGGACCCATTGACTTTTTCAACGTTTGTCTTCCTTTCAAACTTCTAACATGCCTCCAAAGGAGAACCATGGTGAGGCTAGTGTGACTTGTTCAAGGACAATACCTTAGTACCGAAAAAGGACTTTCAAAGTGCATCTAATGTTGTTGGCACAGTTATGCAGCCATGGAGCATGGGCAGTGCTTCCCTTACAGAAGGATGGGCAGAGAACTTATCGATAAATTTTCTTCACATGATCCAGAAACAGAAGGTGCACCAGAAGCATGCTTTTTTAGTCAATGGCATTGTGTTTACAGTTTGTTTCTGAACATGTTCAAATATGCATCAACCTCATTTCCTTTTCTCTCTATCCCCTCCATATCAGGTTTTGTTTCTTAGCACCAGAGTTTCACTTGGTAACCACATGTATTGGGTTTAAACTGTGTCTAGTTTTAGACTACCATGGTGCTGCCTTTTTGGACCTGCTGGGGCCAGGAAAGGGACCAGGGTCAGACACTATACCTTCCTATCTACAGACCACCAGTTAGGCAGCTAGTTGCCACTGGAGGGAATAACTGCTTTTGGGCTCTAGGGGATTAGCACAACTCTGTAGATATCCTCATAACAACTACAGGCCGAGGATTGATGGTACTGGGCAATAGGGGTTAACACTCCTGGGTACAGCCCATCTACTGGACTCTAAGTGATTATCACATCCTGGTTACAGACAGCTTACTGGGCTCAAAGAGTCTATAACCCTGGGTACAGTGTACCAAAAGATAAACCAGGAAGATTGCTCCTCCAGGCACAACTCGACTTCAATTCCTCAGAGAAAATAGCTTGCAACATTAACTTAATATTCAGAAACCAGCAGCACCAGGATCAACCCACTCCAGCTCTAACTACAAGATAGAGAACAGTATCTCCATAATTTCTGGTGTTTCTCTGGGTCTCAATCTCATGTCATCTGTGTCACCATGTGAGTGCACACTATAGAAAGATGTCGTCAAAAGTAAGAAGAAAAGAACAAAGTAGAAGAAAGAAAAAGCAAGCACACCCCAGCATTAGTCCCTGTTGTGAAGAGAAAATAGGGATTGAATTCCCCACAAAAACACTGACATTGGAGCAGGACAGGGAAAGCACAGCAAAGCGTAAAGAGAGCAACACTCCTCCAACAATACGCTCTCATAGATAGAGTCATAAATTACCACTGACATCTCAATAAATGTATATAATTAAATATGTCTCCTATTTCTTTTGTTTAGTTGCACATTTCCAAAATGATTGAAACATTCACACATTTTGCACTGCCCAATTTCCAAAAAGGTTTTCAGAACAAATGAATTTCACACTTACAACCTCCATACATTCTATTCACCTAAACTTCAGTCTTACAGTTGTCGTAGTTTGGACTCTTACCCTGGGCAAGACTGCCGATTTGGGGATGACAGTACTTATGTTTGTGGGTGACTATGCCTGTCCTACAACAAATCGCCACTGTAGCCCCAACCCTTACGGCTCACTAGCAGTACCTCACCAACAACCCAAACAGTTGAAGGTGATTTGTGGCTGCCTTTACGCATGGACTCAGAAGTATGACATCTCAGGGAATGTCGTGGTTAAACGGAGATTACCCCTTTCTCACAGATATATTATATCTCAACCAAACACAGGCAAGAACGAAGATGCAGTAATGTTTCAATAGTTTTTATTCAACATAACGCAGTAAGTCATATTGGCTGCAATGATTAGGATAATGAACAGAACAAGAGATAAAATTGTAAAGACGAGGGTCATGATTATGAAGACCCCCATCATCTTGTAATAGCATGGGAAGACATGAAGTGTGTCATATGTCCGTGTACCCTATCATAATAGGCCTAACCTTCTACGTAGAGGAGAGCTGGGCATGTTAAACCTAATCTGCCAATGCCATGTCCCTGGAAGGAGCACCCAACCCTGGTTACCTTGAATGAGGTCTTGAGCTCAGACTTCAGCAGAACACGAAGTCTGGGTCAGCTTCAAGGCGACGTACAGCATCGATAGCGGCAATGGTATCTGGTCAGAATCCCTCTGATTATCTGTCTAAAGTGTGATGTATTTATACAGATCTACTTGGACCCCTGACGTAGGTTGTTCCAAAACAATAGATAACGCCTCATGCTTGGGACGGTAATTTCTAATGTGAGCCCATATAGTTTGTTTGTCTTTGTTGTATGAGTTGGCGCCTTAGCGAGGTGACACTGATAACATAACTCTAAACAAAAGGGGCCAACTATAAACACAGCAGCCATTTTAAAAGATTTAATTAAATGAATGGTCTAAGACAGAGCAAGCTAAGTAGGTTAAAAGTCACTAGGTGACAGGGGATGAGTCTGCAAGTGAAAGCTAAGCTAACTCCCGTTGTCCCCTTAAAACAAACAAAGATTCACTACACAGTCACCATAAAAACATTTGCTATACTCAAGTTATTCTTCTATGCTGTGTTGATCAATGTAATAAGTACTGTTTAAGCAACATATTGTTGGAACACAGGAATTTAATTAAATTATTTGTAATAATAATTATTTTTTATGTGTTGAGTATGATATGCTAATGAGTGAATGGTGTGGATGGAGGTTGTAATTATGAAATGCATTTTTTCTTAAACATTTTTGGGGGGATTGGGCACTCTAAAATGTGTTAAAGTTTCAATCACTTTGGAAAATGTGTGACTAAACTTTAAATAAACAAGAGAAATAAGAGACGTTTCTTTATAAAGGTTTATTTAGATGTCAGTGGTAATTTATGACACTGTCTATGACAGCGTACTGTTGGAGGTGGGTTGTTCTCTTTATGTTTAGTCCCCGTTGTTACTCCTCAATTAACCCTGTACCCCACGGTCAAGTGTACGACTGCAAAGGTTTTGCAGAAACAATCGTGCAACACAAAGGTGGTCATTACATCTCTGCTTGCGGTGGCGGTCTGACTGCCACAATACGACCATGGCAGTTGTGCCACGGTTGGCCTGCCAGCACCACAAGTTTCCCTCCACTAAAGGGACTGGCGGTGCCGGTGGTCTTAATCAGCCAGTACATTGCTGCATGCAGCGCACCCTGGGGATTACGACCTCCTTTCTGCCAGCTTTTACATGGGGGCCCCTGCACTGCCCATGCACTTGGCCCTATGGCCAGCACCGTTGCACTTATCACTGGCAGTGAAAAGTGCAATGGGTGCTGTTGCACCCTTCGCACCGCAACATTGCTGTCGGCCCAATTATGAGCCAGCGTCAATGTTGTGGACTGTTCCTCACTGAGCCAGTGGACGGAAACGGTCTGATCCAGTGGGGAACTTGTAATGGGGCCCGCTGGAAGGCGGCTGCACTGGCAGCAACCTGACCGCGGGAGTTTGGCAGATGGGCTTTTCCATCCACTAAACTCATAATGACTCCAAAAGTGTGTGTGTCTGACATCGTATGTGGCTTCATTACCATGTGACTGCAAACAGAGTAGAATTGGACAGGAATTTCCATGCACCAGAATTTTCAAGCATGTGATGAATTAATACACTCTCACCCTGAATATGTTCTATAGCTGAAAGCTCGAAACACATTTGCTCTTTTGGTGTAATATTTAATAGAACTTAATAAAGAATACTGGAATTGGATTGTTGAACTTTTCTTGTCACCTGAGTTTACAAAAGAGGGTGCTCTTCCCAATTGCGAACTTGTGCCACTATGTGATGACACATACCAAAGTCACTCTATAATCTCTCATCTTCAAAGATACAAGAATAAAATGTTTGAAAGATCCTGTAGCACCTTGCTGCCAATAACAGGTACAAGCTATACGAGTCCATCTGACGAACCATTTTATATTCACAAGCCACTTCTACAGAGGCTGGAGAGGTGTGCCATACATTGCTAGTCACTGTGCAGTTCTCAGATTCTCACTCACTTCTCCACAACATGTGTTATCTCCCCCACATCCATATGATCACAGAGGGCTTGACCTCCTGTCACTAACAGGAATTTTGACTGAGAACATGAAGAAAAATAATGAACAAAATAAACACACCTGCAGAGCAAATCAGTGCTGGCAGCACACCACACAATATAAAATATGTACTTGTCTCTCATGCTTATTCAACAGTCACACTGCCAAGCACGGGTTCCATTACATACCACGATAACTGCACCTCGGGGATCGTCCTGCACACAATTAAAACACTTTTCACGAGACAAAGGCAATATACTTCCCAACACACACGCTCATGTTGTAACATGCTACTCTTGTGGATAAGTGCTTCGGTGTCTCACACAGAGATAATACGTGCACCACAACTGATATTAAACAATACACTATCTCGCATTCAAGTGTTGTTGTTTATTTTACATTGTTACATGTTCAGATTGCATGCTATCTTAAAATGTCTCTTTCCATTACATTTCTAAAACCCAGCATTATAAATTACCCTTAACTGAAAACTATTGTTTCTTTCTCCTTTCTGCCTATTCAATTGTCCTCTCTATACCTTTCACACTCTGCATACCCACTCTCTGAATATAGCTTACTCTAGGTCGCATGATTGCCTGCCTTATCCTCTTTTATCATACTTCTGTAAATTGCACATACCTCAGTTCAGTTCACAGCTTCTTTGAGATCAAATCCCTGCAACCTAACAATACTCACACTCCTCTGTTAACCCCACCAACTATCTGCATAAACTCATACACCACCCACCATACAATAATCACACCTATCTTCCATTAATCTACCTTAAAAAATGCATGGAATGTTTTCCTTGAGAATACAAGACTAACACGAATAACCAACATTAACCACATAACTAACCCTCTGAGATCCAGAATAGCATGTTACATATTTAAAAGTGTTTCAGTGCCTCACCAGGAGAATTAAGTGCTATATAAATCCAATTATGCTACAATACCATTCCTGAGTCAAAGGTTCTTGCCATCTCACAAGCTTTTTATTTGATAGACTATTCTTAAGATGCTATAAAGTGAGCTGGGGCAGTAAAACATTTCTGAATATTTGAGGATTTGTGTCATCAGCTCTTTCAAAAAGGTTAATAAATGTTTGACCTGAAGCACAGTGCCCTGTGGTACTCCCATCCGTTAAGTAGCCGGGGCTGAGACTAGCTCCCATTTGCCATTGCATTTTGCCAGGCAGGTTCTGCCAGCTGAAGGCTGCACTTATTCTTAATAACGTCCAAATGAAAACTTTATGATGTGATAAAGACCATCTCACTGATAGCTTACTGTTCATTAGTTATGAGAGGGAAGCCACAGGGTAAATGTGCACTGGAGTAAATGTATCTTATCTTACTTTTTAATTGAGTAATCCTCCAACCTTTTTTGCTCTACAAGGGTCTTATGGAACTCTGTTCGAAAATACTACTATATGAAGGAAAAGATCATTTTGGAATTATTAAAATCTCTGTGGGAATTCAAGATTAATTTTAAGGACTGGCAGATTAAAATACATTATTATGTACACTCTGGTGCATCCTTTCAGATATTTTCAGAATCTGATTTCTCTCTCTTGATACACACCAATGACTCTACATGCATCCGGTAGATTGCAAGGAATAGATTAGCATTAAAGATGCAGCATTGTATTTTGTTAGGTTATTATGTGCAACTTGTGCTTGTACATTAAGAAAAATGTATCGCGCCTTTCTCATGGGCTGGCCAGTGCTCCGCCAAAGCACCGTTTGTGACAACATTCATGAGATTCTGACCTTTATCAGGCGTCCTGTTTAACCAGTTCAGAAATGGATTATACGCAGGCCCCAGCTGCAGAGAAAGCAGGCCTTTATAAAGGGTTGCTACGATCCCCTTATCCATGAAGGTCAGTTTTAAGTTTTGCAGTTGATTTTGAAAGGAATGATTGACAAAACAAAGTGATTTTGAACGCATCGTATATTTAAGAATATGTTTTAGAAGATTTACAGGTCTTGGCGGATTTGCAAAAACGTGCCTCAGAATACATGGAAATCTTGGCAGAACCTGGATGCCATGCACACCTATGGCTGTTCTAGAGCGTTCCGTGGCCTGCAGATTCCCGCAGAGTGACCGCTGAACAGCACCAGTTCATGGCAGAAACAACAGTGATAACATACCAGAGAAGCAATCTCCTGCAGAACCTGCCCAACAGGGCTCTCCAGTGGCTAGGCAGGTGCGTTTTAGAGCCACCAGGCAGGGAATGCAGAAATCTGTGAACTAATCCGAGTGGCTATAGTGATTCCTCTTTGATAGAAGTACAGTAAAGTATTATTGTTATAAATATGAGTCCTTACTTTCTTCCCTCCCCTATCTTTTCCTTTCCTTTCTTCCTTCCCCCATCAGCTCCTGTCACCCCTCTCTGCCCCCTTCGTTTACTCTTTTCTTTTCCTAGCCTTATCTGTTTCTCTTTATTGTTAGGAAGAAGTTATGAACCAGTATAGACTACATTAAGCTCATCGTCAGGTCCAAATACTGGCCCAAGCATACTTATTAAGTAATGCAATAGAATTGAGATGGTGAGCGTGTCTGATGAACTCCTTCCCAGATTTTATTGGAAAAGGGCCATATCCCTCCTAGAATCCTGTGCTTTTTCTTGTGGACCTCTCAACATCAGAGAATGCTTCAGGTAACTAAAGACATTATGATTACATTGTGGATCCTGGTGCACTACGCGCTTTAAAACCACCGAAAAGAGCACGCAAGCTTTGCCACATAAACAAATGTTTGTGCTGTGGTCCAGGAAATCCTCTTTGCAATGTTTAGCATGGATTGATTTTGATTATTGGACCCTGAGTAATTGTTATTTTGACCTCTAGATAGTGAAGTTGTACCAAAAAGCTCCAGGTGCAGGTACCTTTTTCCTAAAGCATGCGAACCACATTTGTGTTAATATATTGCATTTCACTGTAAGTCAGCAGCAGAGCGTGTGCTTATGGAGCAGGCTGCTTGAATGTCAAATTCCATATATGTGCCTGGAGGGAAAGACTTTTCTATTTCCAACTGACATGAGCATAAGGTGGGGTTTATGAAAAGTTTCAAAGATTCCAGTATCAATTAAGGTCAGTTTTAATTTTTGCAGTTTATTTTAAGGGAATGTTTGACAAAACAAAGTGATTTTGGATCTATGGTATACTTGAGGAGTCCAGACTAGACGCAGGGAATAATAGCAGTGCTTAATTTTTGCCCGGGCTTTCTGGCGCTCAGCACCGGCACATATTTTACAGGGCCGGTACTATAGAATTCTTTCATGCTGGCAGCAGAGGTGCAGATATTTTTTTTAAAATAAATGCAAGTGGTTGGGCAGCTGAATTTTTCCAAAAGTCGTCTTCTGAATTTCTCTCATTCTCACCCCTTTCTCACTACGCCTGCACCCTGTTGGATAATTATAGGTAGGGTTTGGCTCATGGGTGAGCTGGAACAAGGGAGATTGGAAAGAGCAGGCCTAGGACAATCTTGGAAATGAAGGCACTTGGGGACCTTACGCTTGCCTTGCCCACGAGCTCACATCCTATCACCACTGTCATGCTCTTTGAACAGATAACAGTACACTGATGCTTAGCAGCGTTTATCCGCAGATAGACCATCATAGAGGCCCCACAGCACCCCTCTCCCCTCTGAAGCTGCCCTGTGGAGGAAGGCAGAGTGGTAAACTGGATGCTGGAATCACCAAGCGCTGTCAAGAGGTAATTAGTCAAGGTAGGGAAGAAAGGGGGTGAGTGAATGTCAGTGACTACCTCTGTTTTAGAAGGCAAAGCCCTGGCAGACGGACATGGTCTGGTGCAGCATGTACCCCCACTCGGCCCATGCTCACCAGCCACTTTTACAATATATGTGTGTTTTCATTTCACAATTGCTGATTGAGAGATGCTTACTTTTGAAAATGAGTGGAAGCAAGGCACAGAGAGCCAAAGTCACGGCCCACACATCAGGATATCCATTCCAGAGCTTACATTTTGCCATTGGTTGCAGGTGGTGGCCCTTAGAACTCATTTTGGGACTGGGACAGAACAAGAACAAAAGGCAGAAAAGGAGTAAAGGAGGAGGAAGAGAAATACTGGGAAGCAAGGACAGAGAGAGAAAGGTGGGATGAAAAATAATCTACAAAAGTAAGATAAAAGGTCAGCGAGTGGCCATAGATTTGACTCCAAAGGCCTCATTTATTAGTAAATGGGACAGCGCAGTGCAAGAAGCAATATAGCTGTGCCGAGCTGCATCATTTCCAAAACTCACGAATGTACTGTATTTTCAAGAATACTGGGCATCCTTGTGTGTACACCTGTGCCAGCACTAAATCAGCTGCCTGACACCAACACAAGCACCCTTGCGCCATGGTGCAAGGATGCCTGCATTGCAGGGGTGATTGTTTATGTGCAAGAATGGACACCAGTCATTAATGGCTATTTGCAGAATGCAGCACCATAGAAGGAGCAAGAAACAAGCAGAAATTAAAGTATTTCTCCTCGTTGCTCCACCCTACCGCCACCCCTGAGGAGGCATTCGTTTTTTCTGGTAAATATGGGGCAGCATAAAAAAGCAATGGGTGTTGCGTGGGTACACCTACAACAACACCCATTGCATGCCCCTTTCCCAAAGAAAACTGCTTGGGGTAACCCATATTTACAAAGCTGTGTTAAGCCATGAAAAGTGGCTTAACGTCTGCTTTGTAAATATGGAGCAGGGTATAGTGCCACCGGAGCGTTGCTCAAAGTGATGCTCCGATTGCGCGAGGGCCTCACAAATGAGTTTCCAAGTCAGTTATAATGGCGCCTTGATATGGTAGGCTTAGCTGGTATTGCTTCAATATAGAATGTAAGCTGTGCATAAACTTAAAGTGAAGTAGGTAGCATAAACTAATGTCCTAAGTTACCTGTGAGCACCTGGAAGATTTCAAAAGTGCGTACCTTAATAAAACTAAATTTTCTTTAATTCCATCCAGGAAATAGAAATGCCAGTCTCATGGCATATATTTAATAATGTAAAATGAGACCCAAATCCACAAACATGCAAGCCACTTTGAAATGAGATGTACTATGTGTGCATGATCAGCACGCAAAGGAGATCTCATTTCTCAGCTGTTGCCAGGAGGCCTGTGACTCAGCTGGGGTACACCTTAGAGGTAATGCACAAATGCCACCCTATTGTTCTCTGCGTGAACCAGTGTGCCTGGACAGTGTGGCAGGCTCAGATGATCTGGGTATACTGAGCATGACAGTGCACAGAAATGGATAGAGGATTTATAGAGATGGATAGGAAGCTGTTGCAGCAGCTGCATCTAAATCATATGTTACCACCCACCGATGCAGATCTCACAAAACCAATGATGTGTTGCATGAGTGCACAAAGCTGGCATCATTTAGCAGGAAGGGAAATTCAGACAGCGGATTGACCTTCAGACTACTACTGGACTGTGCATAACCTCAAAACATACCGTGGCAAAACACTCAATGGATGCATGTCCCCAAGACCACCTTAGCTATGCACAGATGAAATTGCAATGCTGCTCCAGCCTTAGGTCTCATGGTGAACAGCTAAAAGAGGGCACGCACACCAATACATAAAATCTATTTGCCTGGTTTCATGATCAGAATTAAGCCATGCACCATGAAGCTCCTTCCTGTGAAGTTTCATTATATGAAGAAGGAGCTTTGCTCATTGCTCCGTAAAGAAAGAATGTTGTTGGGGTACAGCTAAGATAGCAGGACTCATATAGCTTCATTTTCTCAAAACCCCTTTACTAAGAATTTGAGAGGTAGAAGTCATTCTGTGCCCCTGATAAGCAGAAGAAACAGAAATAATTGAACAGCATTTCATAAATTGTCCAATAAAGAGAAAAACACCCCAACTTCATGCTATGGGTTCCAGAATAGCCAGAATCCCCATTAAGCTCTAAGAATAGAGCTGAACACAGAAGAACAGACAAAACCAGACAGAAGACAACACAAAGACGTGCAACAAATAATCAAACGCAGTTTATTAAACAATATCTGAATAATATATAATAAATCTAATCAGTGGATGAAAATTTAAGAAAATAGGCTGAAAAAACATGATTGAAGCCACCCCCTATGTTAAAAACCAAAAGAAATTCACAAATATACTAGATCAATCACACTCTAAAAATACACCTGAGAGCCAAGAAAATTCATCAAACAAACAGTGAAGAAAAACAATGTTTCTCCTAATGATATTAATCAAGATAGTAAACTGTGAATCAAGTATGGAGACGAAAAAGACAATGTTTCTTTTATACGTTGATATAAAGTCTCTGAAATTAATTGATTTTATAGTTATGGTGGAACATCCATCCAATCCAAAGTCTTGGTCCCAGTGTGTAGGCGCCGACGTACGTTTTGGTGAAGAGTGACCTGAATAGGACACTCACCTTCATCAGGGCACACAGCTAATTTAAGTGTCAATAATGATCCCAGGGGGGACAATTACAATTCTCATTTAGATACTTGAGAAGCTGTTATAGCTCCATTGTAGATGTAACAAGTGTAGATTAAGGGATCTCCTACTGAAGAGGCTTGCAATATCTCTATTGTGGGGTCATATTCATCTACAAAGTGATTTTGGATGAGTTGAATAGTCGGAGCACTCTTCCCAACACCACCTGCTCCCACCACCACCAGCTTGTACTCCGTCATTCTTTCTTGCTTGGAAGGCGGATGGTGGGTGTGCCTAGCATGTGCTCCGGCAGGGCGTGTGCCGTCGCTGCACATTGTTCAGTGGCCGGGGCTGGTGCCAATGTGGTACGGACCTTGTGGGTACGAGGCCAATCAGGGGCTGCGGCAGGGCTTGGTAGCCTGAGCCCCCGTACCTGGCCACGAGAGCTACGCCCAGAGGAGCTCGGGAGTGATCTCCAAAATCAACAACCACAATATGCCTTCCTACTAATGGAGTTTATGGACAACTCTTCTACTCTTTTTACTATTTGTGATCCGCAAGAGTTGTGTGAGATAGTAAAAATGAGTTAAAAGCAACATACATATATTTTTATCACAGTAGTTATCCCTTACACACATCCTCTCTAACTTTAGGGGGGCAGCATGCACTTTTTCTACCCCAGACATATAGCTTTTTTATGTCATTTCCACATCACCTCTAATTTTGCACAATAAACAGTAATGGCTGCCATTTAATTTCTAACATTCCAATAGCCAGCCAATCACAGCGCTTGCTCTTGCGGGACATTCAGGATTCTTTTACTCCCACAAGAGCATGAAGGCTCACAGGAAAAACTGGACCCTTAACCAATCCCAAACCTCAATTTTTAAATTTGTGCTGTTGTGCAAAGCTCAGGAGACTCATTGGAGCTCAACAGTCCAAATATACAATTATTTTTTACCCTTAATTTCTCAAAAACTACTGAACAGATTTTCATCAAATCACAATACACACAATCTGCCGACCAAGATGTAGCGTCCTGCCAAATTTGGTGTAGTTCTGTTCAGCAGTTTTTGCTGTAGTTGTGTCTAAAGAAGTCTATGAAAAATGTATGTGGATTTCATGTTTGGGACCCACCTTTTTTATCGGCCCCCGCTTGACAGATCACCCCTAAACATTCCAGGCAGGAGCTAAGGTTACTGAACTTTTTTGGGGAAAGTTTTGTGAAGCTTCATCAAGCAAGGCCAAAGTTAATTTATATAACTTGACTAAGGCTATCTGTTAGCTGAAAAGCATCGTCATTAAACTGCAGTGTTTCAATGCTGGTATGCTGTTTCTTCATTCTGTGGTGAACTGGAAGAATTGGTGAATATTTCGATGAAGCTTTCAGCCATCGCTGGCTCGGTATCAATGGGCAGGGAGCGGTTAATCTGGAGCAAAATTTGTGTGTGTGTGTGTGTGTGAATATATATATATATATATAAAAATTACTTAGTGATGGTTGCCACTAGGTACTTATAGTTAGCACCATGTTTCCATAGAAAAATAGCTTTTTGACTTGGTGTCAACACCAGGGCAGTGCGCGCTCTATTGGCGACTAGAATGCAAAAACCCAGCACTCTCAAAACAACGTAATTTAGGCATTGTGCTCATATGTTGTTGTTTAACCTTTTGCATTGCAGAGTTTAATCCTGAAGACTTATTTTTAATGTGTTTACAAATACTGTTCATTTGCAATGTATTGCTGCAGGCTTCAGAGTGTGTTAGGGTGTGGTCCCTTTCCAGGGCCTTCCAGAGACCTTCCCTGCAGCATGCCTGGGTGTGGCTGTGGGCTTGGCCAAGACTATATAAAAGGGAGCCAGCCCAGCTCCAAGTGCTCACTATTCAGAGGTCCCGGTGCAGAGCAGCAGCTACTTCCTGAGCTCCTGTCCCGGTGGCCTATTTGATCTTCCAGGCCTCTGCCCTTCATTCTTCATTGGTGATCCTTGTTCTGGGTGGTAAGACGGTAGTTGGGCTGATCTCCTGACGCCGTTATCCAGAACTTTCATATTCTTGGCCTAATTCTTTAATGATTAACAGATTACTTTGCGTGCTATCATTTCTTGACATTTACATGGCGACTTACGAATTGGCAAGACGCGCAATTCGTTTCATGCTGATTTAATCTTGTTATTGATTGCGCGCTACCATTTCTTGACATTTATATGGTGGCTTACGAATCGGCAAGACGCGCGATTCTTTTCATGCTGATTTGACTTTGTTGTTCATTGCGCGCTACCATTTCTTGAAATTTGCATGGTGGCTTGCGAATCGGTAAGATGCGCAATTCGTTTCATGCTGATTTGACTTTGTTATTCATTGCGCGCTACCATTTCTTGACATTTACATGGTGACTTAAGAATCGGCAAAAGACGCGCGATTCGTTTCATGGTGCTTTAATCTTGTTATTCATTGCGCGCTGTTATTTCTTGGCATGTACATCGTGGCTTACGAATCGGCAAGACGTGCGATTCGTTTAATGGTGATTTAACCTTGATATTCATTGCGTGCTACCATTTCTTGACATTTTACATGGTGGCACTCGAATCGGCAAGACGCACGATTCTCTCTTCCACCTTAATTCATGTTGTTCATTGTATGCCATTATTCTAAGACATTTATTAGGTAATATTCGAGTTGACAAGTTGTGTGATTTGTTTCCTGAATCCATATTGTGTTATTCATGGTGCACAATCCTTTTATGGTGTTTACTACATATATGAAAATCTGCAATGTGCGCAATTCGTGTTGAAACATTTCAAGAGAACACAGAAGACCAGAGTTTCTAGATACAATATTGCATGGTCCTAGTATGCATTCTCAAAAAAGGATTCATATGACTGGTTTAGAATTTATTCAGAATGTTTCCTGATTCTCATGTAAAGGAAAGTACTTGAATTTGAAAGTTTCATTTAATACATCTTGATTCCCTTACAGGTATCTGGCCATTTTGAAACTTAGTCATTATAAGCCTCATTTTTAGGTTGTTCATGTTTTCAGAATGACTAGGCTTAGAGTCATAGTCTAGTATTGATTTCATGAGATGTAATTTTCATATTGTGTGTTTTAACCTTTTTCTTACTACAGGTCTCCTTCCCAGCTGTTCCCTTCCTAATCCCCTCTTCCCCTCTTGAACTCTCTTATTCTCTGTGATTTATCTATCAGAGTCTTGGAGCTGTTCAGTGGTGGACGTGTTGGGAACGTGCGCAGACCCCGAGGATCTGGTGACTCTGACACTTGGATGTATCTTTGCTACCGTTTGACAAATCTTCACAAAACTGTCCCAAAAAAGTGCACCAGTGATTCCTGTTGCGCACCAAAAGCTTTGTGATGATCAGTCAAGCGTGGGCAGAGAAAAGGGGGGGTAAAAAAATATGCATTACCCATGTTCATTCCCATAAGACCTTTGAACACAACTACAGCCTGACCCGCTGGAAAGGAATTACACCAAATTTGGCTGATCATGCTTTTGCTTATTTGGTGTAAATCTGTCCAGTAGTTTTGGAGATATGAAAGGGTAAACAAATTTGTATATCTAGGGCCGCCCATCCTTTGTGATGTGATTGTGACTAATGACAGGCTCGTGTGAGGAAATGCACTGCTCTGATTGGCTGGAAACACCTCAAACCAGAAAGTGTTACCAGCCATCTTGAGACTCGGCTTCAGCCAAGTTCCACGAAAAAGATTTTTAAAAAGGCAAGGCGCCAGGATAGAGTTACCCTTAAGCTCTGGTGCTGGGGTCCGACGGGGACCATGCCAGAGCTAAAACACACTTAAAAAAAAAAATTAAAATTCTGGGAATTCCCGACAACATCACAAATTTGTCAAAAATGAAAAAAAAAAACAAGTGCGGGCGCC